>NC_137176.1:51917101-52509601 GCF_951804945.1 Podarcis cretensis | reverse complement strand
CACCTCAAACCAAAATGAAGTTATTTTTCCCTTTCAAAATCTTGGCAGGAGGGTGAAAAGACTTGTGTGGAGGAGGTGAGAAATACCATTTCCAAATGCTGAAAAAGCCAAGTAAACTGTCTGTGGTAACAACCCAAAGTCAACGACAGTACATTATTTATTACACTCATTCAAAACCATTGCTGTACAAAGTTGATGATAAAGAAGTTGAAGCATAGATACTGCAAATATTCTTGCAAATATAAACCTTAACTTCACCATTGGATTGGTTGAGGCTTTGTTCCTAGGATATAGCAAAGGCTACACATCCCTGTGGTAAGAACACTAGGGTTTATTATACTACCTAGGAATTTCTCAATTTCACCACATTATTGTCATTTGATAACTTTTATTTCTTAATGCCATTTTTAAAATGTTACTATACATGATTCCTGCATTGCTGGGGGCTGAATTAGATGACATTTTTGTTCCCTTCCAATTCGCTAATTCTCTTATTCTATTATTATTACTCTCTGTGTTCCACAGACATCATGCAGTGCAATAACCTGTGATTTTTTTTCCCAACCACAGACTACCAGATTGGAGCTACATGTTGCTTGGTTCTCACTGTTATCATGGTTTCTGAATACCGACTAGAAAGCAAAACTTGTTCTATGTCAGCGTTCTGTACTGCAAAGTCTTTCACTCAAAAAAGAGAAACAGGCTTCTTTGTAATTATTTGCATTTGGTTGTGTTGTGCATTCTTGAATTGATTTCCCACAGTTATGGTATTTCAACATTCACAAAATGATAAGAGTACAGCATTGTTTCTGCTGAAATCCAAATTTTACTTTTAAAAAGAAGCAAAGGGATACCTAGTAAATGAAGAAATCAGCCATATATGCATGGGACAAGGAGCTTCACTGCAAACTGAAGTCTAGACCTTTTCAATTCCCTTGGGGGGGTCTATTTGTTAGTATCCTGCCTGATTCTTTCTGGCTTCACTTGCTTCTGTGCAAGGCCGCAATAAGCAAATGTGCCATATCAGGGACTCGAGTTTTCCAGGTGCAAATAAGCTATTATGAGTGACAATCTTCATGGCCCCTTGTATGCATCTTCGGTAGGTGGTCCCACGCAATATAGTCTCAACAATATAGAAAGCCCCCCATGCTATGCCTCTGGTTACAGCTCATCAGTGAAGCTCAGAGTTCTGCTCAGTGACGCAAGGGAGACAGTGAGTTGGCTATCCATCCATGCTAGTCCTCCTAGGCAACTCTTCAGAAGGGGCTAGAATCATCTCCTTATCTTAACTGATACATGCCTTTCATGTTCCCTCAATAAAGTTGTGGCGTGTTTAACCTATTATTCATATCCCTCTACAATATGTGTTCCTCAGAATAGCAGAGCTTGTGTTGATAGGTGTCTTGGTGCAGACCTGCAGAAGCTGAGGCATCTTGAAATCAAAGAAACTCTCATTTAAAATCAGTCTCTGTATTAATAGAGTTCCATTTCTTCCATTAAAGCTATTTCTGCAAGCAAGATCAATGGGGAGATATTACAAGTATTTATAGAGTTCAGTAGAAGCCACTGCTAGGTTTTCTTTGTAGTAATGTGGTAGCAAGAGGCTGATATCTTAACTCTAAATGGTAAAAAAAGAGAGCCATATTAAGCTGAGGATTTGAAATGTATGGGTTTTGACCGCAACAACATAGAAAATATCCACATTTCAGCCGCTGGTCAAATGTGTCTGAGGTTTTCATCCAGATGATCTTTCCTTATATAGCGATAAGAGTTCCAACCTCACCACCTCTAGTTACAGTATTTCCAGAAATCAAACTCCTGTTGCATCATAACACCACACTTTACAATTCCACATCTGAATCCACTGGAATAAGGAAACAGAATCTGCCTCAGCTAAAGGGATTTATTACTTTCTGATTCGACAGTAAACTTGTGGTATTTTTCTTCCGTTCTCCTCACCTAGTTGTACTTTACAGCATTCTTTGCTTACTCAGCATATTACTTAATGCCTGCAATTCCAATTCTCTCCCCCCCCCCCCATTTTTGTGGTTTCCTTTCCCTATGTTTTTGTTCTTCTAGTGGTTCTCTCAATTTCTTTGTTTTAGTTCGTGCTTATTCTAAAATGTACCGTGGTTTATTTTAGGATATTTATATTTGGAACGGAATTATAGTCTGAAAATTTATGCAATAAGTACATATTTTGGTTGGAGAAATATTACCCTGTCTGTTTTGTTTTGTTTCAAAATACTGTTTACAGTTGACAAGTTGTAATTCAATTACTCTGCTGCTAAACAGGCAAAAACAAAAACAAAAAAAAACCCAACAATGAAAGTTATGGAGACTTACAGCTCAATCCTATGAATGTCTACTCAGAAGTAAGCACCATTCCTAATAGCTGCATCAAAAATCTCAGGTGGTCATAATTGGGCTAGTGAACATGTAGGTTTTTTTCTAAAGCAGAAATTATTTGTTTCAAGTTTTTATAGGATATATTTGTATTTTATAGGATGTATTTTATAGGATGTATCCTACAAATATGCCCATCTTCACATTTTCTTAATCTTCTCAAGCACCTGAATTTGTATGCAGAGCAGTTATAATACATCTGCACACTTTCACACAACCATTTCATCACAATTCTGGTGTGATTTATTTATTTATTGGTTGGTTGGTTGGTTGGTTGGTTGGTTGAATTTATATACCGCCCTATACCTGCAGGACTCAGGGCAGTTCACAGAATAAAATCAAAATGTAAAACCACAAAATACATAATCAAAATAACAGCAACACCCAATGACACCTCCTCCCCGCAAAAAACACATTTTAAAAGGGCATAGGATATCAATCGAATCAACCAAAGCCCTGGTTAAAAAGGAACGTGTACCTTTATGGTACAGAATCTCTTCCAAAGAATAACTATGTTTATAAAGTTTATAAACACCTGTACCATGCAACTAAATAAGGTTTTTCAATCCAAAATAAATTGGCTCATTTCAGGACTGGAGACTTACCTTCAGCAAAGTCAATTTGCATGGCTGTAAGCCACAAAATTTATGCAAATGCTTCCCGTTTTTGTACACTCTGAAACCCATGTTTAAACATTTAACTGACTGGAGGTCTTAAACCAAATTCTGATAGTAGTTTCATATGTTTCCAAATCAATGGCTCCATGGTGTCTGCGATGTCATAGTACTTCCATATCATGTGTCTGGAAGAGGAATTATATATCTGTTCTTGAACGGCTGACACAACCTTTTCAGAAGTCCTGCTCTTCTATTAATATAAGTCTTTATGGAATAATCACTATTGCCTGTCTCTCTACTATTCTTGTCTTACCGTTTTCCTGTTTGGTATTTTATGTTACATGCATTATATCAATTTCGAGTTGCATACCTATTCAAGGAAAGGGGGCTGCAAATGGCTTTTTTCCAGATTTTCTGCAAGTATAATCCATTTGGAGAGGGGGAAATCAGGTAAGGCAAGAATTTGTGGCTAAAGCGTGGTTTTGCATAAACCTACTGTTTAAGTTTGGATATATGTTATTAATCTAACTGCACAGAAATAAATAGTCTGCAATTTATGAGGAAAATGCATTCTTACTCTATATTCAGACCCCCAAGATTGTGTGGGCTAAAGTAGAAAACTTATCAAGAAAAAGAAAGGAACGGAAAATTACATCTGTAAATCAATCCATACTATGTTGTTTCAGTTGTGTAAATCTTCAAGTAATCCCACATGTAAATTAGGAGTCAAATAATTACTTTTTTGTTGTTGTTGCTTCAGAGGTACCATTCTGCTTAGAAAAGCATATTGGCTGGAAAGTACTGATGACAATTTTAAAGATACTCCCAGAGAGGAATGTGTTCTGATAAATCATTAGGCTTAGATGCTTATCTAATCCGTTTTTTAAGCAAATATAGTATATCACTTTTGTCCTTTAAGGTAATTATCTCATCCTATGATCCATTCAAAGCATCTTGTCATATGAACAGCCGGTTTGAATGGTACATACACAGATAATTTTACAGACTCTAACAGGAAATCCAACATATTTCCTAATTATCTGTGCTTTTATCTGTAGCATTTTTCTCATCCATCTTCTTGCTGCTCAGCTTTTCTTCTTTCTTTTTGGCTCTGTATGCAGTAGAAGGTAGATATCTGGCAGGGGTGAATATTTTACCGAAGCATTCTTTTACTTTTTTTGGCATTGTCTGTGTTGTAAATAAAAATCTGCCCTTTTCCCTTATGGGGTATCCAAGAGCCCATATAGAGTCCTTACATAGGTTCCCTATTGGTAGGAGAAAATAACAGAGGCCAACCAGAGAATATTGAGAAGCAAAGCAGCTAGTAAGCTTGATCTTTATTGATCTGTTGCAACAGGGTACTCCCCTCACGCAGGAGAGGAAGAGGACCCCTAAAAATGCTGTGCAAGGGCTTATAAAGACTTTGAAATTCCCATCCTCTAGATCAAGACCACCCCCAGAAACATTATGCATTCATTACAGAAAGGGTGTAACCTAAGACCACCCCTCAGATACATCACAGAAAAGGCGGTCTAAAACAGAACATTTGCATGTTGTTTTTCTCCTGTCGCTTGTTTATTTCCTGTCTGGCAGGTTACTTGATTGGATTTCTTGGGGAGCCTGGGCAGTCTTTTGTAATGATAAGGCTCACACCCTTATTCAAACACAGATTAAGACAGGATTTGTGAAGGAAGAGACAATGGGGAGGCTTTTCCATTTTGACCATGCAGAGAAACATTTGCTCAGTTTAGGAATCAAAATGGTTCCAGGTTGGCTTTCCTGTGCTGATCTATGTACGTGTGGTTATGAACGTTGCCATATATCTAAGACCATAAAATTCCTATCACATCTGCTTTGACAGAGCCAATCCCATTTGGGGTAGTTTAAATCCAGTGGGCGTGCACACACACACTCAACACACAAAAAGGTGTTTGGTACTGTCAAAGCTGTCTGCGCTGCTGTATACTGTTTATTCAGTGGGCATACAAGCACAGGTCTGTATGCAGCCTTTTCAGGTTCATAAGAATATTTGTGTTAGTGCCCTGTGTTTTGTATCTAGGGATAGTGAATTAACTGCATACTTCTCCTTTAAGAAAAACCTAGCCACCGTTCACCTCCCTCCAACTAGGGGCCAGACTAGATAGGATACCATTATTTTCTTAGAGTAAATAACAGGTGCAGGGGACCCTGGTAGCACCCATTAACCCTTTTGTCACAAGGCAAATAGGAGGCCCAGGGACCTAATCCACAGGTGCTACTTTCTCTTTGAAAATCACACAATAGATGACTGTGTAAATTTTGCCACTTCTGGTTTGGCCCGTGGAGAAATGGGGCACCAGCAACGCTTTTCTAGCATGCTACTAGGGTGCTGTATATCGTTCTATCCAATAAAATGGTTACGCTGTGGAGCATTGAGCAAGATTCAACAAACAATACAAATGCGGAGACTAGAAGAGCTAGAACAAGCGCTCAGAGACTGAACAAGTCTTCAGCTGTTGAAAAGAGAAGGTAACTCAGAGACAGAGGTGCTTAAACCATGTGGGCTAAAAGGCCACACACCCATCATATTAATTCGTATACACAAGTCTTGTTCACATCTTTTTCATGTAGGAGGCACTCATGTGTAGACCAAGGAGCAGGGCTGTGCTGCTGGCCCTGCCCTTGCCATCATATGACCACTTTAGCCCCACCCCGACATCCATGTGGTGATCATGGACCTCTGAAGAGGAGGCTTTGCTGCTCCTCACAATCAAGATGCCTGAGCAAACAGGGGTCCTGGTTGCATGTAGAGGTTTCTCTTCAGACACCCACACTCAGCATTTTACACATCAGTGTCCTCCACGCAGCATTGCAGGACCCTCTGGAACAAGTGTGCTTTTCTTGATGAGGGCAAAACAATGTTTTCCTCACATCCCTGTTAGTCCCACCAGCTCTTCTAAGTGCAAGAGTCTAACTACTGCTCCACTTACTGCAAGATGGTCCTCCCACCAAGTCACGAGTGGTTATCTGTAGGGCAGCTCTGCGATAAATGTCCACCTCCCAGTTTGAGAGCTGTAAGAGGTGGAATAGCAACACTCATTTCAAGAATCCTGAGACAGTTGCTGATTGAAGGCCTCTGAATGCCCCTCCCAATGAGCCTTGTCTCTTAGACCCCCTGCAATAGTGCAAGGGCCTCTATGATAAGTTCTCATCTACCCACTAGGGAAGAGGTTCCTAGAAGGAATGGAGCAGCAGGAACTCTCTTGTACTCCATGAAGCCAGACAACCGAGTTGCTGATATCCTCCTTCCAGGCATCCAATAGGAAATGGGGGCTTGCTTGCAGAGACTCCTGTCACAATACTGAGACACTGTTCAACATAAATGAATCACTGTTAATTTAATACAATTAAATTAAATCATTTAATTAAAAATTAATTAGAAGTGTCTTCTTTTATTTAAGCATTCCTTTTTCAAAAGGGGTTCAATTATTTTGTTTATATTCATTATTTTTAAAGACAAAATTTCTATAGAGTTCTTTTTATGCAAACCCTTCCTCTTTTTTTAGTTTACCTATTAAGTGATGCTGAGTACATAAAAAGCAGTGTGCAAACTAACAGCAGAATCCTGTTCACGTCTTATCAGAAAAAGCCCCAGTGAATTCACTGAGTGGGTATAGACAGGATTGCTGATTTAAAATGACATTTCACCAGAGTCAGAAAGCAATGCTCATAAACCTTTAGCAAGTTGTGGTCCAAATAACACTTTTAATGCATCCTTTTGCATTTGAGAAACCTTAGATGGGATTTGAAAGGCGAGCAAAGGAAACAGGTACATTGGAAAAACAAGATTCCTTAATGCCTGTGTGGGTCTCAAGATTTGTTTTGTGGGGCTCCATACTGCAGTCAATATGCCATATCCTCCAGCTCTCAACACCAGCCTAATCATGTTCCGACTAAACATGTTGTATCATTATCTTTAATACGGTAGGATTAAAATTGAAAGGACCGCTGAGTGTTTTAAAAATTCGACCCATTTCATTTTAGTGATTATGAAGTGTAATATGAAACCCCTATCACAATTTCTCTCTTCTACCCACAGCTCCTCTGTTTCATTTATATGCCTTCCCCTTTAATTAACTATGAAATAAGATGTCAGCTTCTCATTCCATGCAAACTTCTCATTCTGCTATTAAAAACCTCATATATTGTTAGCAAATAAATAACTCAAAGATTCAGTTAGGAAATCGGTCCATACAGATTAAAACAACCATATCCTCTGGATGTAGAAAAGAAATTAAGAATCCCCTGAGTTCCAGTTGGCACCAGGATGCACAAGTTATTTGCCGTTCAGTAAAACAAAGCTTCCATCTATAATCTTTTTATTCTGTTTTCAGATAATATAAATGGAGGGTTGGAGGGATTAATTTTTTTAAAATCAGAACAGATGAGTTTGGTGGGTCTTTTTGTTCTTTTAGATTTTTACTGTTTAAATGGTACATACAATAAACACATATGTACCCTTCTTGTGGGTTAAAGCATCTTCCTATACATTAAAAAGAGGCACTGAGAACTTTAGAAGAGACAAACCGTTTGTTTTTCATTTGGTTCGGGATAATGAATGATAATAATAAAAATGATAATAAAAAGGAACAAATAAACACAAAAGTGCCACTTTTTCCCACTCCAGCCTCTTGAAAGAAAGAAAGAAAGAAAGAAAGAAAGAAAGAAAGAAAGAAAGAAACCACTATAGTAATACGCAGGCTTTTAGCTATTTAGGTGAAAAGCAAAGCTTCTGTTTTTCTAAGGCACTATTTTGACCTCAAGTAGATAAAGCACATTAAACAACAAACATTCTGCAAAGAGTTACTGTGTTCTTCCCCCCATCGACTCTGTTTACATTAGGAAATCTACCCAGGGACTGAGGGGAAGGGGAAGGCGGGAAAGCTGCCTTTCATCGGCTGCTCTCAGTTCCACTGGCTCCAGTTAAAGCTGGCCCCTGTTTCTCGGTAAGCTTACTCCACTCCAGATGTGCCTCGGCTCCAGAGTGGCTGCCATGTACAGTAAATCGGCATCTGAGGGCTCGTCAATCTGTGGAGTAGAGCAATTGTGGTCTCGCCAGGCCGCCCCACTGGCACAAACAGAAAGTTGTGCTGCTAACTGGTGAAGGAGCGCGCGGGGGGGGGGGGCAGCAGGGAGAGGAGCAGGCAGGAAGGACTGGGTCGCCGGCAGTGTGTGAGAGGTGAGGGGTTAGTGCCCGACGGAAGACGGGGAGGGCTCCTGGGGAGGTGGTCCTCCTTAATGCATTTGCAAAATTACTCGTAAATGTTTTACGCATTAGAAGCAAAGGGGAATGCTATATAGCGTTTGGAATTGTTGGCCGTCTATAGGTCCCTGTGGAGACGCTGGTTTAGTACGACTTGTAACCAGAGCAAGAGAAACATAAAATAGCTTGGGAAACTCAGCCAATTAGTCATTACATTGTAGAATGTAAAATCGTGAAAAAGAGAGGGGAGAGCAAGCAATGGCTCCAAACCATTTGCGTTTTGGTGTGTATAATAAGAGATATATATAGAAATACATTTCATTTACATCATGGGAGTAAAGTGGCAAGAACAAGGTGCTTTGTACTAATGATAATGTGGTCATTTGCACGAGTTATAATGTGATCATTCTAACCTAATCCTTTATGTCTGCTCACACCAGCCATGCTGCATTTGGGAACCTTGCTGTGGTGGACCCAGGATGCAGTGAGCACACATTGGTATGGTCACAGACTTTACGTACCTTGGCTTTATTTTCTCACCCTTCTTGCCAGCCCTCTGTTTCCCTATAGGATCACCAGCCATGTTGGGGTTGAATAGGAATTTTTTTGCCTGCTCTGAAGTACTTTTATTCACCTGCTCTGTACTGAATTTGGGGAATATTGGTGTTTAGAAATCAGTGCTGTAAAATGGATTGATTTGGTTGCATGGTTAAATATGTCACATTGTTGGCACGAAGGTGCAAGTAAGGTTAAGGTGGAGATCACGTAACAGGTCAGCATCCTTAGGCACTTTTGAAAGTGAACAATGTTTCCAGAGGTCAGCTGTTTAGGGTTGTGGTGCCCATAGCATGGATGTGAAATGTTCCTGAGGCTCAGCTGCTGCTGCACCTGCCCAAAGTTGTGTGGTCCAGGATTGGTTGGGGCAGGTAGGCCTCCCTATTCACCATAAAGTAGGGCCCAGGCTTTTTGCCTCTTGGAATGGGCAGGGTTTGGCTCACCCAAGGTTGAAATTGTTAGGTTCCTACTCTTCTCATTTGCAGATACTATAAATAAACTGTGGCTCTAATTCAACCCATCACTTGTGTCTCAACTCTTTATTTCTGGATCTGTTCACAAATCTATTTCTCTTCTCATGACATTTATCTGCTGTCACTTTGGAGACTGACAAAGTATCTAGGTTATTTTCTTTAGTATACGGTAAGATGCACTTTTATTTCTGGCCCCTTGCTGCCTCCCTACACAGTAAAATGATGCTTTTAGGAAAGTGAACTCATTAACATGGTTTCTGACATAATTAAGGGACATTTGGTTCTGTTTTCTGATCACAGATTTTATACTCTGCAAATGTAAATCAAATTTGCTGAGATGATATTGCCCAGTATTGACAATTGAAATAGGCAATTTTTAAACAAAACAAATCATTCAAAGTCACGGTTCTAGGATATGTTTAATACAAAGGGAGGAATTAGTGCACCCTATGCCCGCTGCTCTCTTACACATACTCACACCTGAGTAAATAATTTAAACAGGAAAAAGAATCCACAGTGCAGGCCTCATGGAAGTATGACACTGGATATCCTTCATGTACCAGACCACAAGAAAAAGCAACAGCATGCTTTATAGTACAATAGTCAGTTTGATCCAGCCTTTTATCTATTCCTGATAAGATTCTACAAAGACCAATAGGTCACCTCCGGACTGTCAGTATTTTTCTGGAGGGATTCAGGCACATACAAGAAAGATAGGTTTGGCAATTGAAATGAATTAATGTGCTCTGCTGCCGTGGTGCAACAAATTCACTTTTTTCCAAAATGGGAAAAAGTGTAGGAGAAATGCACTGAGAAGTATGGAATGAACAAATTATTAACAGGAAGATGTATAACTACCACACAAGCAAATCAGGATGAATTCTCATTGTCTACGCACCACAAACAAATTGGAACAAATGTTCAAGAAAGACGAGGCATAGGCTAACCTCCATACAAGTGAGATGAATCCAAGGAGACCCTTCAATTTTATTGTCCTTTGTTGCTGATGTTAGTGCATTTCAATGACCTAAACATAAAATCTGTAAGTGACTGTTCATCATATAAAAACCAGACCATTCCCAATCGTTGTCCAGTGTCCAATTAGTGGTATGCTCTTGACACCTGCAAAGCTAAGTGGCATAAAATCTGCATCAACACTATTAGGTAGTACAGCAGAGTTACAAAACATCCGGCTGCTGCAGTCTCGCTCTTTGTTGATGTTACCAAAAGAAGTTAAAAATATAGGCTCTTGATAATGTGCCAGACTTAGATGGTTATATTTACTGGTGTGCAATTTATAAATCTGCTTCCCTGTAAGTGTTCTTTAAAATTGAATGAATAAATAAATAAATAAATAAATAAATAAATAAAATAAGGAAAAGTATTGTGAACTCATCAACATCAGCCCTGTTAAGGAAACAAATTATTTGAGCCAATTTATCAACACTGAGAATTTCTTCATGACAAGGAAATACGTTATTAATCAAGATTCAAGTTGCAGTTAAAGCGCATTGTTCAAACCTCAGAGTTCATTATAAAGCTATAAATGGAAATTTGAAAAAAAAGGAAAGAGGGTGCTGATTTTTTAACTAGCTAGAGCTGAGGCTGCATTTTTACTCCATACTAGGTTGTTTACACATCAGACATGTTGCTGATGTAGACTCAGGCAATCTGCACTAGGCATCTGGACAGTTGTATGCATACAGCCCATGCAGTCTGAACTGAAGGTTATGTTGGTGGCTGCACTGTGTTGGAAGAACCATTGTAGTACCAAGTCATCATGTGTCACTCTTTCTATGTTCCTGATAGCCTTGCCTTCTCATCTCTTTAAGATGCAATGCCTTGTGAAGCTTCAAACCAGCCTGCTTTAAGGGCTGCTGTTTTGCCTGAGTTTGCTGTACCTTCCAGCATTTGAGCAAAAGCTTGAGGGAAGGGCCATGGCCCAGTGGCAGAACATTGGCTTTGCATGCATGCAGAAGGTCCCAGATCTCAATCCCTGGCAGTATCTCCAGGTAGGGCTGGGGGGGCGGAATCCTGCCTGAAACCATGGAGAGTCACTACCAGTCAAAGTAGACAATACTGCACTAGATTGTACAGATACATGGTTTAGGGTGATTTAGATAGCAAATAGTCACCAAGAAGTACATGTGGATTTGGACTATCTGCCAGGATAATCAGAAATAAGAGCCAGTGTAGTATAATGAGTAGACAGTTGGACTGGAGGTTCAATTCCCCACTCTGCCTCAAAGCTCACTGGTTGGCCATGGACCAGTCACTCTCTCTGCCTAACCTAACTCATGGGTTGTGAGGATAAAATGGGAGAAGAGAGAACCACATACACTATACTGAACTCCTTGAATAAATTATGGAATAGAAAATCTATTTAATAATTGGGATTAAAATCTTCTTCACAGTAAAGATTTGAATCCATCATGCATTTGAATCCACCATACACAAGACTGCAAATATTAATGTACAATGGGGAGGGTTGTGCTCCAAACGCACCCTTAAAAATATTCAGCTAAGAGGTTGGTCTTCAGCTTCCAATGTTGTTGATTCTGACTGAACATCCAATGTTCCCTAGCCACAGTCTTAGAATTCCTAACTTAGGCACTTGGCAAGCAATCTCATGTTTCATACATTTAGCATCCAGTAGTTGTCAAGCAATAGTTTCACAATGTAAGATGCTTTAGAAAAACCAGGCCATTAATTTTTGCAGCTAAATGTGGACTTTGGAAGCCAGCTTTAGATCCTTTATTTTGACAATCTGAACCCAAAGTTCACCCGTCTCAGACTTCTCTGTGGTTTTTGGTATCTGCAGCTTTTATTGATCGTTGAACATTGATGGCTCTTGGCACTTGTTTGTTGATTAACTCATTCCTCAAGATGCTTAATTAGTAAAAGATCTACATTGTGGAAAACACTGTTTACACAGAGCAGTCAAAGCCCTCTCAATCAATTAGATATGCTTTCTGGTTTGTATTCTCCTCAGAATCAGTGCCTTTCTTTTTTTAGCCCAGAGGGCCAAGAATCTGTATTCTGGTCACCTCTCTGAAACCACAGGAGATCTTGTAAATGCCCTGACCCCTCACACCAGGGCCTGATATATCATGCGAGGACTGTTCAGAGGATCTGTAGAGGAATTTCTTCAGCACAGAGGGAGGCTGACCAGCAATGTGACCTTCCATAAAGACAATATGAAGCAGCTCCCATTGACAGACTGAAAAGACTTCCTCTAAAACTCATTTGTGGGCACAGTCTGCTCTCCTAGAGCACTGCAGAATGTCCTTAAGTCTATGTTACTGATTATCCCAAGCAATTCATGCTGTGTTCTTTGTCTTATTTTATGAACAGAAACACCGAGGAGAGCTAGTAAGACATGGAGAGTTTTACATCCCAAAATGTCTTGACAAAGGGCGTAGACAATTGCTCTAAGTACAGGTTTGAAATGTTGCATTGTTTTTATTTTCATTCCGAGACCTTTGTGTCGAGAGTGGAGCAAAAGAGGAGAAAAGGACAGCATACTGGATTGGATCCAAACTTAGGTTATTTGAACTTACCTTCCATTAACATCAATGGGCATTAGGTCCTGACTAACTATCCCAGATGGTTTCTATGGTAATTAAATGTAACTTACTTAGTCTAAGTTCACATGTAACAGCTTTGGAAAATGTGTAAGTGCACCTTGTTGCCCGCATTTCATTAGCTTTCCATATATTTGTAGTTCCTGTTATTTATCTATGTATTCATGTTCATGTGCAGGCACATGGTCCTATGTATGGACTTCCAGGCTTTTATGATCCAAAGTGGAAGAAAATATTTAAATATAAAACATAGTCACCTCAAGGACTGCCTTTCCTCATATGAACCAACCTGCACGCTGTTATCATCATCTGAGGCCCTTGTTCATGTGCCTCCTCCACTAGAGGCCTAGAGGGTGGCAACACGAGAACAGGATTTTTCTGTGATGGCTCCCTGTTTGTGGAATGCGTTCCCCAGGGAGGCTCGCCTGGCACCTTCATTGCATATCTTTAGGTAACTTTTGAAAACATTTCTCTTCCATTTCTCCTGAAGATTTTATGGCCTTTGAAATGTGTTTGTGGGAGTGGGGTTATTGGTCTGTTTTTGCTATTGTTTTATTATATAATTTGTGTTCTCATTGTGAACCAGTCTGTGATCATCATATGAAGAGCAGTATACTAATTTAAATAACAACAACAACACTAGCAAATTAGCACATTAAGCTTTAGGTACATTTCAAAAAGTACTTAAGGATGTGTTTCCTTCCCACTTCCATTACTAAATGGAACAATTCAGTAATGCAGAGCATCAACCAAGGTTTCATCACAGTGGCTTGGATGCTGCAGTTCTGCTCAGAGAGAAATGTGATACAGTGGTGTCATGTTATATAGAAAAGACCAAAGTGTGGTGAGCTACATTGCAAGATTTTTTTTTACTGCACATGTCGCTTTCTCTTCACTGCCCCTCACAATAGCTAACTAGTTTTCTGATTCTGTAAAAAGTGTGTTTTATTTTGCTGTTGAACCATCCGTTAGGTATGCCTCTGCTTTTACCTATAAGATCACCAAATCTAATAACACTTCCTATATTTGAGATACCACCTATACTTCTGTGGGAAAAGAATGAAACCATCCAGGTTTGCCAAATTACTCCTACTCAAACCATCCATATAGAGAGCTGCATTTATGAAGCTGACCTAATTCATCCACATGAAAGGACTGGAACATATGAGGCTCCCTTATAATGCAGCAGCTCTCTTAGGTTATTCATGGCCCAGGACAAGATAGCTGATGTGCTGCTGGGCAGGAGGTGGAGGAGATAGGGAAACATGGGGACTGTTCTCCAGGCAGCCAAGAGGGCAAGGAGGAGAAAGAAGCAGGAAAGAGGGGCTGAACTTTACATCTTTATCTGAAGTCATTCACAACTTCTTTGGCTGAGCCTGCAAGTCGTAAATATTAATGACAGATGTTTGAACAATTCTCACATTTAAAACCTGTTATTCACAAAGTCACAAATTACAGTTCAGGGGAAAGAATAAAGGTCAATGGTGCAACCAATCTGGGATGTGTGTTCTTCTAGTCCTAAGTATACATTTTGTGCTCACAGTTTGTGAGGTGCTGAAGTGAGTGGCAGCTCGTTTTACAAGAGCATGGCATATAGGGGCTAATGGTAGTGAGGTTCCCAGCTTTCCTGCTTCTCCGCTAGCATCTTCTTTGAGTCTGCAGAAAAACACTGTGAGTTTTCAGATACAAATTCTTAAGGGAGCCAGAGAGCTGCACCTTTCATGAATTAATCCAGGGTTCTTAAAATGCATGGTTCTGTTTAATGTGGAACATCTGACACTAGGTTTTGCATATCTCTTTGTTCACATGCAGAGTATTAAAGGGAAATGCTGTGTAATCAATTTAATCAGGTCAGGGAGGGAATCAGGACACCCATTTACTGGCAAAATCCCAGACTCTGTGGGTACAGAGTTTGGAAATCCTATAAATGCATTTAGTTTTATATTGAATGACTTAATCCTGTTTGGCTGCCTATATGGGGACTTGAAGAATAGGCATGGCTTTCCACTGAATCCCATTCTTCACCTGTTCTTTGCAAACTGTTTTTTTCTTAAACTTCAAAAGACAATCGCAGATGGTTGGCTGATGGTTAAGCTATGTTGCTGCTTTAACCAGATAAACTATTAATTGATATTATGCTTCTGCAAAGGAGATGTCTAGCCACACAGGATGAAATGTTGCACTCAGGAGAAGACATGGAAAATTACTCTTGAAATCAATGGGTGTATGCATGCAAATTGCAGCTGCAACTTTATGACAAATTAATATGGGAGATAATACATTTCTTAGCTTGTTCTCTGTTTCTGCTCCTTTTAGTTCAGCCACTACTCAGTCAAATACATAGTAACCTAAGCAACTGCGAGCCACCAACAAGCCTTACAAGTGGAGGTTTTTATCAGTCCGTATCTGTATTGGATTTGAAATTGTTTATATATATGAAAATGTTTATATGTGTCGTTTTTGTTGATATTTTAAATTGCTTAATCACTTTGAAAAGTTTCATAGGAAGCAATTTATAAATGGAAATGAAATTCGCTATGCCATTTGTAAGCAGAGAAATTAGAAGCACCATTTTGCCAAATTTCTCCAGGGAGAGAAATTATTCAAAAAGTTCTCATGAGTGGAGCTCACCATTAGCAGTGACCATAGCACAGCTTGCTTCATTTTAATTAGGTAGTTATATCATCCTTCAAAAGGCTTCCCCACAGGAGTTGGGCAATTAACCATATGCAATTGCATATGGAGATCCTGTTGGTGTGTTTATTTCATAAAATTTATACACTGCTTGTTTATATGTTAAAAAAAATAACCTCAACATGGTTTACAAAGAGAATAAAACAATAAAATTACCAGTAAAAACAGTTAAAAACCACTATTTTAAAAATCAACAAATGGTTGTGAGTATAAAGAGGTATCAAAAACTGTGTACGCCATCCTGAGTTCCTTGGAGAGAGGAAGAATAGGCCACTAAGGAAGAGCTGCAGACCTGCTCTTCTAACATCAGAATTGCTACAACTCATCTGAATGGAATCAGCTATATTTATCATCAACCCATAGGTTGTACAAATTAATTGTGTTATACCATGGTACTATGTTCTAGATGTGCATGCCAAAGGAACAAAGCAGTTTACTAGGTTTGTACTTTGAATTTTGACAAATCCCAAATCCTGAACTAGCAATGCACCACATAGGGATTATAGTCTGATGAGATACATACATACATACACATACAGTACACACACACACACACACACACACCTGCCCTTCTGGGAAAACACTGCATCTATGCTTCTGACATTTGGCAGAGCCTTCAGAAGGATCAACGTTGCCTGAAAATTTCATTCAATTCTGCTCAACAATTAAGAAGTTATAGATGTTTCTTTTTCTTAAAAAAAAACCAAAAAAACCACCAGCAGCACTCATATTTTAAAAGTGCCCCACTCAGAAGGTCCTGAACAGATTTAGCTATGATCTGGCAAGCTTTATCCACTCTGGAGAGGTACTATGTCTGCAAATTTTACCTACTTCTGTCATAAAGAAAATAAATTATAGCATGTTTTACATTTCCCAATAGTGAATGGAAAGAGGCAAAGTAGAGTTGGACAGAACCCAAGCTGTAAGCATATAGAAATAAAGACAGGTCCCTTTACCTTTACCTTTTCTGTGTTGCTAACACTTAAGTTGTCATCAAATGAAAAATCTCCAACAAAAGCTCTTAATATTCTTAATTACCTCTAAAAGTAGATCTCAGCATCTTGCTTTGATACTTGCCCTTTGACTTTCAATGCTAGCCTTAGACCCTTTTGCGCCTAAACGCACAGTCAAAATGGTGCCCGTTTGCTCAGGACCAGGGCCTAGATACAGGAAACTGGCATTACTTCTGGATTCTGCTGTTTGAAAAAACTGCTTCATTTTGCTTCATTGTAAAACTGATTCTGATTACACAAAACTTCCTTTTAATATTCTGCACGGGAAGAAAGAGATCTGTAGGCCCTGCTGTCAGATGTTCCACCAGATGTTCCTCTTGGCTAAACTTGCTGATATGCCTACTTCCATTTCTTGAAGGCTACATTTTAGCATAGCTAGAGATGGATTTGATGAAGTGGTAACAGATTTGGTCGATTCCAAATCTTAACTCCTTGCAGTAGATTTTTGAAACCAAAAGTTTAAATTTAGCACGTCTTGCCTTTCATTAAAATATCTCTCACCAAAACATTTAATAAAACAAAACTAGGATTTTACTGAATGGCTGATACCCGTGGACATCTAATATACTTTTGTCCCTTCCATCCAAGGTGGCATTTTATGGGCTTGATTTGCCTGGAGGGAACTGTGGTGCAGGGATTTACTCATGTAATTCTCACTTCCCACACACAGGACAATCAAAACAGTGTAAGAAAGAAATTCAAAACAGCATGATCATCCCAATAACTGGAAAGGCATCTTGAAAATCTTAACTGTCCTTATGGCACAGAAGCCGTCAAGCGACTGCTCTTTGTTACAACAAGTATTGCTCAATAACCAAACTCTGCACAAATTAACATACTTGGCAGAAATATCCTTGTTTTCTCATTTCATGGCTCACTCCCCAAACTGGATTGGTAGGTAAAATAACAAAAGCACTGATCAGACTATTTTTTAAAAGTTAGAATGGCAATGTGTGTGTCTCTTGAGGTTCTCAGACAATGAGTAAAAAAAAAGTCCACATTTCTTAGCCTGTTATAGCATGTTGCCTGTTTGGCTGTTGATGTTAATTTAACTGAGGGGCATTCACATTTAACCTTTCCTGCCTTTTCCCTTAACTTATTTTACTTGCTGTTTGAATGTATTCCCATCTTTCACAGCAGCTCTTTTAATAATTATACATAAACTGTGATGCACAGTGTTAGAATTGTTGGACTGGAGAACATTCTGCCTAATTCCCTGCCAAAAAGGGGATTCCTCAAAACATCAGCCCCTGCTTCCCAAGTTAACTCCACAAAATCCAGAATACAGTAGTATCACAAAGCCCAACTAATAAGGCAAATTTGGTACAGAACACCCAGGGATTCAAGCACTGTCTGTTTTTATGCTAAAGGGGAAGTGTGATGGCCTGGGAATCGGATTCAGAGGCTGAACCTGAGGAATCCCAGCCTGCACAGGAATCCCCGCCTCCAGAACCAGCTGAGCCAGGGCTGGGGCATGAGCCTGAAGGGTCCTCACCTGTGCTGGATCCTCAGGTGCAGGCACCAGCTGAGTCGGCTCTGGCTCCTGACCCATTGCCTGCAGGTGCTCCACCCCCAGCCCCATCAGAGGAAGCTGAGGTTGCCTCTGGGTCTGGTAACCCTCCAACCTCTCCTGAGCTGCAGAGGCTCAGGGCAGAGAGGCGGAGGGAACTAAGTTCCCGCAGGAGGAGTGCTCGCCTCCAGGCCAGGAGAGGCAAGTCACCTGTGGACCGGGGCTGCCCTATGCCTCGGGGCAGATAAAAGCCGGCCAGCCCCAGTCCCAAGTTGCGGGAGAAACATCGTTGGTAGCCTGTTCCTGCCTGCACCCTGTCCTGCCTCTCTGCCGGAGCTCCTAAACTCACCCGACTCCCTGCCTTGGACCCAGCTTCAGCTTTGACGGACTGTCTCCATACTGCACCCTCGACCTGGACTCGGACCTCGCCTCTCGGTTAGCCCTGGGACCAGCACAGGAAGCAAATGATCTAGTTGTCTCACCTGGGCAAAATTCCATCCTGGCATCACACATGGCAATCAACAGACATAAAGTAAAACCTCATATTCCATGTCAATTTAAAATTAAAACTAAAACTCCAGACCTTACTGAAATTTGACTGAGTAACAGAATAAAATACAGAGTAAGAGCTCCCAGGTTTTTATGCCACAGGGATACCTCAGTCAGCAGACCACGACTCTCTTAATCTCAGGGTCATGGGTTCAAGCCCTACATTGGACAAAGGATTCCTGCACTGCAGGGGGTTGGACTAGATGACCCTGGTGATCTCTTCCAACTCTACAATTCTATGATTCTTTGATTTCAGTGTTGGCTGCTTGAAAGCTGGTGGAAGTGAGAATTTCTTGCCCAGGGCCCTCTCAAAACATAGCACTGAATAATGGGGTCAATGGAAAAGGGGCTTGAAGAATAGCAAGATAATGAAACAAGGCCAACAGAGTGCTTTTAATTGGCCATGCAATAGTCATTAAGCTTGCAGTCGCCTTTTCAAAGTTGTCACTGAAGATTGCATAATAGAGCTAGCATTAGTCATCCAGTTCTTCATCTTCCTTTTTGAAAAAGGAAGGAAGAAAAGATGCATTTTATATTTACTGCAATATTTAGCACATTAAGTGCTGCAATTACAATTGCATTTGTATTTGACAGTAAATGCTACTTTAAAATAGCATTACAGAAATTATTTAGTACAGTGTGTTGATGTGACAGTTTTTAATGTCCTCTATTAAATCATTGTTTTACATTTTTCTTTCAGAGTGCATTTTCGGGGGTGGGGGGAATAGAAACCCAGAAAATTATTTCAGACACATTTAGGAAGGCAAAATTAGAGGATAGTGCATGCCCATACACAGTAGGCAGAGAGAAGTGACAGGGGGCTCATCCATATACTCTTTTTGCCCTGTGCTTTCTAGGCCCAGGTCCACACTTTAAAGCTCCATGTCCAAGCACTTTTTTTCGCCCTGCTGTTTCCCCCAGGAAAACCCACTCTTTAACACTGAATTGGTACGAACAGCAATTAGGATTTTCTGCAGTTTGCAGTTTGCTCTGATTCACCAGTAAAGAGCAGGATATGGAGCTTTAAAGCACAGACCCCTGTGTCTAGAAAGCACAGGACAAAAGGTGAGTGTGGATGAGCCCTTACACAAATGCCCTTGCATTCTGTTTCACTGGGCCAATTCACTGCTGGAACAAGTATCAAGATGGCATGCTTCCTCCTCGCACTCCTTATGCCACTCACACTCATACTACCTTCTCAATATAAGCACTCAGTTACTTCCTCCTCCTCCTCTCTCACCTCATAATTTACCTTTTCATCCAGGCAAAAAAAACCAACAATCCTGATTTGCAGATGCCCTCCAAACAGCCTGCAAGCTAGCTTCACACAGTTTGAGCTAAAGTTGAGGGTACACAAGAAGGAAAGAATACATAAGCACATGACTCGTTCACACAGTGCCAACCTGTAGTTTGTCATTACAGCTGAATCAGTGGCAGTGTCTGGACCTCTGCTTTCCCAGGTTCATTCTGAAAACTGTAAGAGAAGCAGGGAATTGACTCAAGCCAAGTAAAACCAAAGGGGGGGACGACCCAATATGGAACAACACACAAAACAGCTCCCCAACAATCACACAGTTAAGCTGTGGCTGGGGTCAGCCTGACCTAAGTGGCTACAGCAGTTGCTCAAGAATGGGGATAAGACCCGGCAGCTTAAAAAAGAAAGCGATGTAAATCCTCATCTCCCAAGAACGGGTAAGCAGAGCATTCACTCTCATTAGGATATTTCTTCTTTAAATAAACTCTATGAATAAGTGCTAGAAACCCAGCACTTTATATTAAAAAAAAACCTTTTGCTTTAGCTTTCCATTCCAGCTCATTCTTTGTGATGAAGAGGTCCGAGCGTTACTCAGAGTGGGAAAAGATCAGGCTGCTGGATAGGGACAAGAAAGGGAATGTGGTTTCCTGAAAAGTTTCCAGAAACGACATGGGAAAATAACTCTTGAAAGAGATGTGGAACTGGAAACACTTCCTTTTGGAGCAGCATTTCCACAGTGTTGTTTTGTTGGGCCAAAAGTAATAACAGTTCTGCTATTATTGTTGCGAATAGAGTGAGCACGGAGGGGGAGAAGTAATTCATGCAACAAGCAGCTATAATTTCTGGGGCTACAGGCCATGTCTACAATGCTGAGGCATGGTATTCATGTGGTTTCTTTAACCTGCAACTCTGCATTTAAAAAAAGATGGGGGGGGGCGGTTTCTTCACATCCCACCAAAAGCAGTCAGAAGCTGTGTTTCCAGGAATGCTTTGGGCAGCAAGAATCTTAGCATAAAAACATGTCTTCATTCTTTTGTTTTTATGTCTACATATCTCCCATTTTCAGACTTGTATGGAGCATGTTGACTCAGTTTTTTCTACACTGTTCCCTTTAATGCAGCAACAGCCTACTGTGAGCCAGTTACCATACAGTCTTGTACGTTGAGTTCAATGGGATTTACTCCCATGAAAGCAAAGAAATGCTTGCAGCCTTAGCTGAGGAATCCATGTGGCCTAAAAACATAACATGAAGTGGTTGCTGTTACAGCTTCCACAGGAGAATCTTAAGAATCTGTTTTCTCTTCTAAACAAGACCAGAGTTTTACAGCAATCATGGCTGCAGAGAACTGGGAAATGAGTGGAGTATTTTTGGAAAGCACAAAAGGCTCTGGGGAATCCTGGGATGAGAGGAAGGAACTTCCAGCACAGTTCACACACACACACACACACACACACACACACACACACACACACCCTTCTGTACCCAATCTCTGTCATAAACAAGGAAAACACTGAAAGTAGATCAGCTGCAGTGCATGCAAAACTAACATATTTATTGTGGCATAAGCTTCCAGGGACTCAAGCAAAGCTTATGCCAGAATAAATTTGTTTGTCTTTAAGGTGCCACAAGACACTGTTGATTTTGCTGCAACAGACTAACACAGCTACTCCTCTGGAAGTACACGAAAGGTAAATATTATGGTTATCAGCCTAATAAACTGCTCAGTTTCACTGATTCCTATCAGTCTATTCCCAGAACAGGGGAAAGCTGAGTTCTCCAGATGTCCCTATCATTTGAAGCTGGTCTGTGCTACCAGCACATTGGTGGCACCCAGGCTATGGAATTCCCTCTTCCAACATGTGCACTTGATGTATTATTTACGATCATGTACACACCAGGTGAAGTCTACCATGTTCTTTCATGCTTATTAATATTTGAGACATCTTTTAATTGCTTTTAGTCGGTGAGGGGCTGAGACATCCATGCCCATTAGAGCAACTGCCTGCATGCTGAGTAGCAACTCTGTCCATCTGCAGTCCTAAGGAGTGTGGCCCAGCAAGCCAGAAGCCTTGGGCAGGGTCAAAGGGCATTGCCAGTTGGTGCCCATTTGAGGAAAACATAGCAGCTTTGGAATTCCCTCTTAGAAGAACAAACTCTATACCCCTCCCCACCTTCTCACTATATAGAAGAGTCTGGTGACTTCTGTTTCAGTGTATCTGAAGAAGTGTGCATGCACACGAAAGCTCATACCAAGAACTAACTTAGTTGGTCTTTAAGGTGCTACTGGAAGGATTTTTTTTATTTTGTTTTGACTATGGCAGACCAACACGGCTACCTATCTGTAACTGTAGTTAGTAGAACTGTCCTGCAAATTTACCATCAATTAAACAATTCAGAAGATAAGCTTGAGAGTTTGGTTGTTTGGCCAAAACCATCTGAAGAAATCACAGAAACAAGTGCATCAATATGATAAATGAAAATCATTTGGGATGGAAGGGGGAAGTGAAAATATAAAAATATCAGGCTATGAAGCTGTATGAATTTGGGTCAGTTAACTAAAAGTGCCCTGAGTGGTTTAGTATTGCAGCCTTCTAAATTGGCTTTGGCCTTTCTTCCTTACAAGAGGAATGTCCCTTACTGGGACTCAAGGAAGCTGGCAATTGACCATGTAAGCTACCTTCTTGGGATACCCAAAAGTAGAACAGATCTCGCTGAAAGGAGTTTGCAGGGTAGAGCTTGGGTAAAGAGATCCTATTTAACTTTTCAAAACAACAAAGCTTCCAGCTTTAATCCCTGGAAAAAAACATGTATTATGTAAATATCGGGTGGTTCCATCTCAAGTATTTTATGGCAATATAAAGAAACCTTTGTTAAATGTTGGGAAGTGCACTCCTTTTGGGAGCCAGCATTCAGAAAGCCAGAGTTAAACCACCTGTACAGGAAGAGCGTGATCCTCCAGAGGATGTAATCAACTGGGATATTCCAGCTGTTGTTATACCAATTTGGTGCTCTTTAAAGCCCATTGTAGTGTCCATTTTACAGCATGATAAGGCCGAAAAGCATACCACTTCACTTACTGGTTATCCTATGGAAACTCTGGAGGAAGAGCTTTTGATTTCTTACTTGGACCTTCCATACAATGAGCAATGGGTTATTTTGTATAGATTATTTGGTTAGGTCCTGCTGCTGGGCTTTCTATGGGTGTATGGTTGGCTACTGTGATAACAGGACACTGTACTAGATATGCCCCTGGCCTGATCCAGTAGCGTTATTCTTATATTCTTACGTCTGCTCAGAAGAAAGCTTCACTGGGTTCAATGAGACTTACGCCCAGGTTGGTGTATATAGAATACAGACTATTACGTGCTTTGCGGAGTACAACTCTAAGGTTCCCATGCTCTGCTGTCTCCTCTCCATTTGGCTTTTCTCACAATGATTTACAACAGGAGAAATTACCTCACGCTAGCATGCAATCAAAGAATTTAGGAGATAGGGACAGAGTTTAAAACAACAGCCAATATACTCTGTGCCAATGATATAGTCTTTCTTTCTTTCTTTCTTTCTTTCTTTCTTTCTTTCTTTCTTTCTTTCTTTCTTTCTCTTCCTTCCTTCCTTCCTTTGTTGTTTTTAAAGTATTTTAATTCATAATTCTAAAACTTGCTGTTAATTTCATTCTTCTTCTTATCTTTGTGTGTGAACAGAGTTTGTCTTTGCCTTTCTACTATTATACTGACCTTTGGGGAGGCTTTGTGAGTGGTCTCCCATGGCTCAGATGCATGGCTCATATCCACCAGAAGCATTCAGCATTGCAGGCCTAATTCTGTAGAACGTCTGTGAGCCAAATGTCCAGTGGGGGGTGGGGAGATTCCAAGGGCTCCAGAATGGCACATGGGATCTCTTGCTGCTGCCATGCTACCCAACTCAACAGCTGTTGGGTGGGAAGTTGCATGTATTGCAGCAGGCTCCCAACTTAACACACATTTCTCTTCTGCTCATGGGGGGCCTGGAATGTAAGCCCCACATAAGTAGAGAGTTGCCTGTATTCTAGAACATGGCTTTAGAGAGGCACGTGTAAAGATAAATAGCATTACAAAGATTTCTTGCCATCCCCAATCTCTGCCAAGTGGTAGCAAGATTCCAGGCTCTTACCCAGGGTTGTGTTTCTGTAGGAAATCAAGACGCGGTGCAGACTGTTGTGTCTAAGAAATATAGTTTATCCTACACATATTTACACTGGAAGCTTTCAATGGATGGAGTGCAGAGTTTACGGCATTCACATCTCAAGAGGGGCTTCTTCCCCTCAGGAGTGCAGCATCAGATTCCCAGACATTTCCGTGTCTCTGTCCCAGCCTGCCTGCCAGCCTGCCTGCATGGTTCTGCCCTGCATCAAGTTCCACCAACTTCCTCCTTCTTGTTCCCAGAAAACCCCTTGCCAAACAACTCCTCCCCTTCTGTCTGCTATCCCAAGCCTAGTATTAAAAGGTGACAATTTTTCTGTAACCTACATCATCGCTCAGCATAACCTTGGCAACCGTCTGTTGCCAAGGGACCCAAGGACTTTTCTGTGATGAGCCATCAACACCTTTTGTCATGCTTAATGGCCTCAATCCCAAGTGCCGCCCTGGTTTGAAAAGGAAACTTAACCTGTACTTTTTTCCACTGGTCTGGCATCTTCCCTTTAATACTCCAAATGTCATCAAAATTCTGCCATTTTACTAATTTCTAACGTTCACTAACTCTAGATTTGCAACAGCAGAGTGGGTGCTGGAAAACACTGCATTCTGAAAAACTTTGATGAAACAATAAATAATTCAATAGGATCAGGGTGCCAGTTATGTTTTATCCAGTGAGTTCTCTGCTCTGTCAGAACTGTGACAAAGAACAGCAGTGTTTTCAGGTCCATTTGAAAGAAGAGTTACAATTTTTACAATAACTATTCACCCTCTTCTACAGTCCCCCAAACAGGAGACGGTGGCAAGGCACCTGATTGGTTGTCCCTTCCATTATTCAGTAAAAGGTCCTCTTTCCATACAGCAATGAAAGAAGCAATAAAAGATTTAAGGGACAGATCGGCATGAAATTGACATCCTGAATGGTCAGTCAGATTTAGAAGACTTGGCAGCTATTCCACAGAATCAGACAGAACCAAATGTTGTTAGCCATAAATAGCCAAATGCCACTCATACCTCTTCTCCCTAGCTTGCATAACCATTGTAGTTCTGATCATATCTTTAACCATGCTTTAAAAAGTAATCTAAGAGACCAGTTCATACACTGGCTGGAGGAAAGAAACCCTTGGAATGTCACTCTTCAATAATTGCTAAAATGCATATTGAAGCAGCTGACTGGTAGCTAACTCTAGCTGCTGTAAAATTAACATAACAGACTTTGATCCTTTCTTTACATATTTTCAAATTCAAAGTGTTGCCCAGAACCCTGCTTTAGTCTAACGCTGCAACACCTTCTTTCTAAGTTAAGCACAGCCAGTCATACATAGTCAGAGCTCAAGGAGGAATCAAAATGAAAAAGTCACAGTTAGGTGTGAAGTGGCTTTTCCACTTAAATAACTGGAGCCCAGATTAAACACATTTATTTGGAGGTGAAAAAATACCTACAGAGTTCTTTGGAAACTTATTTCCAATAAAATGAGAGCTTCATCCTCAGACTGCTTGCTCTTGAGTAATATCATTAATCACATCTTGGTTCAAATTGGCAAAGAGAGTCATGATTGCTATGTGAAAAGTCTGTCCAAAGCAGTTTGCAACAATAAAAGCTGCATTTATATTACAAAATAGTACAAAACACACACAAAATAATAAAACCCATTCAAATCCTTTATACCATAATCCACTCCAGCAAATAGACGGCGCCTACTCAAGGAAAGGCCAGTCAAAATCTTTGGAGCTTTTCAAAAATCTTGAAGAGTAACAGATTGCTACTGGAACAGTTTCAAAGCCATGGAACTACCACAGAGAAGGCCCTGTCTCTGGTGGTCACTAATCTATGCAAAATACACTAGAGATGGAGGAGAAATTCAACTCAGTTTGCATTTATAGCTGAACCTACCTAATTCATACTTTTTGAAACAGTTTGTAAACCAAAAAGACAAACATCCTTCAAAATGGACACTTCCTTGCATCTCAGGGCAATTCTCTGGCCAAGTAATGTATACAAAAAATGCACATACTAGGATAAAGTGTGCATAAAACCACATATATTAGTGGAAATAGCATGCTTGAAAAAGCACTATATAATGGGAAATTGCTTTGCAAAAAATGTGTAATGTGCAAAGTTTCATAAAAGACTCTCTAGTTGGAGAAATTCACACTAATAAACATTACTCGGCTGAAAGACAATTTTAACCATTATTTGGTGCAATTCAGCCAACTGATTTCAGAGTGCAACTGATTTCAGAGAGAGAGGTAAGAAATCTTAGCTGGAAATCAACATGTCTTCAGCAGCACCTGACTTAGCTGAATCATGCCTCATACCTGTTTGGGCTCAGTTGTTTGAACAAGTATATAAATCTTCAAATACCTTTGGGAGTCCCCAACCCCTATCCTTCTACCACCAATGCTCATGAAAATCACAGTGCTTAAGCTCGCCTTAATCCTTCAAGGCATTCTTTGCAGATGGTGAGAATTGCCTTCAGATGCACCTGTTATACTTCGAACAGCACAATGCCATAGAGCCTAAATCTAATGAGTCATTCTGCAAAACCAGATGAATTTACAGTAATAACTGCTTGCAATTTTGCTGATTATTCCAGGGTGTAGAAAAAGCCTGTGTGGGATCGCTTCAGCATAGGGATCAGCCAGAACAATAATTTAGCTTGCAACTCATGCCAAGGAATGATGCCAGTTTTTACCTGTTGGGAAACTGACACGGACATGATGGAAATCAACTTGTTTTTGCATGTCAGGTACAATAGTGTGTGAGCAGGTGTTTTTGAACTATAGCTGGCTTAGATTTAAATAAGTAATTCCTGGTACCCAGAAAATACATTGCAGTTTATTGGGGTGTCCTAAACACACAATAACGTCAGACAGGCAGCACTGAAAAACCATTAGTTTAAGTTTTGCACATTTTTCTTAGGCCAGCTAAATATTCTCTCATATTTTCTGCACTTAGCACCAGTCCAAGCCAGGGAAGAGGAAACACTTGCTTAATCAGATCCTTTTGTGGTTTCTTCTACCTAGAACATTAGCAATGAAAAGGAACCCCAGTAGCAATAATGAACAACTAATACTTAAAGAGACCTGCTACAAGTAAATTTCAGCATTAGATAGAACGAAATCCTGCTAGATGGGGGGCGGGGTTTAAGAAATAGATGCAATACATACATGAATGAAAATATCACGTTTTTGCTCTCAAAATGTTACACTGTTATATAGTTAAGATTATGACCAGAAGTCAGAAAGATCACGTGTTATTTTTACATTTCTTCCTTCTGCACACATAGTGAATATATGATCTCCAATACCAGTGGTGACCAGAAATGTAATTATGTTACCCAGCAGGGAAAGCTTTGTCGTAACAGCTGGAAGAAATAAAGAAAAACACTAACATTTGAGAATGGTGCCAGGATGTGGAGATACAGGGACCTGGGATGGAATGGGGATGGGGTTGCTACAAATATTTGCTCACCTGTCTGCAGAACTGGCAAGGTTACAGGCAACACATACTGTAATACTCATTCCATGCTCTTAAGACATTGATCTTTTAGTGTGCACACTCACTTTGGAACTCCCTGCTTACTGATATCAGACAAGTGGCTTTGCTGTACTATTCTAAGCACTTGCTAAAAACATTTTTGTTTAGGCAAACCTATTCAAACATATAGAAGCTGTCATTTGTTTTAATTTGGTTTTAGCTTATTGTTAATTTTATTGATTGATTGAAAAAAAAAACCAGAAAAGAGATTTCCACTGGACACCATTTTAGGCATCCAATTTCCTTACATGTCCAGAAATTTCCAGATGTATGGCAAGCCTATTGTTGTCATTTAATTTTTATATCACTTATATGTCAAAATAGTTTCTTAGTGGTTTACAACTAAAAAAAAAAAACCACAGTTAAAATACACAATGACATTAAAACATCCTGAATTAAAACATACAATTAAGCAAACAATTAAAAATGAGTCTTATATCTATCAAAAGTTACTTTCAACAACTCAGTCTGTCAAAAAGATCTGAGAAGCACCTGTATTTTCATTGGCAGGTGCCTGACATGATGTACCCCAAAATTGTCATAGGCTAGGAAATTCAACATGACTGTAACAGCGATGTCTGTAACCATCCAGAAATGACTCAACCTTTTGTCGCTTAAAGTTTTCTTCAGGACTGAACAAGCATAGTCAGCATCAACACCAATAGTTTATTTCATATTGCAGCAACTGGTATGTGTCTTCTTTAACCAATATTGCTAAATAAGTATATAATGACGATAATCTTCCAAACTAAAAAAAGAAGAAGAAAGAAATCTGTAGGGGGAACACTAAACTTTACTAGGGAAATCTATCCTTGTTGAATCAACCACACCATCCAGCTTAAAATGTGAGCATTTATCTCACACAATTAAAAAGCCACATCCTGAGTTCATCCGCTCATCTGAGTGTGGTGCACAGTGTTTTCACATCATAGAAATTGTTTTAATGCAAGGTTTTATTGCTAATTATTTGCAGAGAAGACTTGTGGAATTAGTGGTGGTTTGTAGAGCAATCTTCCCCTGGCACCCACAACTTTTTTATTGTTTCTCAGCCTGTTTCAAGCACAGATGAAATTCATCGTTTCTGGATGGGTCAGAAGGTGGGGGGAGATGTGAAAAGAAGAGAAAATAGCTTGAAACTACCATTGTGGAGAAAATGAAACCAGATGCATGGAACGGGAAAGATGCTGGTGGGAACAACATTGAAATAAAGCACATTTTTCCCTGGGAGATGACAGCCTTGTGCAATCCCTCAAGGCTTCCTTCCCACAGACATCTCTCCCCTACGGAAAAAGATTCTCAGGAGGAGGCACAACCTAACCTCTGGGAAGAGGCATCAACAGAGAATGTGTCACCATCACCAGTGAAATATTTCACGTCAAACCTGTATTGTCCTGTGTCCCCCCACACACACACACACCTGATTTTTCAGGGAGAAAAGGGGGGGTAAAACACCCCACCGGCTCCTCAACAAGAACTGAGGAGAGAAGCACCCTCAAGCTGGAAAACAGAAAAGAAAAGATTTTGTCTAATCCTGTTTATTTGGAGAGGCTTGGCCAGTGCTTTTCAGCAGGGTGATTCCAGTCTGCTCTAAACTGACACAGTGACATGATGACTGGGCTTTGAAGATAGAGTAGCAGTGTTTATGTGGAGAGCAGCCCTGGTGGAGAGGGAAAGGAGGGGGGGCAGGAGGCGTTGGGAGGGAGATCGGGAAACTGTAACTCATTGTGGATGGGCTGGCCTGGCCTGGGTGGCAAGCTCTTAAAGCTCAGAACATTCATCAACCTGCCTAGCGGGCCGACATGCTGGAGCCACAAGTTGCTCTCTCCCTCTCCGACTGTGTCAAGCGTGATCTAGTCCAACTGTGCGGAGACAGCACAGCCCCGGCCAGACAAGCCCTGGTCAGTGCAAATAATCACAGCTCTGACTCCTTTCTCTGTTACTCAGCAAAGCCTGGCCACCGAACACAGCGTTCTCACAGGAAGTTTACGTCAATTCTCTTCCACACATACACACACACTCACACGCACAGAGTCCGATTCATCTCAAACTCCATTTGAATTGCTCAAGTTACACCCAGGGCTCCATTTGGCCTTCTGCCTTCACTTTTAGACATTCTTCACCAATTAAAGCCTCATTTCTTTCAAAGCTTATATCCCTAGCGCAAGTCTCCTAATGTCTATAGCATTGCTTCTGGCTTATCACCAAGGGTACTTTTGCCATCCTTTTCGCAGGGCTAGGGAACTGCAGCAGCCTTATACTGACCTCAAGGAGAGCAGTTTTTCCCCCATATCTACCACTCGTTTCTTAGCAATTAGGTTATAAATATGCAAAAATAACAGACACAACTCCCCCCCCCACACACACACACACACAAACAGTAAGATGTTGAGAGTCATGCAGGAATCCAATATCTCTGCTGGAATTTTATTCTAAGAAGTTCAGTCTCACTGTGTAATGTGAACAGATTTACATATTTGGAGTTCTGTCACATTCTATTCCAGAAGCTCATGACAGGAAGCAGCAATATGACGTTTTGGGTTTTGTTTGAGATCAGTGGGGCTTACTTTCAGGTACATGTGTATAGGACTGTAGACTTACATTATTATTTCAAAGTAAAATGAGTCTGCAAATGACAGGCAGAATGTTATAAGGGCAAGAAGTCTTAAAATAAAGCGGGAAGGTAAACGGCATTTCTGTGTGCTGCTCTGGTTCGCCAGAAGTGGCTTAGTCAGGCTGGCCACATGACTCGGGAGCTGTACACTGGCTCCCTCGGCCAATAAAGCGAGATGAGCGCTGCAACCCCAGAGTCATCCGCAACTGGACCTAATGATCAGGGGTCCCTTTGCCTTTAACATATGGCGTCCCACTCCTGCTGTAAACAGGCACAAGTTAGCAAGTATAATAATAACCCATATATTCTAACTTCTTGAATAACTGGGGGGGGGGGTCAAATAGCCAGGTTTTATTAATCCATCTCAGCCTTAAAATAAAATCCCTTATTAATGGGATTTTCAAGGTGGTTCATATACTGTAACCATTTGCACTGTGATGGTTACTTATAATCCCACCATACAGTGAATGCAACCACATGGACAACCAGAACTCGGGGGCATCTGGCCACACAGTGAGACAAATGTTATCAAAGTTCAGCAACATGCCATGAATGTGCATGAAGCTACTGGGGGGTCTCTGATCAGCTACTATGGCCCAAAGGGGATTAAGCTTGCAGCAAACATGGATGCGTGTCAAATATATGGTCAATGTATAAATGTTCATTTAACTGACTATTAAAACACCTAATAAATAACAACACAAAGATATTAGAGTGTTTTCTTTAGCATATTGCTTATCCTCTTATCAGTACTTCTAGCAAAGATGCCCAGGACACACTGGGGAGCAGCAAAGTGGGGAATTGAGGGCTGCTGAATCAGAGTATACATACAACAAAAGCCATGCTAGCAACTGATGTTTTGCCACTGATACCCAACAGGCATTCTAACTTGTATGAATTGATTTGGCATTAGTGAAAAGTGCAGGTGCTAAACAACTCTGGCATTTAGGAGCAAAGAACTTACTTGTCCTAACATGGAAAATTTACATATTCTAGAGATGGTAAAATATCTCAGGGCAATTAGGTCATGGCATTACTATACATTTAACTACAACTTCCATCAGCCCCAGCAAGCATGGTCAAAGGCCAGAGGTGATGGAACCTGTAGTTCAGCAACTTCTGAAGAGCCACACCTGCTATTTGAAGTGGGCATCTAAAAGCTGGTTTTAAGAACTGACATCCTATCACTTTTGTTATGGGGTCCTGGAAGTGCTTTAAGGGTCACATTAATTGGTGAAGTCCTATTCATTTTAAATTGTACTTTCGTGTGTTATGTTAGTTCACAGAACGATCAGTCCCATGGCAGTGTTCTGCCATAGAGACAGCACGATGGCACTTTGAGACTGCACCACAGATTGAGCCCAAGCAACATGAATTTTAGTTTTCAGAAAGAAGTGCCCACACTGCATGGCAAGATGATTAATAAATAAATAAAATTATCCAGCCACAATCCAGGAGCCATGTTTAGGCCCAGAAAAATCAACAGGCTTAATTGCAGCCAGCTTTACACAAGATGCTAACTTCTGACTTTTCCCATTAGATTTCAGTGCTATATAGAGGGATTACTGTACATTTTTAAAAAAAAAAAAAAAAAAACCTATCTGAGTGCCCCAATCTACTGCAGCTGGGATTGCAACCTTTGGCATGTCATCAGGTTTGTGAATGGTAACCCAAAAGGTATGACTGTGTCATTAAATATATAGGTGTGTAGTATGTTTGGGTTATTCGTTTGTGTTTTAATTTATTTGTATCGCAATGAGAAATTCTTTGAGGGCACAAAAAAGGGCTGGATTTTGCTTTGCCAGTAGTTTGCCCATGAGTAAAAAGGAGTGTTCTTAAGGCCAGTGTTTGCGTGTACTTATTTGTATGTGTATGAATTTGCAATATCAAAGCCTGGTCTTACAATGCAGCCTGTTGTCTTCAGGTTAGGCTTGTTAAATGATGACAGAGAAGTCACACACCGAAAGAGTGACACCACCCTTAGAACTATTCCCAAGGGAAAAAAAGAAATTGGTGCTGCACTAGACTTAAGGTGACCTTTTCTTAAGTGATAATATATGTGCACAACACTAGCAGGTTGCATCATGATGCTAAACCTTGTGATCTAATTATTCAACCCTAATATAAAGGGCAGGGCTTCATGGGAATGATACATTCAGAGCAATACCAAGAACTCTGTTTCACAATATGAAGGGGGAAATAGTGTCAGGTGATCCCTTAACATGGGAAAGTTCTATTAATAAAGGGTTTGGTTCCCTAGACTTCTTGCAAAATGAAAGCTGGACTACATTAACAATATAAAATAATTACCTCTGTCTTCGAAATTAACTTTATTGTACTTTATGTTTATTTTTTATGTCTGTTCATTTTAATTTTTGTGTTTTTTTATTTTAACTTTTTGCATGACTCAAGGAGCAGTGATGTGATTACAAAGTCTAAAAATCAGGGTATAAAACAGGTATGAGAAATGCTTGGACTTCCTGTTGTAGGGGCCCATATACTGTAGTCCTTCCTTCTTAAACACCAATCAGCTCCTATTTGTATCACACAATGTGATGCAAAATATGTTGATCAGTTATTGACACCAATGTCATAGCCAGCTGATTAAGAGATGTAAAATTGGAGCTCATCAGGTCACCACTCCAGTGGCACCTAAATCAAAATCAGGTCCTGAATACACCTTTGGTCTTAGAACTTATGTGATGCCACTCATGACCATAGTCCTCACCCAGTGCTATGTGTTTGGATGGAGACATTTTCCTCTGTTAATTTTAATTCAATATTTCAGCAGCATTTAACCCCATTGTCCATGAAATGTCACTTTTAACACTACAGGACCAGCAGGTGTCAACTGGATGACTCACTGATGGATTGCCTTTTACCTAGCAAGATGTCTGAGAGCAGAGCAATTGCTCTTAGACTCAGTGCTGCCCTTGGGAAAGAGTAGATAGGTAAATCATTGGTTTCTTATATCAGTATGTTGCCCACATAGTGCTTGATGGCAATAATTATGGAATTAGAAATAAAAGATTGGAATGTACACTGAGCACATATGGACAGTGGTGCAGAAAGGTAATTTTAGACCCTGAACTTAATGGTCTAATGGGGAGGGGGAGCTTTAGATAGCCATATATTTTACTTCATTTGGGATGCACATAATTAACCTTTCTCTTCTCTCTCCTCCTCAATTCCATGTTTTACAACTCCTTCTACATTCCTGACCTGTTAGAGCAATAACAGAAAACAGTGTGCAAGCCCTGATTTTTGTTTTAATGCATGCCCAGGTTTGCATTTTAAATTAACTTAAGGCATAGTACCATAATGATACCAAAAAATAGGATTTGCTTCTGCTACCCTGAGATCCTGTTTACTTGTAAATATGTTTGTCATGTTTATTATGGCAAACAGCCAGCATAATTTACTTGGAAATAAGCCCCATTTTGTTGCAGAAAAGGATAATAAAAATAATAAAACAAGGATCTGTAAGCATGCACATGCCATGCTGGCTACCCATCTCCCCCAAGTATAAAATGCTTCTTATTTTCAAAATGTTTGCTACATTGACCAGCATTGGCCTCTGAGGGTTCCAGCATGTGCTTGGCAGCCCAGGGTTCATGCCAGATGTGCTTTCCACTGCCCCCATTGTCTGCCATTCTCTGAGTGATAACTGGGGGGCTAGGCTGTGGTGCCCGGGACTTACCGTATTTTTCGTCCCATAGGGCGCACCGGCCCATAGGACGCACCTAGTTTTTTCCTTTATTTCCCCCCAAAAACCAGGTCGGGGAATCCAAACCAGGTCAGGGAACAGCGGAATGGCGGCGCTGCGCCTCCCCGCTGTCCCCCGAGCTTGTGGGGCTGCCCGATGTCTGCCCGAAGCGCAGGGCGCTCTGCTTCAGCACGCCCCGCGCTCCGTGCAGGAGGCTGCTATCCGCAGCCTAGGGAGCCCTGCGGGAACTCCCGCGGGCTCCCCAGGCTTGTGGATAGCTTCCTGAAGCCTGGAGAGCGAGAGGGGTCGGTGTACACTGACCCCTCTCACTCTCCAAGCTTCAGCAAAAGCCTGCATTCACCCCATAGGACGCACACAGATTTCCCCATCATTTTTGGAGGGGGAAAAGTGCGTCCTATAGGGCGAAAAATACAGTAGGTCCCAACATCCAGGCATAGCTGAATCGCTGCATACAAAAGGTGCACACACTCATAAGAATGAAAATCTACCACAGGCTATTAGTATGTTTCTGAAAAGAGTGTGCCTCTGGAGTCGGTATCACTGGCAATGTCTCTATGCCCCACCAGGGGCCCACTGCCAGTCTCTTGAGCTCCCTGGCCCTGCTTCTCCTCCTCTTCCACCACATTCCCGTCACTGCCTGCTCTGAGTAAACCACAAGACAAGAGGCTTTCTTGGTTTGGCTTGCCCTTTACCCTTGGACCAGGCCTAGAGGAATGGGGCAAGCAAATGGGTAGTGGTGGCAACAGCAGCAAGGAGGCCTCTGAAGACATCTTGCCAAAGGGCCCAACCCTACTGGACCTGGCACACTTTCTACCTACCAGCTCACAATTTCCAAATTTCCCTTTTTTAAATAAAGTAATTGCTCTGATTTACCAGCCAGGGAAATCTGGCTCTTCCTTCTTTCTGCCCCCGCCCCCTGCAACTCCACCCTAGTTCCTCATACTCCCAAATCCATTTCCAACTCTTTTCAAAGAGAGGATGGGAGAATGCACATGTTTGCATGAGTTCTTGAGGAAGAACAATGCTCATGTATGTTTTTTGGCATGGGTCGCTTGGCAATTTAAAATTGGCAACGTGGCCCTAGAGGTTCCCCACCCTTGCAGCAATACCTAATAGGAACCAATAGCATAGCAGACGGGGAGTTAGAGTCCAAGCATGAAAAAAAATAATGCATACAAGATGTTCAACACTTTCCCACATAATAAACGTGGGAATCCCATAGAATTTGTCCCAGGACTTGAGGGATTTTTTTTTTTTTTAATGAATCATGTTTGCTACATCCCCAATTTCACCGACCCACTCTAACTGCAAGACGATAAGTCTAAGGAGCCAAAGCATTTCAGCAGACACCTCTAAGTTGTCCACAAGCAGCAGAATACAGTGGAACAGAAAGAAGCAAAGAGGCTAGCACATTTCTCAAATGGAAAAGCTACATTCACAAACTGCTGTCATGCAGGGAAGATAGAATGGTTAGGTTAGCTCAGATGTAGCTGAACAACAACTTCCATCATCCCTGCCCATTGCTCATGCCGTCTAAGGCTGATGGGATTTGTGATTCATTTGAATTGCTTTTGAACTGTTTAAAATGTATCTGCTGTTTTTTTAATGTTCTAAATTATGTTTATTGTATACCACCTTGAAGCAACTGGGTAGAAGCTGATTAATAAATTAATGATACTAATAAAAATAATAACATCTGGTGAGTCAAAGGGTCCCCACTGCTGGGTTAGCCCTAAGTCAGACTCTCATGGAAGAAGATCTATTTTTATTGAGAGAGTTGAGTATGTTGGAGTAACAGGAAAAGTTGGGGAATAAATGTAAATGAAGAAGAAGAAGAAGAAGAAGAAGAAGAAGAAGAAGAAGGATGTTAACTCAGAAGACGTCTTACTGAATGCACTTGAATTTACCATTTTGTAAGCGTGCTCAGCACTGCAGTCTTTTATTATGCCTGATGTTAATATTTTCACTCCATTTCCCCTTCCAAAAAAAGGAAAATCTGTCATTAGTTAGAATATATTTATATAGGGGTTTTTGTTGTTTTTTTGAGCAAGCATTTCAAGAAGCTTCAAAATAAGATTATCATCTAGCTTTGCAGACACAGCAATTTACCAACTGCCTGACAAATGTTTTCATATGAAGAAATAATAAATCACAGCATTGTCTGTTTTGGGAGGGTAATGGTTTTAGTTTGGTGACCCAAACAATCATGGTTTCCTGATTTGTGTCATCAGGGCTAAGGACTAACCAGAAGTGTGTTTAAATTAATCGAGTTGTGCTGTACTGATTCTTTTAATCCCCTTTTTAAGATGATAGTTATTTTGAAACGATTGCATTTGACGCTCCATTCTGTTGTTCCCATTGCTAAGACTTCCAGATGCCCCCTTCGAAAGAAGGTTCCTTCATTTCAGAATTTGCCTTATCAGGTGCAGCTACAGTGGTACCTCGGGTTAAGAACTTAATTCCTTCTGGAGGTCCGTTCTTAACCTGAAACTGTTCTTAACCTGAGGTACCACTTTAGTTAATGGGGCCTCCTGCTGCTGCCGCACGATTTCTGTTCTCATCCTGAAGCAAAGTTCTTAACCTGAGGTACTATTTCTGAGTTAGCAAAGTCTGTAACCTGAAGTGTATGTAACCCGAGGGACCACTGTAGATTAATTTGGTAGCTTTTAAGGTGCCGCAAGATTCTGTGAAGCTTTTACCAAATGTTTCAATTCATAAAATGTTAAGGCATCTACTGGTGTGGGGAACATAGTTTTCCATGCTCTATGAATTGTAGAGCTGGAAGGGACCCTAAGAGTCATCCAGTCCAACCCCTTGCAATGCAATTAAATTGGAAGCAGCTAGGGTTAGGAGAAGCTTACACCAGGTTCTCTTTGCAGTGCTAAATCATCTTAAGAGCTCCCTTATGTTTTGTTTCATGAACTTTCTTGGAAAGAACTCAGAAAATCCCAAGAGTTGGGGTTTTTTTTTCAGGATTCTCCCAAAAAGCAATTAAAAAAACTAATTACAAGCCAAGCCTAGAAGAATGGAGGAAGGTGGCCCATAATCAGCTTAGCTGAAAACCTTCAGTTTGTGTTAGGTTGCTTTCAACAGCATGTTCTTAAGGGTCAGGTGGGGACAGCCTATTGTACTCAGGTCCTGCCTGTGGTCTTCCCTTAGGTATCTGGTTGGCTACTGCGAGAACAGGATGCTGGACTAGGTTGGCATTTGGGGTGATTCAGGAAGACTTTCCTTATATTCTTATGACACAGCAGCATGCATGCTGGAGCTAAGGAGTCTGGGTCTGGTCAGTGCCTTGATGTGAGACTGGTTGTGTATCGCCATTATCTCCATAATGGAATAAAGGTGAGATATAACTTTAATAAATCACAGCTCATTGTTCAGCAGCAGAGTGGCTGTGGGATCACTAATTGTAGTACTTCATTTGCTTTAAATACTTCAAAACACACTATTCAAATAAGTTTTCTTATGATATGTATGAATTTGATATTAATTCCAGGCAGGATTAAGTGGCACTGGCAATCAGCTCTTTTCTTTATGGGATGTGCAGGCATGTTTGTTTCCTGAGAGAAAAGTTGCCACTTACATCTTTCATGAACAATCCAAACAGATATATGTTTTTAATGTCCTAAAAATATACTAAAATGCTATTTTTTTCCATACTGCATGTCTTATTTTCCATTTGCTTGTTCTCTTCATGTGAATTGTGTGTTCCAACAGAGTATTCATCACCTGATGGGAATGCCACAGATTGCTGCAATCTGCTGAGATATATATTTCTGAATCACCTCACACACTAGCCAGAAATTCATTATGTCAATGATTTATTGTCTCTGGTGAACTTCTCATTGCTGCTGAGAACTTAAACTAGTTCAGCTGCTCTGGTTGATGAGGTACCAAAGCAGATGACAAGCCCACAACAATGTCTGGAAACCTAAGCTGGGAAAAGATGCATCTAGAGTGAATTGAGAAATACTGTCTTAAGGACAGGAGAGAATCTGAGTCTACATCTGAGCCCTGTTGCATGACTTATAGTGGTTTTCAGGGGCCAGAACTTGAGATCTTCCTTCATTTGTCTCTCAGACCTCATTCAGGTGAACAGCAAATGGTGCCTTCATACCTCCACCTTTGCTACACACCTGTATCTGCAAGTGTATCTGCAGGGGTGGAAGCATCCCACCTGTGGCCTGCTTAGATCTAGCATGGGTCCCAATTTGGCCCATGGGGCCATTTCCCCCCAAAACCTATGCCCACATGTGATGTCAGATGTGGAGCAGGTAAGGACATGGCTCAAAAGGAAGAATCGGGAGCTTAAAGTAAGCCTGGGATCTGCTGCATTAAGGAATTCCCCTTCAATAACTCCCTAGTGCAGTTGAAGAGGCACAGGGCTCTGCAAGTGCCAATCATCGGCTGATCATGGTAGCACTTGGCAAAATCACCAGACAAATGCCAGTTTACACTGTCCTTTGACTTCACTCCCAAAGGCACACTCTTCCATTGTCTCCCAAGACAGGGATGCCAACCAAACCAACCAATATACTATACTGCCATATGCCATTGCATGAAGCTGAGGCTCCAATACTTTGGCCACCTCATGAGAAGAGAAGACTCCCTGGAAAAGACCCTGATGTTGGGAAAGATTGAGGGCACAAGGAAAAGGGGACGACAGAGGATGAGATGGATGGACAGTGTTCTCGAAGCCACAAACATGAGTCTGACCAAACTGTGGGAGGCAGTGGAAGATAGGAGTGCCTGGCGTGCTCTGGTCCATGGGGTCACGAAGAGTCGGACACGACTAAACGACTAAACAACAACATGCTATTGCAAACATTTATAATGCCTAGACCGGGGACACCACCTTTTTGGAGCTCATGGGCACATCTGCAAACCAGAGAAACTGCTGGGGGAACCACACCACACTGCAACCAAGCAGACAGCCAAGCATACTCTGTTTGTTACAACAGAATGCTTCCTTGAAGCCAGAGAAGGCCTTTGTGGGCAAATGTGTGCCCATAGGTGCCATGTTGGCAGTCACTGGCCTAGGCTAACAAATTTCACCAAATGCTTATCAAGTATTTTGGTTTTCAGAACACTGGTGTCATTATTTCTATTAAGCGAATGACACACTAAAAAGGTAGAAACACCCACCTCTATTTTTGAATGGGAAGAGAACACTGGCTTTTAAATCATTCCCAGGACTGACTCTATGACATATTTCTAAATGGTTTGCCTTTCAAAGCATCTAGTAAATTTTTCAACCTAAGTACTTTTTGGCATGTTAATCAAAAACAGATCTTTCCATCAAACACAGTCATCCTGACTGCAAAGGTCCCATCTTTCTTCTCTTTGCACATTTTTTCATACAGAATTGTTTTTCCTTTTTAAGGTTTAACTTTAAAACCTTATAGAAAACTTAAAAGGTTTGCAACATGGAAGTAACACCAAGAATAAGTTTTTTCTATGATTTCCACACACACCCTTAGTGCTTCAGGTGCTTCATATCTATTATCTCCATTATCCTACAAAAACTGCTAAGCAGGCTGATATTGTGATCTACATTTCACAGATGGCAGTCAGAGGCAGAGAGAAGACCCTTGCCGAAAGCCACCCAGTGGGTTCGTGACTGAATCTGGATCCAGTTCATTGCTCAGGTTCTTAACCACTAGGCTCTAACAGTGTTTCAGTCTGTTAGTCCTCAAAATAACAGCATAATAAAAATCTACATTAATATGGTGGGTTTGATATTTCCTAAATGAAGCAAAAATGGAATTGACCTCTTACTCTTTATGAGTCTGATAGAATTATAAGAACTTACTATCAGCAAAACATGCTGCTATGATTTCATCATTGTTTGTTCTGTCATATATTTGTGCAAAAAGTTCTTCTATAACAACAAACCCACTTCCATGAAATGTTCAGGTTTGCTGCTTGACTGTAACATCACAGTTTATTTCTCTATGGCCAAAATCAGTGGTATAGCAATTCAACACAACATTAACCCTGGGAGAGGTTCTTCATATTCATTAGCTGCTTCTTCTGCCCTAGCTTTACTGGAGACAGAGAGAAGTGGATGCAATCTATTTTATTTCTTGCAAAACCCAGAACCATCATCCATAGTACCTGATCTCCATCTCTGCCAGTAAACCACTGGGAAACCCAGTTCAATTCAGTGTCACAGTCATTTTAGCTTCCGATTCAGTTCCTGGTCTTGCTCTGATAGGAACTCTAAACTTCCTAAGCTGGTCCCCCCCCCCACACACACACCCCAATCCATCACATATGATGCCTGCTTTCTTTCTATTACTATCTCCCTTTTTTGTTATTTCAGTGCACAGTAATTCTACTGGTGGTGAAAAGCTGCACTAATGCTTGGCTTGCAGAGTCTCATCAGAATACCTTTGTTTGTGTCAAAGGTATCTGAAGTCTATCTCCCTAACATATGAAAAAGGAGAAGTATTTGCAGCCCAGTTGTTAAAATATAGCACCACACTATGTTTATGCATTCAGACTATATAACAGAAGTAGCTATACAGTATAACAGAACTAAGCTTCATTCTACCCAGATCAGTTTCAATGCTGGTAACTAAGCATTACCAGGGAGACAGAGTCCATCATGACCCCACGTCATCTCCGTTGCGGTCCATCGACCTCCCGTAGACACGCAGTATCAGCAATTAGCGACACAAGCCCCAGAAATAGCTTCCCACATTCCAGAGCTGGTGCACACTCTATCAGCAGATAATGCACAGCGAAAGATGCACGCAGGAGAGCATATTTACAAGTTTATTCAGCGTTGGTCAGAACAAAGAAAAAAACATGACTGCCTGCTTCAGTGTCTCAGACACAGAGAGAGAAACGAAAGCAAAGACACAACAGAAGCATCCTGTGAACAGGAAATACGCAGGCTGTGACACAAACATCCTGCTCCCTTTTAAGGTGGGACGGAAATATCCTAACATCCTCCCCCTTTCCGTGTAACCTGTAGTACCTGTGGTTCAACCCAATTGCAACTTCTGTACATAAACCTTAAGTTGTTCTCTGTTAACAACCTTAGACAACAGATCAGCAGGAATTTCATTTCCTGCCATGTAGAATGAGTCCTTTCTGAATACACTCTCTTGCACGATGTAGCTTAATCTGCAAGTACTTGGTTCTTTGCTTGCAACTCTCTGAGTTCAGCAAAGCCAAACAGGATCTATTGTCTTGATACACTTGTATAGGACATTTCACAGACACTCTGATGTCCTTAAACAGTTGCATCAACCATTCACAATCCATGAGTGAAAATGACAGAGCATTGAGTTCTGCTTCACAGGAACTTAGGCTTACTGTCGTCTGCTTTTTGCACAACCAGTCAAACAGACAGTGGTTGTACATGTAGCATACTCCAGAAGTGCTTGTACCATCCGTGGTGTCACTTCCAAAACTAGCATCTGCAAAGATTTCAAGACCTCCAGTCTTCTGACTGGTGAACCTCAGCCTGTAGTGCAAAGTCTCTTTCATAAACAGCTCCTCCCCCAAAACCCCATACAAAAAAGCTGTATTAATGTCATGATGGGAAACATGCAGTTTCTCCTCTGCAGCAATCTTGAGCATTAGCTGAATGCTCTCATACTTGAAGGTGGGTGAGTAGGTCTCGTGGTAATCCTGTCCTGGTACCTGTGAAAAACCTCTGGCAACCAATCTGGCTTTGTGTCTGACAACCTTGCCATTCTGGTCTGTCTTGGCCTTGAAGACCCATTTGCTGCCAACCAGTCTCATTCCTGGGTACCAGCTCCCAAGTTTGGTTCCTGTTTAAGGAATCAACTTCAGCCTTCATGGCATTAAGCCAAGGCTCAGCATCTTTAGAGGTTAACTCCTGAACCTCTTTGAAGCTTGAAGGTTCCCACACCTTCTCTGAGCTACTAAGAACAGCAGTTGCCGTCTTAGCAAACTCATCTCTTTGGAGGTTTGCCTTTCGTCGCCCTTTCAGATCTGCGTACTAGATGCAAGTCTTCTGGACTCATCTCCTCCTCCTTAGGAGAAAAGTGACCAATGGTGAACAGTGGTTCTTCCAGTTCATTGTCAGATGCATCAGATGGTCTGACTGAGGCCTTTGCGCTCTTGTAGTCTGCTGTGTCATCACTGTCGCTGACACCAGCAGCAGTGCCGCCCACTGAGCTGGAATGCGAACTCTGATCATCATCATCATCCTCAGCTTCCTCTTCTGCCTCAACACCATCTGCCTTTTTCACATCACCTTCATCCTCCTCTGGGTAACTCTGGAAAATTCCCACATTTTCCCCCCACTTAGGATTGTACTCAACACTCTCTGTGAACTTAATGGACTTAGAGTCAGTCATCCATACCCTGTATGCTCCTTTTTCGTACCCCATGAACAAACCATGTGCCCCACACTTCCCAAGCTTGTTGCTCTGTGGGGTGTGTACCCACATGTCAGAACCAAAGATTCTCATGTGCTTGACGTAAGGTTTCTTACCAAACATCTTCAGCAGATAATGCACAGTGAAAGATGCACGCAGGAGAGCATATTTACAAGTTTATTCAGCGTTGGTCAGAACAAAGAAAAAAACATGACTGCCTGCTTCAGTGTCTCGGACACACAGAGAGAAACGAAAGCAAAGACACAACAGAAACATCCTGTGAACAAGAAATACGCAGGCTGTGACACAAACATCCTGCTCCCTTTTAAGGTGGAACGGAAATATCCTAACAGAGAATAAGCCTTACACAGAAAAACTAATAACAAGCTACAAAACACCAGGACCCAGATGCAGATACTCTGAATTGTGTTCATCAGCTCTTTGGCAGAAAGGAAAGAGCAGGGAGACTAATCCTGCTCCCTGATCCAAACAGCAATTGCAATTTAAATCAGATTAGGTGTGCATTGCCTGGGGCTGGTCAATGCAGCTCAGAAATCATCTGTGCACTTGCAATAGCCCATTCAGCTAGGGATAGAAGCACAGAAGCATGCTCCCACAATCATATAACAGCTAGCTGGATCAGATCAAATGTGGTGAGCCTGCTTCTCTTGATGTTCAAGAGGGGTGAGGAACCTCTCATCCAAGGGCCAAATATGCCCTTTCCCAAGGTTCAAATTTGGCCCACGAGGCTGTTTACCCCAAACCACACTCACCTGCCCCACATCTGACATCATATGCAATGTCAGGTGTGAGGCAGGTAAAGACGCAGCTGCCAATGCACAATCAAGAGCCTTAAAGTGCACTCCCTGATTGGCAAGGGAAAGCAGGCTTTCGGTCTTCTGCCTGTCAGCTGCTAGCTGGCAGAGCCAAATCCTGCTGGATCATCTTTGCTAGAGAGGTCACCATAGGAACTCACACAGCCAATGCCTGAAGGAAGCAGGCCTGTTCTCTACCAAACATGCCAGTTGTACAGGACACAGAGCTATGGAGGTAAAATTGCAAATCTAAGGCTACCTTCACACTGTACATTTAAAGCACCATGATACCACTTTAAACAGTCATGGCATTCTCAAGAGTGGTTTAACAATCAATCCCTCTGCCCAGGGAACTCTGGAAACTGTAGCTCTGCGAAAGGAATAGCAGTCTCCTAACAACTTCCAGTACCCTTAAGAAACTACAGCTCCCAGAAATCTTTGAAGGAAGCCATGTCCATTATGGTATCATAGTGCTTTAAATGCTGTTTGTCTTAAATGTATGAATTGTTGCTTTACTTGTTTTAATTTTGGTAGACTGCCTTGAATTTATTAGTAAAATGCGGAATGTAAATGTTTGAAACAGATAAATAAATATGTTTCCTAGTGGTGGGTGCCTAGCTTCAGCCATGTAATCCATTATTTAGGAAGTCACTTCTTGTTATCCAATGTTCAAATATGCCAATTTGGATCAGTACTGCGGAGACACGATGTCTCTAAAACAGGCCACATATTTAGTCATAAATATGTGTTTCTATGACCCATTTTAAGCATCTATGTTATTGTGTTGCCTAAGATGTGGTTTAGTCAATTTCAGATGGACTTCTGAAATGCTTAAGTTCATGCTTAAGTGCTCTGCACAAGGATGAAAGTCTGGAGCAGTTAGCAGAAGCCCAGGTAAAGAATCATGTTTCAATCCACTTCCGTTTTTAACCTGAATGTTGATTCTAGGCAATATAGTTTTTACACTGGAATTACAAGCATGGGAAATGCCCAAATGGATTCAATTATCACTAGCAAAAACAGTGTTAGAGACAGCATGAAAGCCAGACCAAACTGCTTCCAATATACAAGCTGAAAAGAAAGAATGTATCTACAGCCCCAGTTCACCCAAGAAAATTACACCTGGTGGCAACAACAGTGACAATTACACAGTGACAATAAAATCTGAGGATCCCTGCTGTTACAGACACACTAGTGTCCTCTGAAAATGTGAAGTTATTTTCTCTGCACCATCGAAGGCCTGTGGTGGGTCGGCTCCACTGATCAGTTGGAGATTTTGTTTAGAAGTCTTCTTCATGCTGTTTATGTCACTAACAAACCCAGTTCACCACAAACCTAACACTGCCACCTTTTCTTGTTTACATACCTCCTTTCCAGGACATTACTGCCCTCATCTACTAATCTAGCTCAGCGTGTGAGAAAACAGTTTCTTTTTTATGTGAAGTTTGTTAATTATCTTTCTGGAAGCCATTCACTCAAATGCCACCTGAAGAGACCTCTTGCTGTCTGTGTTTAATTAATGCTCACATTCCTGTATACCGAGAGACTTCATCAAAACACAACTCTCTTTTTCACAGGGCAGGAGCATCTTGAGAAGAGAAAGCGGCTTCAGCAGCAGTGGCAGCAGCTAATCTTTGGGATGTAAATAATTTCTGAATGTAAAATAATGCATATGCTAGAGGGACCTCTGTTAGATGCAGATCACTTGCCCTTTCATGGAAGCTAATGTTTTTCTACTATGAGGGAGCATTTATACTTCACATGAAAAATATGCAGTCCACTCTTGTATTTGTAAAATAAGTGTGAGCTCAAGCCATGCATGTGTGATTTACAGAGTATTGCTTGACCTGGCAAAGCTCTTCCGCAGTGTACACTTTATGTAAGGTTCTGTTAGAAGGATTAGATATAAAGAATAATTGTCTGATTTTGGACCAGGCAACCCCAAGATTCCACCTGTAATATGATCCTTTGCTACAAGAAAACCAGCCTAACCATTCATCCTTTCCTTCTTAATGTGAGTAGCCAAATTCTTTTTTGGTATTCTCGTAAAATGGCTGGACAAATAAGGATTATGGAGTTCTGGCCAAAGACAGGTACACTATACCCAAGAATACTATTGGTAGGTTGCCATTATGCATAAATAAGGTGGCAGAAGTGATTGTCAAGTGCTCTCACTCCCTTTTCAGATTTGAGGGTCAAGTACCATGCATGTGTTTTAGTATTTTGGAGGTTGGTCCAATGTTAACGGAAGCAAATATCTGCAGCTTTTGAGTTGTTCAGAATCTACCTTGCAATAAATAAATGGGAACGGGAAAAGAAAGCAATGCCCAATCTATTGTTAACATAAAAAATGATGTAAGGAGGGAACTGTGGCCCAAGATAGGAATAGAGGCTATAAAGGAACACTTAGCTACTTTAAACGAATTCCAATCTCCAGGGCTTGATCAGCTGTGCCCAAGGGAGCTTGCAGATGTAATCTCAGAGTCTCTGACTATAATCTTCGAGAATTCTTGGAGAACAGGTGAGGTTCCTAAAGATTGGAGGTGGGTAATTTCCACCTCCCTTTTCTACAGGTGGGCGGGGTTTGCGGCACTGAGCGGGGGTTCACTTGGACGGGTGCCTCCCATCTGCTTGGGTTGGCCTTTGACCCACCCTCAGTCAGGGAGGACAATGGATGGCCGGCTGGGGGTGGGGCTAAGGCCAAAGAAAAGAGGCTGACCCTTTTGACCAAGCCTCAGTTGGTTTTCTTCCTTCCAGGATCATCTTCCAGGTTGCAGGACGTGTTACAGTGAGCAACCAGGTTGAGGTAAGTCTTTTGCGTTATTTGTTTACAGACTGCTTGCCAGCCTTCTTTGATTGTTTTTCAGTGGCTGTGGTGCTGGGGAAGGGGCATAAGGCCCCTCCACTGCTTCCGCTTGCAGGGGGGGTCGCCTCTCCAGGCCCGAGAGGGTGGCAGGCGCCATGGCAATAGGCTTCATGATGGCTTTTTTATTTTGGCGGTGGCGCTGGGGAGGGGGTTCAAGGCTTGCAGATGTAATCTCAGAGTCTCTGGCTATAATCTTCGAGAATTCTTGGAAAACAGGTGAGGTTCCTAAAGATTGGAGGTGGGCAAATGTCCCTATCTTCAAAGGGGGGGGGGAGAGAAGACCAAGGTAACTACCAACTCATGAGCTTGACATCAATACCAGGAAAAGTCTTAGAACAAATCATTAAGCAGTCAATCTCTGAGCACTTAGAAAAGGATGCTGTGATTACTAAGACCCAGCATGGGTTTCTCAAAAAGAAGTCATGCCAGACAAATCAGGGGAGTGCTCTGGATTTGTAGCTGGTTGACTGACCGAACCCAGAGTTCTCATTGATGGTTCCTCCTCATCCTGGACAAAAGTTACAAGTGGGGTGCCGCAGGGTTCTGTCCTGGGCCTGTTGTTGTTCAACATCCTTATAAATGACTTGGATGAAGGAATTGAAGGGATGCTCATCAAATTTTCCCTTGACACTGAACTGAGATTATTATAGTGGCTCCTAACCCATTTCCAAGCACAATTTCAACCTAGGGAGCATTAAACCATGGGGCGGTGAACTTTTGGTCCTCAAGATGATGCTGGATCCCTGCTCCCATCATCTCTGACTATTGGACATGCTCATTAGGGCAGATGGGAGTTGGAATCCAACAAACCTGGGGAGCCACAGGTTAGCTACCCTTGCCCTAACACACTGTCTTTTCCCACAAGAACTTGCCCAAATACTAACATCAACCCCTGATGCCCTGCCCTGAATCCCCCATCACCTGAAGTTAGGGGCATGGTAACACTTTTAGAATTATCTAAATAATTTAAATGAATGAATAAGTCATGAAATCACATATTTTCTTTGTATTATTTTTATCACCACCACCATCATGAAATCACTATTCTTTCTTTCTGCTGGGAGTGCATAGAATTGTGATTACACTTTGCTGGTGTGGTTATGGCACAGCTGCTGCTGCTGGTGTAGTGGGAGCATATGATTGATCTGCCTGTCTTAATGAACTTGACTTGGATTGGGGCCACTATCTAAGTGCTTTGCACAAGTCTCAGTACTCATTCTCCAAGGCACAACATCAAGCTAGCTTTACAATTAATGTAAAGTGGGTTTGGGGAGTGTTTTTTTTTAAAATAAAAATAACAAAGCATGAATCCCCCAAAGAAACTATAACATACATTACATTATTGGTTTGATATATCACTTGTGTTTTAAAGGATAAATCTATGTCTGAATACTTTACTTAAAATAATAAGCTAGAATAAAAGACAAAGTTTATGCTCCTTGGTTTAGATGTGTCTTTTTTTCAACCTGTTGTTCCATAAGCTGTGTCCAGCTGAATCAGCTTACACTAAGTTTCAACAGTAGTCAGCAACATGGTGGTGGGATACCATATGGCACATAGTATAATTCTCTATACTACAAAGCTAGCATCTTATACAGGATAGTACTCAAATACCTGGAAATAATAATAATAATAAAAACCCGCCCATCTGACTGGGTTTCTATGTACAGTGGGTGGGATTCTGTAACACTGGTTCATGCATTAATATCCACAGATTATTGCTTGTTGGTGTTTAAAAATTGCCTTCTCAGTCACTAGCCACCTCACATACGCAAAGTGCTTAAGTAATTCACAATTGTCATATATTATCAGAGTTGCCATTCATCTTTCAGCCATGGGGAGGGGAAGAAATAAAACAAGGAAAAGCTCGCATCAGTGAACTTAGCCTCATTAAGTCTGAGCACACATGACATGGCAATGCAAATGTCCTTGTAAAATTCACAGACCCCTGAGTTCACAGGAATGGCGGCAGCAGAGGAAAATTATTCCACATCCTGCGGAGAGGAAATTAAAGGTATCAGAGAAAAAAGAATTTGCTGCATGGTGCAAAATGCAAGTTTTTTGCCTCCTGATGCTGAACATCTGCCACATTTGTGTGTTGACTCACTCAGTTGAGTGAGAGAGTATAAGCATCTTCAGGCTTACATGAAGCCTATTCCAGACGCAAGCTGTCTATGCTGGCAGCTGTGGGAAGACCCACAGGAAGCAGGGACCCTGGAAGAAAGAGTGTGGGAGTATATCCTGTGAAGACAGATAACAAGTCAAAACAGTACTATGGGAACTTCTTCAGCACCCGTATGAGAATGAAATTTCACAAGTCAAGGCCCTGGTTATTTGTTCAAGGAGTGTGTGTGTGTGTGTGTGTGTGTGTGTGTGTTTAATAGTCTGTTTTACATTTGACTGAATTAATGAAAATGTATTCTTTTTATATTAAAAAAATTCATTTTTTGCAGTTTTTCTTTTCTTTTATCAAGCAGAATTAAACTAGCCAACACCCTGGCTGAGATATTTGCCATGAAGCATAGAAAAAAGGCTCATTGACTTTAATATGTTACCTTTAAGACTGATAAATTCAGCAATGAGATTTCATTATTCTTCATAGGGCAGATGAAACTTTGCATGAATATTAGCGGTGTATACAGACCACAAAATTTGGTTTAGATCATGATCTAACACTTTGGGAAACAGCCCATCTTGATCTAAAGTGCTTTCATCATTTCTTCCAAGAGAATGAAGCTTGCCAAATTTTAAAAAGATAGCCACAGTGATTTTCCTGTAACAGCAGCTCATAAAATTTAGGGCCCACTTCATTTCCATACCCCTCACTCCATTTACTATTGGTAAATTTATAAAACAGCTATCATGTTTTCCCCCCTTTTTGACAGAAGTGGATGAAATTTGCAGGGGAGAGAACTAAAAAGGATTAACTTTCTAGGTAAAATTATTCCCTTGGATTACAGTGTTGATCTGCACGCCATAACAGATCTCTCCCTCCCCTGTCTGGTATTTGCAATAGTGGATGGCACGGATGGGGTGGCACTGCTCACCTGACCTGCAGTCACTTCCGTCACTGCTGCTTACTGGGACATAGAGGGGGAGGGGCAAGGGCAAGGTGGGAGTGAGGTCAGTGTAGATGCACCAGTGGGATCACCACTGGCTATGCCAGTGCATTTGCATCATGCCAACCTCACAGCTGCCTTGCCCCTTCCACTCTACCTCCTAGTAAGCTACAGTGACACAGCTGACCAGAGGTTAGGTGAGTGGCAACACCCCACTACTGGATATTTGTTACCCCTTATCTCATCGCTTGACTTAGGTGTTTGTCCTTATATGGTAAGCTTAGAGCCATTTAATTTTTCTTTGCTAGTTGCCTCTCTTCAACATTTTCTTATGTCAGAATCACCAAGTAACCAGAAATAATTTGACTTATGCTGCCTTGTACAGATGCTCCTTTACTTCCAGCAAGCCCCAAGTCCTTATGAATCACCCTGCTTCAGCTCAAGATTCATCCATCACAAATTAACATCCCTGTGGTATATTAATTGGTGTCATTCTTTAGCATTTCGCAGTATATTCTTTTATTCAGACTCCATCTTACATTATAGTTTTGTGGCTGGATCTCCCAGTGCACTTTTCTTCTCCAAAAACTAGTCACACATGTCCATCTGCATCATGGACCCAAGACAAATCACTCTTCCCTGAGCTGCGCTTAAGTGCAGAAGGAAATACATGCAACCACAAAGTTGTGCTTGTATAGTTTCTCCTCTGTGAATTAGAGCAGATTAGAGGAACAATTTAAGTCACACACAATGATCCAAATCACACAAACACCACACACAACTTTTTAGAAGAAATTTCACGAGGCACTCCAATTGCAGAACTCCCCACCTAACATGTAGTGTGGCCTTTATTATCACTTCTTAATAAAACCTGATATATCACTCCTTCCTTGAACATCCTGAGCAGATGTGTTTTCCTTGGTGACAGCTTTTCCTTAGTGACAACTAAAAAATGTATCTGAAAGATTAATCAGTAGAACCTATTAAGACATCTACAAATAGCAGGTCAATAAAAGGATTCCTTTCATTATGAAGGACCATAGGTTTGTAATGTTTGGTCTACAGCAATCACATGCCTTAACTAAACCAGCTTAAAAGAGCAAGCTCTCTTGCAAATTACAGTGAAGCATGAAGAATTGGTGAGCATCTTTCAAAGCATCTTTTGATTCCCCTAAAGCTGATGGGAAGTACTCTGGAGGCATAAATAGAACGCAGATGTTCAAAAATGCATTTTAGTGTTCTGCTGAACATATTACCCTACTGGGAGGCTGTTTCTCCTCTCTGGGGACATTCCAAAGAGAGCTCAGCTGATTGTCTCATATTGAAACAACATGTCCAAGATAAATTCCAAGAGGAAAAAAATAAAGCAGGACTACGCTTGGACCAAACATAAATCATGAAGCTAAAAGGCAGTTTATCTCTCTCTCTTTTTCTATCCTTCCTTCCCTTGTCCTGCCTCATCTCTTCCCCCTTTCCTCCAAATTCACTAAAGAGCTGCCCAAAGGGAACAGAGTGGTGGGTAAATGACTGCCAAACTTGATGATTCAGGCACTCACCACTGTTCCCAAGTGCTGCACAGATGGCTGCTTGATGGGAAGTCTACAGCTTTCAGTGCTGGAGCCTTTTCTTGCAAAGAGGAAGTGAAAGAAATTTCCATGCAGCATTACTTCAGATCTCCTGTACGGCTCTTACAACACTTATTTCTCCAAAAGCTTGGATCTTGACCCTATAAACAAAACTCCGCAAACACATTTTTAATAATGAAGATGGGGGGGGCAGGGGAGTCTAACACAGCTGGAGCTAAGGAGCAGAGCTCAAACATCATTATTGCATATGCAGTAATGAAAATGTACTAAAACGTTAGAAGAACAAGGCATTATGTCACAGGATGGCCCAGCCCATCCCTATGTTCCAATGAGATATTTAAATCTACTGAGAATATGCAGCTAATTATTTTATGTATGTTGTGTCGGGAAGGTAAACGGTGTTTCCGTGCGCTCTGGCACTCATTGTGGTGTCCTGTTGTGCCAGAAGCAGTTTAGTCATGCTGGCCACATGACACGGAAAGCTGTTTGTGGACAAACGCCGGCTTCCTTGGCCTGAAGCGAGATGAGAGCCACACCCCACAGTCACCTTTGACTGGACTTAACCATCCAGGGGTCCTTTACCTTACTATAGAGAGCTGTTATTGGTGGCTGTCCCACAATCAGGAGTTTCTTTCAGGAATGCAGACTTTTTGTGTTTGCTATTATTTGTGTTATGCAAGAAGTTAAGAGCATCATATATACCCACCCATTCTACTTTGCCAGTGTTTGTATGGGTTAAGCTTTAATTGACATGAGTTGTTAAAAACTGGCTAGGCAAATTATAATTCATTTGCACATTTCATTATATACTTCTCCATCCTTGAGAAGCTGCCTTATACCAAAATAGTCCATTAGTCCATCTAACACAGTCTTGTCTGCATTGCCTGGGTGTGGCTCTCCAGAATTTTAGACAGAGATCTCTCCCAGTCCTAGCTGGAGATGCCAGGAATTGAACCCAAGACCTTCTGTATGCAAAGCAGATGTTCTGCCATTGAGCTATGGCCCTTACTGATGTATGGAGAGAAGGAAATGGATACATATTGACAGTACTTTTTTCTGGAGGTACGCAGAGGTACGCACAGCCCTAAACATTTTGTGAATCTAGATTTGGCCTCATTGAGGGGCAGTATTTCAATATGAGTAGGAAAATGAGAGTACCCCTAAACATTTTTTTAGGGGGGAAAGCACTGCATATTGAGAGAAAGGAGGGAACTGGAACAATGAGAGCCGGAAGCAAAATGGTAAACTAGATCCAAGCAAGACATTACAATAAACACACAACTGTTAAAAAGAAAAGGGAAAATGCCTGTCTTCCTCCAATATTCAGTGGTACCTTGGCTCCCGAATGGCTTAGTTGTTGAACAAATTGGCTCCCGAATGCTGCAAACCCGGAAGTAAGTGTTCCGGTTTGTGAACGTTTTTCAGAAGCCGAACATCTGATGCAGCTTACGTGGCCTCCGATTGAGTGCAGGAAGCTCCTGCAGCCAATCAGAAGCCGTGCCCTGGTTTTCAAATGGTTTTGGGAGTCGAACAGACTCCCGGAATGGATTATGTTCAAGAACCAAGGTACCACTGTACATACTAAAGTTTATCCATGCCCTGGTGTCATAATATTCTGTATTTCACTGCCTCCACTTGACACTGTCAGCTACTGCTGGCCTGAGGATCAAGATATGTGAGCTTTGCACTAGAGATTACAAAGAAGGAAGGAAATCAAACATACAGCTGTCTTTTTGGGTGGCAGCTACTATATGCCCTAATGCGGTTTCGAGTTTGGCTGTCAAACAGCTTAAGAAAACTGAGAAGCCAGTATATTTAAATGATGATGGCAGATTTCCTTCTTAGAATAAAGACATAACTATTTATTTATTTATTTATTTATTTATTTATTTCTTACCTACCTACCTATCTACTTACAACAACAGTAACAACAATAACAATTTATTTATATGCCGCCCATCTGACTGGGTTGCCTGGGCACCTTCCAGCAAATTAAAACATCATTTGTATCCCACCTTTTTCTCCAAGGAGCTGAAGGTGGTCACATGGTTCTCCCCCTCCTCATTTAATCCCCACAACAACCCTGTGAGGGGGGTTAGCCTGAGAGGCATTAAATGGCCCTAAGTCACCCTGTGAACTTCATGACTCAATGGGGATTTCAAACATGGCCTCCCTGGTCCTAGTTTAACATGCTAACCACTTCATCACACCGTCTATGCTTTCAAAACAATTAATAGGACATTTTTAAAGAGACTTCAGCCTTTATCTTCCAGACCCTTGTGCTGTTACTCCCTTTTTAGAGTTGTGGAGTGAAGGATGAAAGAAAATTGCTTGCCCAGGGATACCAAGGGAGGCTGTGATCTGAAGCAAGTTTCAAAACTGGGTCAGAAGCTTCCATTCTATCTCCTGAACCACACTGACCCCCTCCCCACACTCTCTCACACACACTTAAGTTGATGTTCATATTCCCAGAAGTGTGATAACCCTTGGGATCCACATATTCATGTGAAGCAGCTTGGGTGGGAAGAGTGTAAGCTGTTTACTTCCCTAACACTCACTGTTTACACTTCACACTGGGAAAGTCTGTGGAAAAGGAACACAGATATTTCTCTCTCACACACACACACCAGAACCTAGGCTTAGGAAAAGCTCTGTGGGGACCAATAGATCATACACTATAAATCAAGCCATTACAACTGTAAACATATATATACCATGAGAAATGGGAACTGGCCATTGCTTACTAACACAGAGACACAGGTCCAGCTGTGGGGGATAGAAGTGGTGGGATAAATCACCAGCTGAGAAGAGCCAGGGTCTCCCCAGCTCCACCCCGCTTGCCTTTTAGGAGCTATCAGCCATTTTGCGCAAAATGATTATAGCTCTGTGTGACAGCTATATTACTGCCAATTCATGGGACACTGTATCGCATGGTAACTGCATGCAAACATGACATGAAAGCATTGTCAAATGCCTCCCAGTGATACAGCTTCCTTGTGACAGGAAGGCAGAACCCATCAGCGGAGGCAAGCTTTAAAAGTGATAGATTTACTGCTACTCAGCTAATGTTCATCTGCCCTAAATTCAGGGAGATGCAGTACTGCTTGTCCCTATTTCCACATTGACTTTAGACAAGACACGTAATGATTCATTGAACTATAATTATCTGTTCTAAATATGCACTTCACCTAGTGTGCCTTCCAAAATTATCTCCAAAACTGATAATATACTGACTTGCCTAAAGTGCCGGGATGGAAAACTTGTTCTTCAAATGTAATTGGACTCCAGCTTCCCATCAGCCCCAGCCAGTATGGCCAATGGTCATGGATTGTGGGAACTGTAGTCCAGTAATTTCTAGAAAGCTGCAGGTTCTCCATCGCTGCTGCATCTGTTCAAAGCATGCATTGTTTTACCGGCATTTCATGGATTACAATAATAATAAATAACAATGCAGGTTAGTTGGTTGTTCAGCAGAAATCCACTTAAGTACATCAAGCTAAAAGCAATGGTTTAAAAAACCACTAACCCTAACATCAGCTAAACCTTTGAAACATTACTTCAAAAACCTTCATAAATAAGCATCTGCATTCTCTGTCCAAGGCAAGAAGGCTTGGACAAAAGAAAAGCTCTGTAGTCAATATATTCCACAAGACAGGGGCTGCCTAGTGTTGCCAGCTATCATGCATAATGCAGGATTGTCCCGTATTTCTATGTAAAATGCTGTGTCCTGGATTGATACAGTTTTGTCCTGTATTTCAGGTCTCTCTCTCTCTCTCTCTCTCTGTGCGCCAAGTTAGGGATCCTCTCCAAGTGCATGTGTTTGAAAGGGTGTGTGAAAGGTCATGTATTTAAGCTCTGGGTAGCCAAACACAGACAGATTTACAAATGTGTGTGTGTGTGTGTGTGTGTGTGTGTGTGTGTGTGCCTTATTATAGAAGGCAGCCAACAATGTATGTTTTTCTTCTTTGTATTGGAAAATTTCAATAAATACTACAGTATTTCTAAAGAAAACATACTTGGAATTTTAAAATTCTGAGCCCAGGAACTCTCAAAACTGTACTGAGCTTACAGTCCTTCGACACAAAAAGCGACCTCAGGTTAAACACATGCAAGAATCACACACAGCTTTATTTGCTGCAACAGTATCATTTCGGGTGTATTTTTTATTGTTGTTAAACAACTGAGAGTCAGAACATTTTGGTGATCTACTTCCATTACTGCCAGAAGATCCTGGTCTACCTTTTCTCCATCCCTTCCATAAGAGATTTGCCTGACACCAAATGGCAATTTTGCTGCAGTGACAAATTTAAGCTCTAGACTTTCTGTACACTTGTCAACAAATCCACTTCTTAGATCCAAAATGTTTCTCAATAAATGTGCAGGTGTATTAGACTACCCATGAATGCAAGAATGAGTTAAGGGGCCCAACAGAAAGATGTGTGTGTGTGCGCGTGTAATCTTTGCAAGCTTATATATCTATGTCTCTAAACTCTACAAGCTTAGAAGGAAGGAGTTTCCACTGTAGGCTGACAAGAACAATGCACTAGGCAGAACCAAGGTGGCACTGTGCTCGTAAGTGGACCCTCCCATTTAGGCCTTTCCTTTCCTAATAAAAGATCTGAAGTCATGCTATTGTCACCGGAGTTTGGCATGCACTCAGCCACCGATACCGTGGCAGCAAGTGTGCCTGGTGCCAGTCCTTATTGTCACAGCAGCCATTGCACTGTATGAAGAAGGGCCCTCCAGGATGCAGGACAATACTGGGAAGGAAAAGGAGGGAATCCTCGACCTTGAGGCAGGGCCTGGTGGCAGACTATTGAACCTGGTGTCTCGACAAGCTGCTAGGAGTGAAAAATAAAGTAAAATATTGGAAGCTGCAGAGGTTGCAGATGAAAACAAAGGATTCTATCAAGTAGGAAATAGAACAAAACACTACAAAATTTGCTTTGTTTTCAGAGATAAAATAAGCACAGAGCATTCCAGGAGGGTCAGGAGAGATCTGCTTCCTTCAGAGAAACTGATGAGCGCAGGGGAGAAGGGGGCAAAACACGCGTGCATTTGACAGTTGATAGCAAATTCTCAAATAAAGAGGGGGTTTATTTTTTTAAAAAAAATCCTTGCAAGCTCACTTTTCAAGAAGCACATAGTATGGAGGGAAATTTCATCCAGACTGAGAAGCGCTAAAAATCATAGATGGGGAACCATCATTAATTTCTATATTGGCATCTGTACATATAAATCAGCATATGCAAATTCTATGCAGATCTTTCATGGTGGTATCTTCTTTCTTGTTGATGCATAAGTTGACCACCCTCATACCAAATTCAGACACAGAAGAACAAACAGGTGAGAAAAATTCAGAGATGATAAGCAGACGCTGGAGTATATTTGCCGTAGAAACTGCCAATGAGTTCTTTGAACAACTTTTGTTTCATTTCTCCACTAAGACATGCACTGTGGACACTTGATTGACCATACTTATATTGAGCTGTCAACCTTATTTTGGTTTAATCAGAGTTGTTGTGCAACCAGGTGATGTAACTGAGGTCAATGAAAGAGTGTTTGCTGCAGTTGCTTCATACCACAAATAATGCAACTCACTGCTGATGACCTTCCTAGATTTTTTGTCTGAGCAGCTTTGTAGATTTCAAAATACATGTGAAGCACCTTTAAATTATGTCATTCAAAAACAGCCATTGAACTCAGATATATAGCATCAGTTGTAGCTATAGTCCAAACTGTCTACTTCCACCTTGACTACCTAGCTCAGACTAGAAGGGAATGTCAGTTGCTCCAAGACACCACTAAAACTTGTATTTCCTGCTTCAGGTGCAGTACCATTGATTAACTGCTGCAAGACAGACTTGCCCAAGGTCCTGGGTTTGCCATAACTGCCATTTGTTACAGAACTCTGGGCCTGTTTATCTGGGCAACACCCCATCATAGAGAAATACCTGCAATTTTATCTACCCTTAGTCCCATGTGTCCTCAACCAGTCACACCACTGGCCTTGTTTAGCCAACACAAAGCAAAGAACAAAATAGTGGCTACTCTATCCGAAATATGACTGCAAACTTTTACCCACTTTCCATGGAATAAGCCCCATTGAATTCAATGGTGCTTACTTCTTAGGAGACATTTATGTGGAGCGGTCACGTCAACCACTAATTCTATCATGGAAGGGCAGCCACTTGTTATTTAATGTATTATACAATAGTAATACATTATAATAATAGTATTACTACAATAATAGTAATCGGATATACATCTTACTGCTAGGAGAGGCCCTTGTAGAATTTTATGCCTCAGGCACCAAAGTAACTTGACCAGTCATGAGTACTATGAATCTTCACTTGAGAGGTGAGAGAATCAGGGAATGGACACCACTTGATGCTCTCCCTAAAGCAGGAAGATGTCTTGGACTAGCCCTACTTTAAACTGAATAAGAGTACAATGACATATACATGTGATCCACATTCAAACAACTTTTCCACTTTGTGTGTGTGTGGCCCAGATTCTTCTCTCCATGCCTTCGGCAGAAGTTCATTTGACACATACAAAATGGCCTCCTCCTTCCAGACTCTCACATCCTGTCCTGCCTCATGTATGGCAAACTCCATTCTTTTTTTACCTCCCTGGTACTGAAATAAGAACAACTTATTTTCTTGACTACTCATCACATCTTCTGTGAACTTATTCTAGTCATTTTTTAAAAAGGCAGTGAGGAGGGGGAATGGATGTGGCATTGGCTTTTCAACTGTGGTTTTCATTTCCATAAACCTTACAGCACAAGAATGCATGAGATATTTACACAAATCTTTCCACAATTCCTGTGGCCTTGAGGGGCATTGCATTTGCATGAGTTCACCACTGCGGCTCATTTGTGCTTTCTCAGCATCATTGCCTGAGACAAGGAGCCACCAGACCCATTCCTAAGAGTTTTCTCCCTCCTTCCCTTTCTCACAAAGCAGATGGCACAAAACGCTTTAATGCTCCCAGAAGAAATTGTTCAAAAAATTTATTGGCCACCCTCAAAGAGTTAATTTGATATGTTTTGTTTATTTATCAGATTTCTGTAGCATCTCCAAGGTACACAGCATGGTACACATGGGGGTTATCCCATTTTATTCTCACAATCTTCATGTGAAGTAAGTGAGACTGAGGGACTGTGACTGGCTCAAGGTTACCCCATGAGCTCCAGGGCTCTGCAGGGATTCTTAATCCTTGTAGTCATTCCTCCACTGATGTATATGTGGTTCTTAGTCCATCGCAGGAAGAAATTAAGAAAGAGTGACTTCCAGGTCAAAGGTCATGTCTACATCAAGCTCAAGATACTGGCGGGGTGTGTGCCTCTTCTTTAACACAACAGGATGAACATAATTCAGATAACATGCAAATAATGTGTGTGGTTCTCAAAGGTCCATTGCTCTGAAAAGCAAAACCTTCACCTTTTCAATTGTTCTCTTTTCTTCTATAAAATCTAATTGCTTTGCCCATTAAGAACCATTCACATTTGCCCAGTTTGCAATGTTGAGAATTTCTCAATTTCCAGACTTGTTTAATCTTCAGACAGTGGTGAATTCTTTGTCAGATTTGAAAATCCTTTTCACACAAAGGATTAGTAACTGTTCTGCTGAGGAAAGTTTAGGTGCCTTTAAGAACTGAACATTCAGGAGTATCATTACTCTAGGTGTCATATACTATTATAATAATATATTAATCATGTCTATAAAGCTGGTAATGTATTATGTGCTGTACCAGCCATGAAGCAGGTGAGGCCGCTGCTTCAGGCGACAGAAACCCCCATGGCAGCATGCCCAAAGGTGCCCTGCCATGTCCACAACCTGCCATTGGTGTTGATTTTGTGGCCATTTGGGGGGTGATCTCACATGATTTGGGGCAAGATCACACCAAAATTGGTGTGATCTTGCCCAAAATTGGCACCGGTGCTGGTGGTGCTTCTCCACCAGCAGAGGATGGAGCAGGACGCATGGTAGCAGCAGAGCAGATGGCAGGAGCAGATAGGTTGTGCCAGGAGCAGTGGTGGCAGCAAGGCAAAGTAGCACTCCCCTTTTCACCTCAAGCAGTGAAACAGGACACACCATCCCGGCTATATAGAACACAGAAGTGAAACATCCTCTGTCCATAGGGCTAATAACGGACATATAACTGTATAATAGTGTGCTAAGAATAAAGTTTGCTCTTGTGCAATTCCCCTTCGTTTCCATTGGGGACTTGTTTCAGGAGACATTTCTGGTCTGCCAGAACAATATTACATTTCTGAAAGCTTACCAAAATGAGCTGCTAAAATTATCCTGGAAAGTAGCATGGCTATGTCAAATCTGGCCTCAGCTAAATCAACAACTCAGCTCATTCTATAGATACTTTTGCTAACCTCCTGAAGAAGTGCATGAATGGTTTCCCGAAAGACTCTTTCACAGCCTTCCTCTTAAAGTGATTGTTGGTATGATCCTTGTGTGTGAGTCACAATTTGGAGACAACATAACAGAAGGGACTAAAACAGAAACTAACATCCAAGTGAAGGAATATTCCAAAGAGAGTGTTAGTTAACACAGCCCTTGAGCAAAAAAAACAACAACCCTTCAGCAATTACTTTTATCCGTGTCCCAAATTTTTTCACCAGGCTAAGGGCTCATTCACACTTCCTTTGTCACACTGCTTTTCCTCAGAAAAACTGCTCTTTAATTGGAGCATTCAGGTTTTCTCCAGATTGACATTTGCTCCAATTTAGCACTAAAAGGCAGGTTTTCCCTGGGAAAGGAATGAGACATGTGGAAAACAGTTGAGATCCATGCCTGGAAAGTGCAGGGCACAGGACAAACAGAAGTGTTGATAAGCCCTAAATTTTTATATGCCCGCAGTAAAGCGGTCATTGGAACCTTTCACCATGGATGTCAAAAAGGATTCAACAGACTTCCACTCCAGTGTTTGCAGTGAGATTGCAGTTTATACCACTGCACCTTTTGCAACAGGTGCAAAAGAAGCAAGGGGGAGTGGGATCAGCAGTGACCAAAAAGAAATGGCTGGCTATCCACCTAAGACAGGGATAGCTACCACAGTGTCCTCCAGATGTTAGACTTAAACTCTCATCATGCCTGGCCATTGGCCAAGCTGAATGGGACTGCCAGGAGTTACAACATCTGGAGGGCACCAAGTGGGTACCCCTGATCTAGGACATGCCAACTACATTCCCATCTTAGGGTGCATTCTGCAAATTCCCTGCTATAAAACCTAGATTAAAGGGCTGGCATGCATTCAGCTCCCAGAATTCCTCAGAAATGAATAGCCTGAACCTTCTTACATTTGCAAGTCACATCCTATGCCAAAACTGACTGCATGTTGGACCAAATTCTATGTGTGGTATTACAAATCCATTCTAAGTGCTGCACCAACAGGTAGATCCCAAAATCCATTCCATTCTGAATATTCCTTTCAACAATTTAGCCCACAAGGCAAGGAGGAGCCATGAAAAGAATAACATACTGCAATTGGAAACATCAGCATATTATATGTGAAGTGAAGCAAATAAAAAACTATAGCTGCTATAGAAAATCAAAAACAATTCACACATATCTGACACCATATTCATTTGTCTTGTGACCAATTTAAGAAAGCTGTTCTTAAGGGGCCAATCCAGACTGGTGTTTTATTGCAGGTATATTCTGCAGCATATTATCTTAACAAAATAACTAAGTAATAGTGCATTACTGGTGGATTTTTTCTGCTTTATTGGCTGTTCTGTAGTGATTCCCCAATGCTAGCACATCATTGCTGTCCAGTAGGGCTATAGCACAACAAAAAACACAGAACATTTGTGGTATGGAAAGTGACAGAATTTCAGCAGGAAGTTACACGTTACATACTTTTGGAAAGGATTACCCTGAAATTTTTGCAATATTGAAAGCGAAATCACATATGGGTGCCCCTATAGCATCATAAGCACAAATAATTATGAATGCACAATAAAAAGGCCATCTGGAGAGGCCCTGAGTCTGTTTTTTAAAAAGAAAAAGACTAGCAACTTTGTCTAAACACATATTTGTTTTTAAACACTTAGTATTTTCTGTATGTGAATATGTTCAGCAAGGCGCAGTTCATTATAGTTCATCTTGAAAGACTCTAGGGACTGCAAGAAAATGTCAAAATTACAGGCTTATGAGGTACAAAGTGTTGAAATACCATCCTAATGCAACATTTGGTATGACTTGACCTTGCTATTTCAACACCTCTGAGGTCTTTCAAAAAGCACCAGGATTGATTGGAATGAAAGCCAGTACCCTAGTGTACAAGAAGAATGTGGTGGATGATGGATTTCACTGTTTGGCATCATACAGTTGTACTTGACTTTATTGCTAATGTTAGATTAGTATTCTCAAAGGAAAGGTGAAAATATGGGTTGGATGTCAGATGAAGAGACAGAAATGTAAAGAGTCCAGGGACAGGGCTTCCCCCTTAAATCTGTTCTTAGCATTGATCCCTTGTGATATGCACAGGGAGAACAACAGGTTGAAAGGTTAATAGTTTCAATTGACAATAGCCTGGAAAGAAGCTTAGATCTCCTATCTTAAAATGTAAGCTCCATCCTACAGCTCATGCATATTGAGGAAAAGGCTGCTGAAGAACAGAACAGTCTGCAGGATCAAGTCAATGGCCCATCTAGTTCTGCATCTGTTCTCATTATGGCCAACCAGATGCCTGTGGGAAGCCTGCAAGGTGGACATGAGTGCAACTCCTTCATTTGGAAGCAGCCACTGTCCTCGGCTCCTGACTTTGAAACAGCTTAAACTTCAACACTGCACATGCCTTTTTTAGCAGAATATTTGTTTCACTCCCCAGGAGGCATTGGAAAAACTCCCTCTTTCTCCTGAAAAAAATGGCTGCTATCCTAAAAGATCTGGGACAAAAGCAACAGTGCAGTAGAACAGTCATTGATAAATCTGTTTCTTAGTACATATGATTATATTATTTGGCTCTGGTTAGATCCAATTCATTCCTTTAAAAACAAAAGGCTTTCAGAAAGGAAGATTTTCAGTTGCGCTGTGGGGGGACTGATTTATGATTGTCTAGTTTCTGGTGATTGCTCCCCAGATGGCAGAGGGTGTGATCTTTATTGTAATCCCTTCTCCCTCCACTCTTGTTCAGACGTCAGAGATTTTTATTGCAAATCCCTGCTGGTATTGACCTTCATGTTCCAAGTCTTGTTTCCCACTAAATTTCCCTCCTACGGCTGGCCACAATTTTAGCATCTGACTCTCACCCTCTTCAGCAAGGACATGTGGTGTTACCCATGACTGACATTAATGCCATTGTGTGAGTCATGAGTGCATGTAGCCCCATAATTCCCAAAGAACCAAATTATATGCCTTGCAAACCAGTTAGAGGTATGCCATTAATCATTCTTGGGGAGGAATTAGTAATATTAGGGGAAGATCACTGGTTGAGACATAGGGAGTGTGAGGTTTATTGCTTAGCATCAACAGCAGGCCTTTGGTGGTTCTGCTGAAAGAATACCCCAAATAACTTTCTTGCCATTTCCCCTCCAAAATTTCCCAACCAGCTTGTTAAGGTTATTTAGAAGCTTGTGCAGTAGGTTCCTACCAAATATGGCAAAAGCACTGAAATACATTATTCTAAAATTTTCCACTAAAGTTGCATTCCTCCAATGAGACAAGGCAGATTTTGTAGTGCCTCACAAGTGTATCATTGACCTAGATTTCTTTGCTAGCAGTGAATATGTGAGGGATCAGTTCCACCACATGGCCAAATCACCGCCATTTTATTGTATTGCTTTCTGAACCAAAGCTCTCCAGTGGCCTGACACTATAATTTGATGTGCTGAGGTTCCTGGGGCTGGTATGAGGTGAGCAGTGCTGGTGCAATGGGACAATTTATACTTCCAAGAAATGTTGTAATATTGGTGCTGTTATCAATCCATCCTCAAGCATGGTAAACCTGTATTTAGTGATGGTATTTTGGGTGTATTATAGAGACGAGACAGGGATAGAGATATGCTGATGAAGTTCCCCTGTGTCAGAGAAGTGGTTAACACCTGTTGTTTTTTTACGGTTGAGGGCCACAATAGTTATTGGCCAGCCCTCCAAATGCTGCATACTGGCAGAAGGCATCTCCAAAGTGCTTGTTGCCACCCCATACTCTCTTAACACACAGGATGCACATGCATTCACCACACACACACACACACACACAAACATACCTCTCACACACATACAGACCACATGTATATCTCTCTCACACTGTAGACAGGTCACATACAAACCATACAAATGGAGCACAGCAATGATGTTGGCAGGAATTTAAAGTGCTGCCCAAGCTCTTGTTCTTTCTATTCAAAAAAGCAGAGCTAAAAGCACCACACACATATACATACTAACACTCCCATCAAATGCTGGCTGTGTTCTCCTCTAGGCTGATGTTATCCAGCTCCAAACACAATGACAGAGAGATACCATCTATCCCAACTGATGCCTAGAAGAGTCAAAGGAAAATGAAGGTTTCCTGAGTACTGCTGAAGCACTCATATGGCAGTTTATTCCGTTTCCCCCTAAGTATTAATTTCCACATTATATTTGAACTTTCACATGATGTAAAAGCTACTTTCAGAAATATAATGAAATATAGCACAAGCCTGGATAGCTCAGTTGGCTAGAGAGTGGTGCTGATAATACCAAGGTTGCAGATTTGATCCCCGTATGGACCAGCTGCATATTCCTGCACTGCAGGGGGTTGGGCTAGATGATCCTCAGGGTCCCTTCCAACTCTATGATTCTATGAGTCTAAGTTACTGTTCGTTTCTGTGTTATTTATTTCCATAAAAAAATCACACAGAAATGAATGCTATTCTGCTATATTTCTGGAAGTAGCTTTTATGTCATGTGAAATTTCAAATGTAATGCAGAAATTAAGTTAGGAAAACATGAGGAAACTATAACAAACTGCTGTGTGAATGCAGCCTGAGAAGGACAGCTGAGAATAAACAACAACATTTCTTCAAAAATCAACTGCTGCCATGAAAGTTTGGGTGGATTTTGTGGGGTCCACATGAAACCATTTGAGGGGGATACGAATAATCTCTGTACCGTCCATTCACAGCAGGTGTGGAGAAGCCCTGGCTCTCCAGGTGTTGCTGAATCAGCGGTGGAGGAAACTGCTCAGGCACCTGGGGTGGCGTGCCCAGGGGCAGGGCAAGCCACCCATAGGGGCAGGGCACACCACAGGGCCTCTGGAGTCTGCCTGCCTCCTCCCATTCAGCCACCCTACAGCTGGGGGGGAGGCAGTGGGTGGACCGTTTGGGGCAGCGCAGAGCCTGCGTCACTCCCAGGAAAGATGCGTGGTTCGGATGCACTGCAGTGAGTGCCGCCTGGCATTTAGTCACACACACACCCCAGTGGTGACGCCCAGGGTGGCCTGCACCCATCGCAACCCCCCTTCCTCCGCCCTTGTGCTGAATTAAATTCCCATCACCCTCAGCTATTGACTATGCTTGCTGGGGCTGATAGGAGTTGTAATTCAGCAACATCTGGAGAGCCAAAGCATCCCCACCCCTTATTTACAGTATGGAACCAAAACTCACTCCATTGGATCAGGTTTCCCTACACAAGCTAAAAGTCACATAGAGCAATTTAGAAAAATCCAGTTTCTACCATTTTCTTCATTAAGATTTTTTTTAAAGTAAAAGAAAAGAAAAAAGAAAAAGAAGGAACAATTCTAAAAATGGCAAATGCAGTTTAAAATCAGACTGGTTCACTATTCTGAACAATAGCAGGTTGAACTCACATTTCAATACTTCTTCATTTCAACATCTGGAAATAGAAATCGCACATAGCTTTTGAAGCTTGTTGCGGTGTTTAAGCTGCTAACTTTCTCGTAACTCAGGGTCATGCCACTACTGATGCTGGATTTAGAATGTAAAGCTTTTTCTAAATTAAAAAAAGACAGACAAGATAAAAGGTTTCTTTTAACTTTATGGAAGTTTTTGGTTTGAAGTTTCTGGAACTTTATGAGGCTTACTCACAGACATTTATTGAAGGGAACAGAATCTCTTAGGTGGCATAACAGTAATTTAATTTAATTTTTTAAAATTAAAAAAGTCTAAAGAGACAAAGAAGACATGCCTATTTTGTGTTTAGAATTATTAAGGTACTTTCAGATTTACTTGCAAAAACTCAACAATAGGTTAGGCTAACATGAAGAAGGATTTGCTTAGATCAAAAAACCAATGATTAAGAAATCCCTCTTTCTATCAGATTAGGCCAGTCTCTTATCATTTTTCTCACCCCTTGCCCTTGGAAGCCTTATAAAAAGCTGCTGTAGAAGAAGGTGTTTCTAGCACAGGCATAGGCAAACTCGGCCCTCCAGATGTTTTGAGACTACAACTCCCATCATCCCTAGCTAACAGGACCAGTGGTCAGGGATGATGGGAGTTGTAGTCCCAAAACATCTGGGAGGGCTGAGTTTGCCTATGCCTGTTCTAGTACCAGCTGCTCACTTTATTTCCAAACTGTCAGGACACATGACTGCACATAATGCCCAATAATACTTTGGCTTGGAAGGTTCAACGCAGAATAGCATCCCTAACAGAGCTGAGGGCAACTGACGGTCAAATTTGATGTTAAGAAATATCAAGACCACTGATTCTTCTAGCTCAGTATTATCCACACTGACTGTCAACAGGTTTAAGATAGGGGATGTTCCCACTCCTACCCGGAGATACCAGAAGTTGAAACTGGGAAATTATCCATGCAAAACAGATGCTCTACCACTGGGATATTACCCTTTCATACTGGGTGTTGAAGCGCAATTTTCATGGGGACCACAGCATGTGGGGAGGGGAGGTTTAACCCTTCCCTCTCCAGCCATGATCCTGATTAAAAAAAAACCCTCATACACCACTGAAATTAGCCTCGAGAAAAAGCTCCTATTGGCACTTTAAAAAATAAATGTGAAAAGTTGACTGCATATACACTTATGGAATTGATTAGCGGGTTTCACATGCATGCATGAAGGTTATATTTTAATAATATTTAAACAAACAAACAAAAATCCTCAACATTCAAAGTTATTGGTGTCATTTCTTAGAGAAGGCCTCATTAAACCTGCCAAATGTTTCCCATTTAAAGCCCCTCCCTTCAGTTATTTTTAAGCTAGCCAAACATTAATTGTCAAGGCAGAATTCTCTGATGCTGGCTTACTAATTCCAAACACCTTCTTTATATGTTGTTCTGCCCCCACCCCAACAAAAAAGGATGCAGTGAATTTGCTGAAGCTGCTCCAGCTTTTCTGCAGGATGAGGTTACTGGGGGTTGTGGGGGATTGATAGCTTGTTTAACCGCAGCCCATTTCTTAAAGAGTTCTAGCATTACTAACACTTCTGGTAGGGGCCTAAAATTTGGCAGGGACTGAAACTGGATTTAGAAGGATCCTTCTCTCTGCCCCGGGCTTAGCTTGGATCATAGTTACCACTTTGGCAGCAGTAACTCCCTGGAAAAGAAATAAATAAGCAACACCTTTCTCACTTGTAGGGGAGAGATTCTTAGAGGCTTGCACATTCTACAGCACTGCCTTGACTGCCCAAACCAGGCCACAAGACTTTTTGATATGGTGTGCAGGACAGAGAAGGGGAAGCAGGAATAAACTGGAGTTGTGTTTTGTAAGTTTCTCAGAACAAAAGTAATAAAGCAGTTCTTCATTACCAGCTAGTACCACTTTAACAGTCAAAGAATCCAGAAAACTTTAGTTTGTTAAGGATGTTGGAAACTGTGAAGTTGCACCCTTGAGAAACTACAGTTTCCATGATTATTTGGGAAAGCCCTAACTGTTAATATGGTATAAGGGTGCATTAAATGTATGGTTTGGAGTGATGCAACTGTTTTGAGCTATCAAGAGGAAGATTTGGGTTAAACATTAAGAACTCTACGGATATAAGAACATGTTAGCAATCGAAAAAGCTGTTTGTGGAAACTGGGAGGTATCCTCATATTGGGGTGGTTAGGGTGGGAATGTGGACAGTCATGCTGAACCTAGAAGTTGAGTTCTCTTGTTCAGTGTACCTACAGTTAGTGCATAAAGCTAACAGATAAAACCTCGTGTGCAGTAAGCAGCTGATACTGCTCTGTTGACAAGGCAAAAGAAGAAACCTGATCTTGTGCTCTACCACTGAACTACAGCCCTTCTCCTAGTAGACAGATTTTCTAGAACACCTACACAGTCCTGCACTGTGGAAGCCTCTGACAAGCTAAGCTGGTCTGGTGGTTCAAAATGTTTGGTTGTTCAGGAAACAAAGCAGTGTAAGCCACCTTCTGTGAGAGAGGGAAAGTTGTCAGTCCATGTGGGGTTAAAAACATCATACAAGGGATGTTTGAGGACTGGGAAGAATTCTCAGGAGGTGGGGTGGGACAGAGAAAACTGCTGAGATGGTTGAAGAAAATGGTTCAGAGCAAGCAATGGGCAGAGCAACAGAAGCCATTTTGTGTCATAACGTTACGCCCATGTCTAAGTAGTACAGCCCTACCAACAATGCACCTGATGGCAAGGTGAAAATAAATCAGAACCCAACAACAGACAATAAAAGGAAATGAACAAGCGAATGAAGAAAACCCACTGCATTGCAAGCTGAGGTGAAACAGATAACCAGATATAATAGTTATTTCAAGCCCTCTTGAATTAACTGGACATTTTTGCTTATTTTGATGCAACTAGGTCATGTCAGGGCATATACAAAAAGAACATGAACAGACACAGAACAGTGGCTCTTGTTAACCGAAACAGAAGCCTTGGCAGTTGTAGGGATGTGAGCACTTTCCTTTGGATCTTTACAGAATAAGATTTATTCCAATCAGTGACCACAGACCACCAGATCCAGCAATCCAAATTCAAAAACACAAGCTATTAAGAAATGGAGACACTGTGTAACTCTATATCACCACCATGAAATACAAATCAAGCAAAGACGGTTCAGTTGACTACTTGTTCTGTGCTGTGTGGCTAGTGAGACAAACCCACCATTACAAACTAAACAAGTCAGAAGTTTGTGTAAATAGTCTTGTGACTGATGCTTCACCCAGATTTGTATCATTCACTGAAGCAAAAGAAGAAGAATTGCACCAGAAGTAATCTTTCAGAAATAGTTGAAGGTGGTAGACAATGGAAAATGAATTAGAATTGAGGGAACTATTTGCTAAGGAAGGAGAAAAAAAGATGCCCAACACCAACAATAGACAAAAGAAAACCATACCATCAGCACAAATGACAACACCCATTTCCCAGGTTATGACATGGAAACTGCTTTGATCGCCTTGGTAGATGACTTACTTCAGGAGCTTAACAGATGAAGCACATCCCTGTTTGTTTTGCTGGACATCTCAGCAGCTTTCAATACCACTGACTCTGGTGTCTTTCTGGGCCACCTCCCTGGAATGGGATTTGAAACCAATGTTCTTCTTGGACAGGGGAGCCCAGAAGGTGGTGCTAGGGGACTCCTGTTTGATTCCATGGCCATTGGCTTGTGACATCCCTCAGGGTTCTGTCCTGTGCCTCATGCTATTAAATATTTACATTAAAGCACTGTGAGAGGTTGCCCAGAATTTGGGGGTTCTCATCATTTAAATCTGAGGGAACTTTTTTGTTCTCTGGTGTCAGTGACGGACTGAATGAGGGAGAACAAATGAAGCTTGATCCAGATAAGACAAAGCTTATCCTGGTCAATTGAAAAGCAGATCAGCAAACAGCGATTCAACTTGTGCTGGGTGAGTTATAGTCCCCATGAAAACTCAGGTTCACAGCTTGAGTGTACTCCTAGATTCAACCCTGAGCTTAGATGCCATGGGGTTGGTAGTGACTGGGAGAGCATCTGCACATTCATTTAACAATGGTGTGCCAATTGTGCCCATTCCAGGAGATCTGGTCATTAGTTACGTCCTGTTTGGATTACTGCAACATCATGCTCTATGTGGGGCTGTCTTTGGGAAGTGCTTGAAAGTTCAGCAAGTCAAAGATGCTATGGGCAGATTGCTGACTTGTTACAACAGTTCCACTGGCTAATGGTTGATTGCCAGGCACAATTAAAAGTGCCCTATACAACTTGGATACAGGCAAATTGAAGGCCTGTATCTCCCTTTAAGAGCCTGCCCAGACCTTGAGATCTTCTGGAGAGGCCTTTCTCTCGGTCCTGCCACCTTGACAAGCACATTTGGTGAGGACAAAGGACAGGGCCTTCTCGGTGGCTTCTCCAAATTGTGCAACTCCTTGCCATGGGAGTGTAGTCTGACCTCCTTTCTGCTTTCTTATCACTGGCATTGACCATTGTGGCAGGGTCTTCTGAAGGTGGGTGCTGTACATTCTCTCATTTGTTATGTGTGCTTTTAAATGGTTTTAAGTATTTTCCATGCTATTTTTAATAGGGTTACTTCTCTCTCTCTCTACATATATATAGTGGGTGTGCATGTTTTAGTTGTACAGTGGTACCTCGGGTTAAGTACTTAATTCATTCCGGAGGTCCGTTCTTAACCTGAAACTGTTCTTAACCTGAAGCACCACTTTAGCTAATGGGGCCTCCTGCTGCCGCCGTGCTGCCACTGCACGATTTCTGTTCTCATCCTGAAGCAAAGTTCTTTTTTTAAAAAATATATTTATTTGTTTTTCCAAATACAAAAAAAGACATACACCAAGAACAGTACACCGAATAAAAACAAAAAATCCAATTTTCAGACTCATGTCTATAAAACCTTCTTTCTTGACCTCCTCACGCCTCCCTTTTTTGTGTTCCTCTTTGTCCAATCAGATACAGCAAATCCTTACCCTTCTTCAAAACTCATTTCTAATTATTGTAATCACTTATATTATGTCTCCAATCTTTCCTCCTTATAATTGAACACCTTTAACATATTATTTACTTCGACATAATATAACCTTATTTTTTCACCCTTTTTCTATTACATTTTTTGCATATTTTTTAACACTGTACCACTGATGCCATGTTATTTCATATCCAACAGCATTTTAGCATTCATACACTTTACAATGTTTCTGCAGATAATTCTTGAACTTCTTCCAGTCCTCTTCCACCGCTTCTTCTCCCAGATCTTGGATTCTGCCAGTCATTTCTGCCAATTCCATATAGTCTATTACTTGCATCTGCCATTCTTCCAAGGTGGGCAAATCTTGTGTCTTCCAATACTTTGCAATAAGTATTCTTGCTGCTGTTGTCGCATACATAAAAAACGTTCTATCTGAAGCAAAGTTCTTAACCTGAAGCACTATTTCTGGGTTAGCAGAGTCTGTAACCTGAAGCGTATGTAACCTGAGGTACCACTGTTTGTTTTAATTCATGGTGGGAGCTTCCTTAGGTTCTGTACTGGGAGAAAAGCGGGATATAAATAAACAAACAAATTAGGAATCCTATCATCATCCAAACAGTTTAATATGACAATACGATTGCGCTGAGGGTGTGATTCCTCATTTCTGTGCTCAGATAATTCTGTTTCCCAAGGCTGAGCCATCTGAAAAAATCCAGGGTGGTGCTTGAGTGTTGTTAGTGCTTTTTTAAAATAGAAATAAAAATGTAGGAACACACCCTCCAGCTATGGCATATATTGTTTTTCGAATCCTATTTCTGTAAAGCATTTGTTCTTTTCAAAGGGAAGCTTTTGGGTTGATTAGCTCTTTTGCGACCTTTGATAACTCTTGGCTTTGTTTTTTGTTCAGCTGCTTGGCTGATGCCAATGCCAAATATGGACTGAGCATTCCAGCTCTTGACTTAAGCAACTTGTTGGGGGTGGGGGTGGAATTAGGTAAGTCAGTCAAAGGAGGAGAAGGGGGGGGGAGGAATAAAAACACACACCAAACACTCGCCGCACACAATAGCTGGAAAGTGGGAGTGGAGTGGCGTTTTCCTCTGTCAGTGGATCAATGTGTTCTTTAAGCACTTCCATCCTGTCAAGTCCCCTCGCACAGTCTCCACCTGCTAGCTGGCTGGCTCTGGAGGGAGCGTTGACCTGGCCACTCCCTCGTTCTGCTGGCGCCAGCGGCTTGATGGGCCTTGCACTTTGATTATTTGTGTTAACAGCTAATTTAGCACCGTGGACACGTGTGCCAGAGCTGCCTCCACTTCCTCCAGCCTTCCAACAAATGAGACTTTTATGAGATGCCTTTCACAGCTCTCCTGCCTCCTCTGGTTTGATTCCACTCCACCCCCCACCCCCGCTCTGCCGCCACTGCCACCCCCACCCTCCCTTCAGTCGCGGCTGTAATCTTTTCTACATCTTGCAGGAAAAGAGCTATTTCTGGCAGCTCTCTCTCTTAACACTCACCCCGGTCAAACTGATTTAATGGAGATTTATAGATGCAGGGCTAACACAGCTCTGAGGCACTTTCCCAAAAGGTTGTGCCAACGTTATGTATGGAATGTATTTTTATGTTTGGTGTCGGAGTTACACCATTGGCTTATTAGTGCAGCATAGTATGGAGGTTTGTTTAGCTTTCTTTTTCAAGAATGCCAGCAAAGCCTTGTGACACAGGCCCATTCACAGTCTGCCTCATCCTTGCTGCTTGAGGCGAAAAACAAGATGGCACTCACCCCACCCCTACCCTCACCCATTCACATACAGAAGGTGGCCAGATTGGCAGTTGGATTTTACCTCGGCACAGACAACAGGACAGTATTCTCCAGGGCAGCTGAGGCCATGGGCAGGAAACATTAGGCAGGGCAAGCATTGTGGCCCATACAGTTCTTCCCTCCTTCCAAAAAACAACAACAGCCACCACATGGCTACCCCTCATGCCCAGCAAGCTACCTGAGGCCACTGCCTCACTCTGTCTCATGGGTGGGTTGGCCCCGCATCCTAGCTGGCAGAATGGCAAAACTGATGCAGAAAAGCAGGCCTAGGTTCACAAAAACTAAGTCTGTTCAGTGCTCTGTGTTAAAACAACACTGGTCATCAGCAATGCAAGTTCTTTGCCTCAAATCTTCCCTTGGCTTGGGACTCCAGATGCAAACTCCACTCCAACAACTGGGGGCAACAGAACAAAGCATCCCATACAGCTAAGCAACTACTGCAGCTGTCTCCCATACCTCCATGTCACCCCATGCACTATACGTGGTATGTCTTATCTGAACTTGATTCCTCTAAATCAGACATAGGCAAACTCCCATCACCCCTAGCTAACAGGACAAGTGGTCAGGGATGATGGGAATTGTAGTCTCAAAACATCTGAAGGGCCGAGTTTGCCTATGCCTGCTCTAAAGCTCTTTCCCTTCCCACACCCCAACAGCGGGGATCATTGTGGAGGTATTTATCTTCACAAGCAAGTAAACCCTCTGTTGGTAAAGGCCAGGCACTTGGTTCCAGTCTTTGCTTACCAAACATTCGTGAAAGTTGATTTTATTTTATTTTTGCTTTGCAGGATCACAGCCACTTTTGGGGTGAGGTTGAGGTGAAAGCAGTGGCTCTGCAACCTGGTGGCACCCCTCTGCCTTCTTCCCCACAAGCATCTATTGTGCAGCCAGGTTCAGCCACCTATTGTGTGCCAGCTGCTATCTATTGTTTGTTCTACTCTCCCCAGGTACAGGATGCATCCCACATGCTTTTCCATGCAGCCTAGAGGAGGCGGCCCAAGCCATGACCAGCAGCAGTGACCAAGATGTTCCTGGCAGTTCCTTCATTAATTTATTATATTTAATATATTCCACCATTCCTCCAAGCAGCTCAAGGCAGCATATACAGTTCTCCCCCTCCCCATTTTATCCTCACAACAATCCTGTGAGGTAGGTTAGGCTGAGAGATTATGAGTGCCCCTAGGTAGGTCACCCAGTGAGCTTCATAGCTGAGTAGGGAATCGAACCCTGTTCTCCCAGGTCCAACACTTTATCTCCAACACCACACTGGCTGTTAATCTACTTGGTCCAGGCCATCTGCTGTACCCTTTCATGCTATGGCAGACAGTTATTTTTTTAAGGTGTTCCTAGGATAGAGCTGGTGGAAGGCTGCTGCTCTGACTGTGCGTCTGTGGTTGCACCTCCTCTTGGCTGCTCGTAAAAAGAGTATTTTCCTCTCTGGGTGGATCTTGAACCTTCTTGCTATGTACTATTGTCAGGGACTGGTTGGATGCAGAGGAATGCTGGGAGGAACCAGCTAGGGAACCAAGCAAAAAAGGCTCAGAACCCAGAGATGGGTGGTGGGGTGAAAATGAGTGGTCAGAGGGAGAAGACTGGGAGGAGGTGTTGGAAGCTAAAGAGGGTTTAGTGAGCAGAGAGAGTCTGTGGCAGAGAGGAAAGGAGGGAGGTCAAGAGGCAGAGAGGAGTCCACCTGGTAAAGAGACTTGGGTGTCTCCCCCTCCTGTTGTGATAAGGTCCCCTCCACCCAGGTCTCCCAGAACCAGAGGAAGCATAAAGTGGAAGGAGAAAAGACAAGCGTGCAGGTGCAGTCTCAGATTGCTTGGGAGAAACCCTGAAGAGGAGGGGACAGCTATAGGGAAGCAGTGACCTTCATTCTCCACAGCTTCTTCATAGGGGCAAGACCTACCAAAGAAGAGTTGCTAGGCTTATTAGGCCTGACACTCCAGTGCAAATCCTGTTGTTGTTGTTGTTGCCTGACACTCCAGTGCAAATCCTGTTGTTGTTGTTGTTGTTGTTGTTGTTGTTGTTGTTTAATAAAGAGTTAATTCCACTTACGTGTGGTTTACTGCTGTCTTGCTCACTCCTGAAAACTGCCTAGAAGCAGGCAGAATCCAGAGAGCCAGAGCCATGCTTGACTTCTGCTGGAATTCAAGGCTGTGGCTGTGGGAGAAGCAAAACCTTCTTGGGGTGTTAATGCTGTGAGCACTTCCATTGTAGGCTCTGATGGATAAACCATATATCATAAAGACACCTCAGTCTCCACTGTCCCTCATTCTGAGGAAACCGAACCCTGGGTAAGCACATGGAACCCGTGAAATTTCTCATATCTCAGATTGTGGTGGTGTGCAACAGTATTTTCTGGTTGTGTGTTGTTCCTCACCCACCCACCGCCATGCTCCTTGGCTGAGGAAGATACAACAGCTGTTCCACTCTGGGGTTGTAACATTCAGGGTTTTTCTTTTTTGTGGTGATGCATTCAGAGACACTGTTCTTTACCCTACAGCCTATGGCCTGAAGGGGCTCACCCTCAGCATGGATGTAACAATCAGCTGTCAGGCATCAGCTCAGTGTAAGGTCCCTGGCAAGGATCCTGCATAAGAAAACAGAATGAATACCCATCCATGTCCAGGAGGATCAGGAGGTAAGGAGAAGGAGCTGCCCCCCACCACCAGGCAAAATGTTAGGAATAAAGAAATCAGACTGAGTAAAGCAAGTAGCAGGCAGAAAAAACAGTGCCTAATGCTTAGCTTAGCCCCCTTCGAGTGACTGTTCTGTGATGTGGAAGAGCCTTTGGAAGAAATAAGACACATGGCTGTGGGTAAAATGGGGGAGGAGGAGGAGGAATTAGAAACTGTAATTCAATCTAATATTTGAGGCTTGGCAAGTGCACCTATGGGATTTCATGAAAAATCCTGAATCTTTTTCATTTTTGAGCAATTAACCAGATCCCCAGTATTGCTGGCTCCAGTGAGCCGCTTAGCTCTCTGTTTTATTACCCATTTCCTTTCCCCTTTTGCCAGCATGAGCTCCCATCCTCCAACTTGAAAAGGAAAAGTACAAATCCCAGGCTGCTAAGGTGCCACAAAGGGGCCACCACAGACAAGTGCCAGGCAAGTGCATTGCAGAGCTAATGCAGAGCACACGTCAATGAGGCTCACATTTGGATCCAAATGCTGTTGTGTGGAGCCATTTATGTGTGGCATAATTAAAAACATCCCACAGTAATTTAATAGATCCCACCAAGTACAGACATAAAGTCTAGCTTGCTTTCCCCCCTCCTGCTTTCCCCTTCTGCAGATTTAACTCTTAGAGAAAAAGAGCTGCAGAGAAAATAGAGGAAACTTGAGGTTCTCACTGGAGATACAGACAACTCTTTTGTTCATATTCTTTTTATTTCAGGAGAGAGAGAGAGAGAACAAATGGCTTTCGGAGAACGGGGTGTGTATAAATAGCGATCACATTTAAATTGCTCTTAAGCCCCCCAAGCAACAATGGTAGGAAATGATTCTTCGGGTTTGCACAGTGCATTGTTTGTGGTTACATGGAAAGATTAATGATCTGTGAAGCATGTGCTTGCCTATTCTACAGAAAATCTGTGCAGTGTGTTTCCTTTTCTATGTCTTTCAGCATGCATGGATTGCTGTCCTTATTCATATTTTGTGAGAGCTGCTAGAGTTTACAAGTCAAAAGCCTATGCTACACTATAACTTTCAAGCACATTTTCTCCCTCCCTGGGAAGTGTAGTTTGTTAATGGATGCTGGGAATTGACACTCCATGAGGGGTAAACTACAGTTCCCAGGATTCTTGGAGAGGCATCTTTAAATGCACTTTAAAGGTAAAGAGCAAATGCAGCCAAAGTCTCCAGTTCAAAGCCCAGTTCATTGGGTGAACTTAAGCATCTGCTCTCTAGTAGGCAATGTGAAGTAAAGAGACTCAGCCCGCCTTGCATGGTGGTTGTAAAGATTGCTGGCAACACAGTCTTTGAACACTTATGGAACATCCATTAATAAACTTTATTTAACACTTCATCCTGTCACTGAAATAGCCCCCATTCATATCAGAAAAGCTGCCCCAAGAACAAGAAATAGTCATTATTAATGCTATTATAATTCATTCATTCATTCATTCATTCATTCATTCATTCTAAGGTCCCATGGCAAGTCACAACATTAAAACACAATATTAAAAACAGTTCATAACAATTTGCATGGGAATCTTGCCCATTAATATGCTTCACTTCTAATGTTATTACAGTCCTAACCATGTGATGTAAACCCCTGGTTTGTCTAAGGACTGACCACAATATGAGTTTCCCTGACTGAAAAGTGCTGAGTCAAGTCAACAAGAGCAGAAGCGAGAGATATGCCTTTTTCAACAACAAAAATAAAACAATCAAATTTTGGACTGAATAAGAAATCCAGTCTTGGCCCCTTGAGCCTTGTCAGTTGCTTATATTCCATTGACTTTGGGCTCTGAGTCCAATACCCCCTCCTCTCTCACAGATCGGATTACCTGCCAGTTTAGGAAATTGCCTTACTGCCTGTTTTTTTTTTTAAAGAGTAAATGGTACTCTCCCCCACCAAGATCATGAGCAACCCACAGAGGGAGAGAGCTAAGAAAATAATAGCTGGAGGTTTCCCCCCAATAAATTCACATTTCACTGGCATGGTTATGTTCCAGAACTGAATTTCATTATCTGCCTCTGTGAATGAAATGGAAAATGCTGCTGTGCAGGAATAGGGTCATAACCTCGGACATACAGTTCAGCCCCCTAGTGGTGTTGGCCACTTCTGGGCAACCTGTATATTGAGTATTGATTTGGATTTGTTCGCAGGGAGGATATACAGTGCTGCATCAAGCAAGTGTTATCTCCACACCTTCCAGAGCATTTCCCCATCTTTCTCCTTATCACAAAAGTCTCCTGTTATAAGAATTCTAAGGTCCCAAATATAAAATAAACGTTCATAAATGTACAAGGCACACACACATAAGTATATAAACCACGTGTCTGAAATAGTACAGGAGAGCAATCCTGAAGTCATTTTGACTCTCCCAAACTGACCTCAAATATTTCACTGCAAGGAGGTGAGGAGGTGGAGTAGAGGATGGACATGATACTATTAATACTTACATCTCATACATTTCACATCCACACACACATTTCAGTACCCATAGCTGTATTTAAAAAACAAGGAAAAACCCATAGCTGTATTTAAAAAACAAGAAAAAATGAAAAACGGAGTCAAGAATTTGTAAGAACCTAGTAAAATCTGATATTGCAAGTTCCCTTTATTTTAGATAGTTTGTAAGTTTTCATGGCACTCTCTAAGTAATTGTCTCTTTCTCACATATTTGATAAATGGTGTAAAATTATTTTTGAACAACGTGCTGTACGAGTCGCACTATCTTTATTAACGGCACAGGTTGCATTTTTTCTAGCACCCAAGTGAAGTTAGGCTTCTCTTAGTAGCTAGCTGGAATGTGTGTGCTATTTTAGAGTACCTAATAGTTCACCTTGTTGTGTTATCATATACAGCCACAAAGGCAGCCACGTATCTGCCTCTGTATTTGGTAGGGTATGTAACTGCCTACAAATAATTACAAGGCGTGTAGTCTGCAAACTGTGCTTCCGCATGCACTAAAGTGAGAGTATATCCCATAGATTTAACTTGGAGGCATTCCTTGATGCATGCATTAGAAATGGACCACACAGAGGACATGCTTATTTAATTAGATAGCTCCAACCCTGATTTTACCTTCCTGTGGATTCACGCAATCAGCATAGTTCATAAAGGGTGTTTAAACAAAGAACAGGGTGTTTCTTACTATGAAACTCCGCTTGCTGCTCTTCAGTACTGCAGCAACAGCAGCGATTATTTCATTTCAGTTATTACTTTATTGCTGCTTTTATTGTTTCTTGAACAGAATCTGGAGCAAGAGCACGAGCACGAGCACGAGCAGAAAAAAGCAAGGCCTCCCCCAACTAGTGAAATTGTGGTTTTCTTCCAACTGGAATCCTGATAAAGATCTCTTCCATGTATAAATAAAAGCAGAGCACTTTTTGTACTGCAGTATTTCTGCAATGCTACAGTTTCTCACCATGTCGTTTTGAAAGGGTGCTTGGCTGCAAACCTTCCCACAGATGAAAATAATCTGTCTCCCCCAATGAACATACAACACTATGCACCATATAACCCTTCAGAAGAGGCACAAAGGAGAGATGGCACAAAACTGAAGACTACAGAATCAGACAGACAGGTCCTAACAGCATCTTGCCCAATGTCTTCTGGAGTACAGGATTCTCTGTACATTCACACCACATACCAAACCTCCTGTTGATTAACCCACATAAGAGGAAATACAGTGCGCATTTTACATCCCACAGCTATGTTACATCAGTGAAGAAATTTGATACCAAGCCCAGCACATGAGATCTTCAGCTATGTTAAAACAAACATTTTGCTGACGGTGAAAATCTGAGCCCCCTCTTTCACATACACGCTGAACCTATACCATTCCAGATACTTTAAATACTGTGTAGGAAGGTTCCTTATCTGCCCTGAAAGATATGATTTGCTTTGAACTTACTGTTTCTTTCTCCATCTCTTGGAACAGATGGCACAGTTTTACTTGAGACAAGTTACACCCCATGTTAAGAGCGCCTGCAATTTACCAAAGCAATATTATTAACAGATAGATTAACTGTAAGTGAGAATCAGTGCAATACAGGTTCAGCTTCTAAGGCAGAGGTGGAGAATGTGTGTTCTCCAGATGTTGTTGAACTCCCACCTACCATCAGTCCCAGCCAGTGTGGCCAATGGTCAAGGAGGAAGGGAGGATGGGAGCTGTAGTGCAGCAACATCTGGGTGGCCACAGGTTCCCCACCTCAGTGCTAGGATCTAGAAAGTCTCATGCAACATGCAGCTCCCACCAAGCCAAACTGAGTTTTTGTCAGAATGAAGACTGCTTCAGACTTTGCTTTGGTGTAGAATGTTCAGTGTCTTGATGGAAATGAGGCTGAAATCAATGCATGAGGAAGAAACAAATCGGTAAAATATGACAAGCAAACCTGAGTTTACTAGATAACCATATTCATTTACTTAGTGAGTGTTTGGTATGAAAAAAAGGTTTTTTAAAGTCAACCATCTGTCTTCAGATCTGAGTCTATTATAATGAGCAACAATCAGGTTAAGCCTAAAAAAAAATCAGTAAACTCAAGTTGTACTTCGGGAGCACTAATTATTGCTGTAAAGGGCAACTGATCTTGTTTTACTGCACCTATCAGCATTTGGTTATTATCTTTGCTGTTCAGTCACAGTGGTGCAGCACTGTGTGGTGGCTAATGCAAAATTGCCTCTCATTCACCAGGGCAACCCTCGCACAGAAAGGGCCCTGCAGCTGATTTCCCCTCAGGGCCTGGCCTGCAGTTTCTTTGTATCCTAAATCTGTCTCCATAGGTCTTGAGGAGTGCTGTGTATTTTTAGGATACACAGACACTTGTGTTGGCAAGCCCGGCAGGCCTAATGAGCCTATTATTCACACTTTCCCCCATCATCTTATCCCAGCAGAGATGAACTGAAATGCTGAGTCGTATACACTGTTCGTATTTCTTTATTTCAAAACTGCCTATTCATGGCTGTTTTATTTTGTATTGCAATATTAATGTATTTTTTTACGCTACCCCTGTGATCTCAAATGAAAGGCAGTATATAAATATTTTACATACATAATTTGTTCTTAAGGGTCATAGACTATGTGATGCCATTAAATAAATGGCAATTTGTTTTTTTATAAAAAAAAAACAACACAAATACAGCATTTCTTACTCTACGTATTTGGAACTTTTCCAACCCCTAACCACTTTAAAAGCCTTGCTATCACAGCCTTTAAAATTCCAAAATGTGGGCAGGTAGGTTGCGGGAGAGGACACAATCATAGCCAAAGCAAGAATAATGTCAAATATGGCATTTTCCAAAGTCGGGGGGGAGGGAGAGAGAGAAAGAAAAATCTGTGATGGTACTCTGCAGTGAGGAGTCTATCAATCTGGCAAATATCATCTTCTTGATGTACACAGGAGGTCTACAAGTAGACAGGCTGGTTTCTATAAAGGAAATGGAGAAAAGGGGCCAGTCTATAGGAAGTTGGTTTAATGCTATCATGGAAATTGCTTTAATAATACCTGCAATGTTTCAGTGAGAAACATATTCATAATCTTCAGTGGGCTCGCCAGGTGCCAATGCCAACACTGCAATAGTCTCTCTTTTTTCTTGATGAGTCAACAAATTCCACCAAAGTTCTTCTGTGGTGGTTGTTGGCAAAATATTAGCTTGAGACTGAGGGTCAAAATCAAAACCATATGGATGGCTGCTTTAATACTATTATTATCACCAATCATTTATGTGGTGCCCTTAAATGTATGGTGTGTGTCTCCAGAAAAGTGTAAGGCACATTCCTCCTACTTCTGGATTGCTGCGTTAGACAAACGCCTGGCAAACAGATAGGCTGCCAAAGAAATAACAGAACAGAGTTCAGAACATCAAAAGAAAGGCATCTTGGGAGACTCAAACTGGGTCACATTACTGTGACCCAAACTGGGCCACCTGTTTCCATGTGCTATGCGTGATGTGCCTTGTTTTCAGTGTCATGATTTGCCCTGAGCCTAAAGGGATAAGGCAAAGTAAAATCTATAAAATCTGATTTACTAATGCACACTTACTAAGGACCTGTTAATAGCTATACCAGTATATCACCACTACCCCAAACATGCTGTTGCATCGACATCAGAGTGTCAGAAAGCCAGCGCAAATATTAGGATTGTGTGTAATCAGTAAAGTCTCTTTAGGGGGCAGGGGAAAAAAACAGAATGCTGAAAGAGGGAAGTGCAGAACAGGAGATAAGTAATGGCCTAGTTCACACATAACTCTTAACGATGACTAGATTTCATGAGGTCTATGGTGACAAGCAGGGAAGGGCAGTCCTGGCAGGCTCTGTCAGAAGGAGAGTAGGAATAGGAGGAGGTGGGTGAAACTGTTAGCAGAGAGCGTTTGAGTAGTCCACTAGGAGACATCCATAACCAGCTGCTGCCAGCCATCCCAGCAGAGGAGGGAGAGTCATGTGAGCCAGTCATCACCCCACCTCCTGACAGCAAGGTTTCCCCAGAAACCAAGGCAGTGTGTGAATCAGACAATGAGCCAGCTGAGCAGACCCAGGTTCTTTTTCCAAGGATGCAACATTGGATGCACCAGTGGGGTCAGGCCCCCGACTACTCCCTTGCTTACCCAGTCACATTGCTTGGGACAAGAACCATGCAAATGACTGTGCCCTCGTGCTTCACTTCAAGGAGCGCAAAGGAAGTGTTTCGGGTGTTGAGGCAATGTATTAGCTTGTGCTTAAGCATGCATCTTAAAGCCCTGATTCTGAACTAATGACTATAAAACCTGTATCTTGATCTATGTTTGCTGTGTCTGAGAGTAGGAGCCATTATAGTTAATAAATTATTATTTATTTATTCATTCATTCATACATACATACATACATACATGCCCATCTGGCTGAGTTTCCCCAGCCACTCTGGGCGGCTTCCAATCAAGTGTTTAAAACAATACAGCACTGTTAAAAACAATACAGCATACAATACAGATTAATGTTAATCATAGTTAAAGATGAGGTATCTGCAAGACAAGGTTGTTGTTTTTTTACTGCACAGAAGAGTTAAAAACACCAGCAAGAGCAGTTGAGCCTTGACAGCAGTTTGAATGTTTTTGGCCACTTTTCACTCACAAATCTGAAGCTTTTGAGTTCTGGTTACTCCTACCTCATCCATAGTTAAGGAGGTGGTCCAGGTTTCCACATATCACTAAGCTATGGTTAAAATTAACTATGGTTTATAAACCAGATATAAACCTTCATTAATGAGTAATTTCTAACCGTAGCTATGCTGCTGAACTAGATTCACATATAGCACTATGCCACGGTTTGGCATGATATGAAAACCAGGCCATTGTGTCAAGCACTGCAAGATGGAAATGGGACATATTATACCACAAACTTATACTGGCTACCACTTGTGCAGCACAAACCAAGCAAATGTGTTTAGAAGTGCATCCTAAATGTCATTATTTCCTCCAAAGAATCAAAAGAATTGCCATTTGCTGAGAACACACTCTAAAAGAATAAACTCATATCCATTTGTAATTGCAGAGACAAAACTAAATATTTGAAATCTATGGCCTAGTAGTTCTTTGCCTTATAGAAACTGAAGGTAAGTTCAGAAACAAAACAAATTTAACATGTATACTAAAAGGTAAGTCCCATTGAATTCAACAGGACCTCTGAGTAAACACACTTAGAACTCCCTATTAATCTGTCCTTTCCATATAATCATAGCGTGCTGGGGCACTATAGAGAACTTTAATGATATGTTATTCTCATGATCTGAAATTTCTGGTCAGCTTTAAAACATTAAGCACTACAAAGGCTATAAGCGAACTCCAGCACTTCAATTTTAGCAATGATCTAGATAATTTTTAATGCACTTTAAAACAGAGCTTGTAAAGGTTAAATTAATGTCCAGGTCCATTGAATTAAAACTCCAGAGTAAAAAATCTGCCTTTCATTAAAATGAGAAAGGTCACCTAGAAGTTTCTTTCTTTGCTCTCCAAATCCCTTACATTTTCTTAAAAGGAAAGCAAAGCAACAGGCTTTAAACAAAATGTGAAAGCACAGAGTTCTCAGTACTATAGCTGCAAATGCATGCATGTCTTCAGTTCGTTCCAGGAGATCACTGCAGAAAGACTAGGAAGGAGTCTAACAGGGCAGTCTCATATATGCCCAGAAGTAAGCACCATTGAACACAGTGGGACATACATCCAAGTAAACATGCTTGTCTCGGCTTTTAGAACAAGCAGTAATTGGCAGCTCTGGGACCTAAGCCCTTATCTCAGAAAAAAAAGTTAGTGGTATAAAGTTTTGACACATTTTTTCCATAAGCTATTTCCACACTATTTTTAAATGCTCAAGTTCATAGGATTTGTTTTAGTTTAATTGTTACCTCATTTGCAATATTGACACTCCAGGGGAAATACCAGCAAAGACCCTGAAGGAAATAGTGCTCATGAAATCTTTTTAGAGTAGGACGACATCAAATAGCTTGCAAAATATGGCTGCTTATTAGAAGGACTATAGCATAAACCTCTATAAATCTTGAATGGGTAATACGGTGGAGACGGCTAGGAGATGCTTTGGACTACAACTCCCATCTTTGTTCATGCTGGCTGGGGCTGATGGGAGCTATAGTCCAATAACAAAAGGAAGGCACCTTGTTGGCTATCTCTAAGACATCTGGAGAGCACTAGGTTGGGGGGTTGGAGAAGGATGCTATATGCAGCCAAACCAAAAGTTGTCTAGAACCTGGAGTGTGAGCTAAGAGGTAAACTACATATAAATGCATGGAACAAAGCCCAGATGTTTGATTTGCAAACCAAAAGTAGCATCAAGAAGCTGTGACTACAGAAAAGCCTATACTCCTCTGCACTACTGACTGAATCTCTGGGTGGCAACCCTGGACTTAATCTTAAGTGGTGCCCAAGATCTCGTCTAGCACTTTGTTCTCACAGTAGCCAACCAGATACCTATGAGGAGGCTTCAGGAAAGGATCAAGTACAAGAGCATTTGTGATTCCCAGCAACTGATATTCAGAGGCAGACGGCCTCCCACAGTGCCTGTGACTTAAGTTAGCCATCTGCCGGGCAACAATTGCTTCTTGATTCCTCTTGCTTAAGCCTGGTTATATGTGCAAACAATGTTCACAGTATATCAGTGAGACACATAAATTAGTAACAGTCTTCTGGAGAATTATGCTCTTAAGCAGGGGTTCTTGGTGCCAAATAACATAATTACCTTACCATTTATTTGTCACCTTTAACACACGGAAGAACAAACCATCAAATAAACAAATAACATGCATGCATTTTCTCTGTCTAAAATTGATGTGTGCCAGCTATAGCATATGAAATAATGAAATACTTCATGTGTTGCTGGTAAAGTATACGAGCTGCTAAGAAAGGGGATCTCATCATTTTACAACAAAACACTTGGCACAATTCAAATGCATTTCATGATTTTGGTGGAAGTTCATTTTTCCTCGCTTAATCAATGTCTGTTGAGGGACATTGCTTTCATTTTCAAGAGATATTGGAAAAGGAATCTCTCTCTATTCTTTCTATGCTCTCTTACATTTACTTTTAAGCATATGCCATCTTGCCAAATTTAAACTATTTTAAAGTGTGAGGTTGGGAAAGCTATTTCTTACCATTAGTTTCAGTTCGGCTTGAATATTTCTGAATATCAGAAGTATAAATATTAGGCATATATTGAAGGAAAATGAGAGAATATCACAATGACCTTATCTGTGCCAATGAGTTTTCATTGCTGGAAGCAAGTCTTTATGTTATACACAACACAGCAGCCATTATGTAGCCCAGAGTACTATAGACATCTTTGTGCTACAAAGCCACTCCCGACATCCGGGGGGGGTTGCGGTCTCACGCCCCATTCACACCCTCACGGGGCTGGCTGCAGCCCCGCGGAACCTGGGGAATCCCGGGGTCATTAAGATTCATTATTCACCGCGCCAGCCAATCGGCTGGCGGCGGGGGCGGGACTTGTAAGGGGCATTTAAGGTCGGGGCAGCCCATGCTCGCCCCTTTCTTCTCTTTCAGCAGCTGCGGTTTCCCACCCTCCCGCCCTTTAGGTTCTCATCTGGACTTTGCTGTGGGCTTCGGCTGGTCGCCGCAAGGGGCCTGGTAGGAGTTTTTCCATTTGGCTAATTGACTATATTTTGGAAGCCACTTGGTTTTTTCGCCTACCTCGTAGCAAAACGTCACAACACCTTGGTTTTTTGGCGGTTAGGCATTGGCAGGGTATTATTATGCAAATGAGATGGGGGGAGGAACGCCATCACCTCCCCCAAATGTTGAAGGGTAGTTCATTAAAGGACTCCGGGGGGCGTCGCCTCGTCCAAAACCTATGGAGGCTAGGGCCTAAAGCGAGCTCCCGAGCGGTAACCCCTTGGGGAGCGCCTAGGGATGTGCATCTCGGGGGCTCCCCCTGTTGGTGCTTAACCCTTCCCGGTTATACTGGTTAGTCTGATAGGGCCAATGCCTAAAGCCAATACCGCTCTTACCTGTAATCAATAAAGTTGTAGCCATTTTTCGCCCATTAACCTAAATTCTGGTGTCCTGTGTCTTTATTTATTCCATCTGTGGGAGGGGGCGGGAATCGCCATGCAAATGCATAAGAAAGGTAAGCAAAGTCTGCTGTTTCTCCCATATACAGTTGTCATCCATTCTCAAGTCCCACTCATAAAATAAGGATAGGCAGAGCCTAAGATCTTGCCAATGACTTGACGCCATATTCCCCCTACCATAGGTAGGCTGTGCTTTTTCTCCTTCTCCCATTAGGGAAGGACAGAGAGGAGCTTGTGAGGTGTCCATACTCTAATCTGCCTCACAACTTTCTGAATAAGCAACATTGGAGATATAAAAACATTTGCTATGGCCCCATAACTCCATAGTTTTAGTCTGCGAACTGTTAATAGTGATTTTCCATGGGACAACTCAGGAGAAATTAGGAATTCAAAAGCCAATAGATGTAGCAAACTATGGCAGCTCCGCAGTCAAACAAATTCCCATGACTTTCACAATCTAAACCAAGGCCATCTCTATCATTAGGCAAAGTGAGGCAGCAGAGCAGGGAGATGATGTTAAGAATAGAGTTATATGTGCCAAGAAGCTTGTCATATACCCTCTTAGCTGGCCTGCTGGCCTCAAATATAGTGGAAGACATTTTCCCAGTGCCAGTATTGATGCAAGATGCAACTGCCAGTCCAGGCAGCTTCTGAACATGGAACAGGAGTGAGCACCTCAAGCAGCAAAAAGCTATGGGCCAACCTTGCTTAGGGCTGTTTCCTTCATTATATTTTCCTAAACACATTAATAATCAATCTGCTCCATCTGCAACGAAACATGTCTCTCCCGTATCTGTCCCTACAGCCACAGCAGGCACTGTAACTCTCCGATTATTTGATTTCACCCACAAACAATCACTCCTCCATTGTAGCCCAAGACAGATAGATGCCAACATCATTAACAAACATGGATAGAGAAGGAATCATAAGATGGACGTTTGTGTAGCTACAGAGAATCAGGTGCCTGTCACAAAATGCCTTTAAAAAACCCATTCTAGGTCTGTACCACTTCACATAATGCATGTCAAAGTTGCATTTCTAAATACTTTACTACACCACAAACTCCATAAACATAAAAGGCCCGTCTAGATCCTTTCTAGATGTGAAGAATATTGAGACATGCACACTCCACCTTCATTACAAAGTGATAACTGTGCACCACATGCTTTTTTAAATGTTTGAATCAATGTCAAAATTCATGAAATTTACTGGAAGGTGGTCAGTTGCATGCATACATATGAGAAATGTTCATGACTCTTCACAATGACAGCATCTTTAGATGCTTCCTGATCCTGTCTCTTGCATTCTGGATCAGGTCCTTGAAAACAAGGGGTTGGATTCACCTTGCAGAGGTTTTTTCCCCCACCACCAACCAGAGTAGAACTCTGCTTAGTTAGTAGTGACTTCCAGCCATGGGAGCAAAGACTGGATCCAATCCAAGTTCTGCATTTATTTCAGAAACCATATAAAAATTCCTCTCAGAAATTATCTACCACCTTCCTAGCTACTAGGGGCAAACCTGATATTCTGAGATGTCAGAAAAAAAATTCTTGCTCAACCATGGATTTTTAGGGACTATTCCACACTCATTTTCAACTTCAGGATATAACAGTGTTTTGAAAATCTATTGTTTTGAGTTAGCTTCAGTGCGTGGATAATTATATAAAGAGGTCACAGCATAATCTTATTCGGTCCACCCATTCAATTTAATATTCTTGCACATGTGACAACATTCCTTTAGTTCATTGTTATGCTATTTATTTTTATTGGGTGCATGGGCTTGAATTGCTGGAGTTCTAAATATTGGCCATGATTCAAGCACTCTGAGGTGAGCGTAAAACAAAATGCTACTCTGTGAACACCAAAATAAACATCTAGAATGATAAACAGAAGTGTAATTTACAAAGTACACGAGGATCACATACTGAATCGAGACATTCAGATAACTGAGTGTTGACTAATGATAGTTGATTATATCCATGAAACCTCAAATCAACCACTTGATTTGCAATATTGCACTTGCTGGCCTTAGACCTGACATAGGCTGATGCAGAAGCAGCCGTGAACCAAATTGCAACAAATGCTCAGCAGATGTGCTACTGGCTTGCAGTTCCAGTTCATTCAGAAAGGTCCCTCCTGCCCCCCAGGAATGGAACGACCAGTTGCTCCTTCAGCCTCTGTCAATAATGTTCTCTTCAGAAAACAGTATTTCAAGGGTTAAGCAAGTGGAGGTTTTCAAAATCATACCCTGGGACGTTAGTTCTACTTGTATCGTCTTTTACCTTGGCACAAAACCACTGAAAATGATCCAAAAACGATAAACATCTACTGAGGTCATTTCTGCAGTACTGTGGCGCTACAGTTCTATTCAAACATGGTGGGCTGTGTGCCTGTGACTCATTCTGTTCATTAAGCAAATCCAGCCGAGATTTGTGAAGATGTTGGAAAGAGTGGCATCTAGTGGTTCCTTCTGGCAGGTGGGTTCCATATTTCAAATCAAACATCTTAGTAATGAAAAGGCAACTGAGGAAAAATCCAAGAGCTAATAAAACAGGGACAAAATAGGTTCCTTTAAAATGCACACTCTGAGTTTGGAAGAAACAAGGTGGAAGCAAGCAGGACATTCTGCTTCCTTCTTTGAGGGGCATTCCTGGTTTGGAATTGAATGCTGCATACCAGAATCCCTGTTTATTAATAATATAATCCAGCAGCGTTAATGACAAACAGCAACCTACTACAATTTTTCCATCAGGTAACTGTCAATCCCATTTATCTCAGCTATAAACTGAGAAAATATTTTCGAAATGTTCCATGGTTGGCAGTTTCTGTGCTAACTTGGGGTGCTGCCAAGTGGCACATTTATTGAGCATTTATCCTGAGTTCTTCACAGAGAAATTAGACAATGTTGTCTATTTATTATTTTTATGTAGGCCATTGATTCTAACTTGTTTGCAAGGAGGTTAGAGGACATCGCATAAAAGCAAGTGTAATCCCACACTTTTTCTGTGCATTTCCCCATCACTTTCATTACTGCAGAAGTCCAATTTTGGGAGGAAGCATATACATTGCACAAGACTTCCCAATCACCTATAATTGTGCAACCTGAATTTCCCAATACGTGACCGAATCCCACCCCCAAATAGTCTAATAAAGTGATAGGTTTCAAATTAATTGTCTGTCTCTTGTTCTTTGGTAGCCTTCTTGCAACATAGTTGCTGGTACCACCTGACCACAGAAAGTTTATACATCATTTTCCATTGCCTCGCCATTTCCAGTCTTCTGGTCTTTAGTCTAAAGGTAAGCAGTTCTGCATGTCATAGGTTTTTATTTTCTGTCATAGGTGAGTAGCAAGGCTAGCATTAGGTCTACATGCAATAATTTAACTTGTAAGTTCTGACATTTCCAATAATGCTTCCCCAAAAAAATTAGTTGCCTTTTTGCCATAACCATAACAAATAGTAGAAAGACCCTTTACTCCCACATCCTCTCCAACATAATGACCTTACCTCCTGATCAATGTGTCTTGAACCCCTGGCAGCTGGTCCTGCTGGTGTATAAAGTCCCAAGGGCACATGCTATCAGGTAGTCCAGTAGTCCAATAGGTCAGGAAACACATGGTCAGGGAACCTGGAGTTGAGTCCCGAAAAGCACAGTCCCATGGAACTTCTAAGACACCCAAGCTGTGGCCTATCAATATGGAAAGTTAAGCAGACACAGCACCTCAGCTCTGCTTACCCTTTCACCCCTTGACTCTTGATTGCAGCATCTGGGCTTGACGAGGCATGTGACCCTCACCTGTTCCAAGCCTACTCCAGCTGAGGAATCACATAGCTCCTACCAGAGCTAACGAGCCCCACCTGGCCAGCTAGGGAGCTGGGCTGTGGGCCCTTGCTTGCCTCAGCTCCCTCTGCTCCCTACACCTCAGAGCCCACCATGTTCATGGAGATTGGGGCCCCTCTGGCTCTGGTGATGGGTCCTTCTAGCTCTGGTTCCTGTGCACTGACCCCCATCCCCTTGTCATCCTCTGTCACCCCATGAGTACTTTCTATGCCCCCAACCTCTCCTCCTCCACTCCCAGCTTTGCCCCAGTGTGAACCAGTAGCAGCTACATCCCTCACCAAGATCCTCTTCCTCCTCTCGGACGTCCTGCCCATTCATGACATCATGATTCAGGATTAGTGGGGTGAAGTGCCATCTATGTACAACACTGAGGGAGATTTCTTGTACATGTGCCAACACTTATTTGAATGGCTTTTCTGACGATGTTGCATTCCATACTATAGGGTCTATTTTTCTTTCTATATCTTCCTCCCATGCTGTTTTCAGATTATCCACAGTTCCCGTGGACTTGCCATCCAAGATCATGTATGCACTTAAGACTTAACATCCCAAATTATAATCAATGTGGTATGTTAAATTTACTAACTATATTCAGGCTCTGCTCACTTTATTCCTAATTATGGGTTGGTGCTAAGGTGTCAGTATGCCATTTTGTTTTGCATTTGCATGCACACCCATTTTTTGGCATCATCTCACATATTTGGATGCCAAAGGCAACAAACCTTACACTAAAGCAATTGAGTGAATTATTGTCACAAACCTACTTGCTGGCAGAGACTAACTTCGTAGGAATCAGATCAGATGTATCATGTCAGTAATCAATCATCAGATTTTTTTTAAAGTTCTGTTTGATATTTGAAGATTGTCTCCTTCCTTGTTCAGTTGAACAATACTGATTGTGGAAATGTCTAACAAAAAGAAGCTGCAGGCATTTAACCAATACATTACTTTCTGCATATGTGCGCACACAAACATGTACAATTCACAGAGGAGCCTATGAAGGGTTGCAGACCAGACTGCCAAAAGCATTGAGGCATTTGCTTTTTAGCTCTAGAGCCTGTCTGCCTATTAGAGACAGCACAGCTGAGGATCCTCAGTGACATGTGGCGTCTCTGGCAAACATTTAAGAAAATAAGCTGGCAACCTTATGAAAGGAGCATGAATGAAAGGACAGCCACAGTGCTGATCTGCTGCAAAGCTGGTTAATAAATCAATGATTCTGAGAAACTGGAAAAATAAACTGCCACCCATAAATGGAAAACAGGACCAAGTCTAGATATTTGGACTGTGTGTGCCCAAGGCCTGCTTCTGCACTTCGCCATAGGCTACTCTCCTTTTCCCCATTACTACCATTTTTCTCCAAGGATTTATGTCTTCAATGCTCCCCTGCCCAATATGAATTTGAGAATCAGGGTCCTGAAGAAACCATTTACCCCCATTTTGAAACTCGAGGGTTTTTGTTGTTGCTGTTGTGTTGTTTTAAAGTGTAACAAGCAATTTATTTTCTCAGACATTTCTTGAATTTTGCAACAAAATTCAGGAAAAGATCACAATGATGGAATACTTCATCAAGCAATGCTAATTAAAAACCTCAATATTTACCTACTAGTAATTCTGTGTCTAGCATGAGATCACTGCCCCACTTGATACTCCTATCTTTTGTCTGAATAATCTGTGCCCATCTACTTCCTGAGGAGTTTTTTCCCTTATTACTTTGCTTGCATAAAATCTAATAAAATTATTCATAGGATGAATCACATATTCCAGTAGTGTCATAGCAGAGAAACTTTTAAATGATTTTCTGTGTTTGTACACTGGGATGTGATCAAACAGAACTTATTCAGGTTTTTATTTACTAGTAAAATGGAAAAGATTCTAGTCATAAATGTTGCACAACAATGTTACAGGCTGAACCCATTTACCTAGGGAGAAAATTCCACCAACATGAAGGCTGGTACCATCTCAACCCAGCTGGAAAAAAATAGAGAAGTCCAAAATCTGGTGTTGTAAAGGATTAAGTTAAAATAAAACTTAAGAAATTAAGTTAAAATTTATCTTTCTGTTTGCTATACCTTTTTTATTTTGCATAATACATTTCACAGTGCGTTTTATGTAAATTTGATAGAACAAGTAATAAATAGATGTATTTGTGTAGAACTTGGAATCAGAATTGGCCCCACCATTTGAGTAAGTGGTCCACCCCAAAATAACTGAACTTCTTTTAATAATGTCTATATAACCATTACAGTCAAACAGATGCTTAAGAGGGCAAATGACAAATTGTAAGACGGAAAACAGAAAAAAAAAATGAAGAAAAACAGCAGTAAGCAAAGAGACAGTTCTACCCAAAATAATGTGTTCAAAAGCAAGTAAATCTTTACTTGGTGTCCAAAAGAATAATAATGTGGGCCAATCTGTGAAAACAGTTTCAGAGTTGTAGCACTAGCAGGAAAGTTTCTGTTCTATGAACAGAAATGTACTTGCAACCCAACCAGCAGAAGGACAGTCCACATTAGAACTATCCTATGAAGATCTCAGCAATCTGCTGATGTTAATATTTTAGCATAAAATGCCATACTCACCAACCTTGCTTATTTTTTAAAAATGCAATATTTTTATCATTTATACTAATGAAAAGCCTTTAATAAACTTACAGTAATGAATATACACATTTCTATCCTATTCTTTTAGTGTCCATGTACCACTCAGGGTGATCACTCTTTATTTCTCATCTATGAGCAGCAACTTTATTCATTTATTGGTACAAATCACATAGTATAAAACATGAAAAGGAAGGGGAAATGAAAGAACCAGTGAACAGAGTTTTGGATGTACTACAGACTGTGCCTTTACAGATGTAGTACTTTTACCCACTGTGAAAGCTCATGATACACATTCATAGAATCTTGCTATCATATTCACTTTTGAGAGGGACTGGTATACAGGTCCGGTATACAGTAGGTATACATTTGACGCGCCCCCCCCCAATACATCTGGCACTCCCTAGAATTTGGCACCAGGGTGCCCCACAGCCCTTGCACCCCCGGGTAAAGACAGGGGGGAGAGAGGGGGGGAAGAAACCTGCACTTAGGAACAGGACTATAGTATGTGACTAAAGTTGCATATAGTTTGGCCCTTAGTACCATCTTGTAAGGAAGAAATAGCACACCTATTATGATTTTAGGTAGGAATACTTAATTATTAATGATGTGTTTATACCATTTAAGACACATCATCCCTATGTGATTTACACAAGATGTTAACATTGCAATATAAAAATTTCCACAAAATAAAGCAATAAAACAGTCAATACATAATTCAATAAAAATGATTGCTCTTTGCACCTTATATGCTATTATTATATCCTATCTGAGATTGGAATGAGAAAGAACTGTGTGAGTTGGGAATGAGATCCCAACTGTATGAACTCAAAGCCTGGATAATCTATTTGTCCCTATTTTTTGATTTGGTAACTGGGAGAATTAGGCAAGGCATATCCATTTGTTATGCAGAGGATACACTGTAATACACACACATCCAGATTTAAAGATGAGCATACATACTTGTTCTTTATGAAATTAAACTGAGCATTCCCTGTTCAGATTGCTTCCTAGTCTAAAAGCTCATCATCAGAGTGAAGCTGATTCGATGACTGCTGGGGTCCCAGCTTCTCTTCCAACTGGAAAGATATCAGATCTTTTCTGGTGATTATCCCAACAACCTGGTTCTGCAAATCAACAACTGTCAGGTGCCGAAGGCCCAGAGACCGAAATATGATGTATGTGCGTTGCAGTGAGAAATGGGCTTGAACCGACACTGCAGATTTGTTTATGTAGGGCTCCTGCAAGATAAAGTAAAGGACACATTAAGAGAAAACAGGTGTAACCTTATCATATCTTAACTCCCAAATGAAAGAAGAGCACAATGCAGTGGTCGTTGTTGTTTTATCTCATTTGTACATTCAAATTATTTCTTTTTTAAAAAACATGGTATAATAGTGGTTTCATTTTTCACTAGAATTTCACATTGATACAGGAATGTACACAGATCATACAGGGAAGGGCAGTTAAAGCTAAACTCCAGTGGTACGTTCAAGAGTTCTACGTGGCTTTGATAGGCATGTGGCAGTTTGTTAAACCAAATACGTTTTATAGTGAGGTTTTGTTACATTGCTCTTAATGACATCCTACAGCATTCCACAGCAGACACTTGCAGAAAGAAAGAACGAAAGAACAAAAAGGGGAAATAAAATTAATCTACAGTGGTGCCTCACAAGACGAAAAGAATCCGTTCCGCGAGTCTCTTCGTCTTGCGGTTTTTTCGTCTTGCGAAGCAAGCCCATTAGCGGATTAGCGGCTTAGCGCTATTAGCGGCTTAGCGGCTTTTAGCGGCTTAGCGGATAAGCGGCTTAGCGGCTTAGAAAAAGGGGAAAAGGGGGGGGGAGTCAGAAAAACTCGCAAGACATTTTTGTCTTGCGAAGCATGCCCATAGGGAAATCCGTCTTGCGAAGCACCTCCAAAACGGAAAACCCTTTCGTCTAGTGGGTTTTTCGTCTTGCGAGGCATTCGTCTTGCGGGACGCCACTGTATTTCTAAGAAGGCAATTTTAAATACCACTCTGGCACTCAGAATACAAGGTAGTTTGTCTGAAGAACCACTGCAGCCACCAGTTTTGCTACAAGCAAAGCAAAGAGTCAGTGCACATAGGGCAGCCTTTCTCAACCCGTGGGTCCCCAGATGTTGTTGAACTACAACTCCCATCACCCCTAACTAGCAAGACCAGAGCTCAGGGATGATGGGAGTTGTAGTCCAACAACATCTGGGAACCCACAGGTTGAGAACTGCTAACATAGGGTGTTCTTCTTACATGGAGATGGGTTCCATAAAGCAGAGTCAGGGTTTCACACATAAAGCTACGGAGATTATTTCTGTGTAGGAAAAGCTAGACGCACAGCACAAGTGTATTTTGCCACAACCATGCCAGTCAGGAAGCTGATGTGAAGAGAGGTGATCTCATGGTCAAGGAAACATCAGGTATGAAGTGGCCTTGAGGTTAAATCCATTGTTTCTACATTTACTAAATTGTCACAGCAGAAAGTTTAATGCAGATACACAATTCCTAAAACTAAAAACAAACACCCCAAGTCAAGAAACATTCTCATTTGGTGACAATCACTCACATTTTTATAGTTCCCGGGCTAGATTGCTGCAAAACACTCTTGCTGGGGTTTCCCTGACAACTGTTCAGAAGCTTCAACTCATGTTGATGGTTGCCCCTGATGAATTGCTCCACTGGAAATGTACACAGCACTGCTCAGTGTGATCTGCATATTGGTTCCGGATGGTCCTCAAGACACAAACTGGAAAGCCCTCAGCCAGAAAGCCCCCAACCACTTGGATCCAACATACCTACCATCTACCACCTCTCTTATATCACAACCACAAGGTTAACCAAAATCACCTTAAAGAGGTTGCTGTGTGTGTGCCATAGGTAGGAGACAATGCTTGTAGAAAGACATAAGGCAGTTCTTAGGTTGTCCTCCAGCTACTGTAAATAAAATATTGTCATTCACAGACAACATAGTGCTGCTGCCATTCTTCTAGTCACTTTATGAGAGATCCAAACAGAGCTGCCTCTCACTTTAGCTTTCCAATACAGCAGTGAAATATGAAAATATATATGGGAATACAGAGACAGGAAAATAAGTTTTTCCTTATGCTGTTTGAGAGCAGGGAAAATTCAAGAGCTTCACTATACATTGTGTCTTTGCAATTCCATTGGAGTCAAACACTGACATTTAAATGATTTGTTCCATTAACACTGGATCTTTTCGCCAATCTGGAATGTGTTTTAATCGCAAACCCCCTTGAAATGGTTGCCTTTGTTGTATTTTCTTGTTGGCTCATCGTATCAACATCTGTTATGTTTATATAATATGAATTAAAACTCAGGAATGCTGTTTGTACTCGGCTACTTTTGTTGAGAGTGTAGCGTCCCGGGATTGGCAGTGTTTATGTAAATCAGTGTAGCTGACAGAGCCGTCATAAACAGAAGAGAAAATATAACAAACACATTGTTCGTGGAGGAAATGTTTGTTTTCAGAGCTGGCTCCGCTCTTACCAGATTGATGAAGCGTTGCTGATACTGAGGGTCCGTAGTGTAGCGACCCAACAACATGGTCATCCGTTGCTGATTAGGCAGTTTTTCAACTCTGATCTGCAATAGACAAGGTGCATTACTATTATTTAGTGCAGTGCAATGCAACCAGATTCAGTTTCTAGCAAGGAAACCTATTAGTACAGAAAAATTCACTGAAGTTCTTTACCCTATGGGACAAAGGTCCTGGGTGGGGGTGACATCTAAATCCAGCAGGTCAAGGTGATGGTTTCTGTACATGCTGTAGTGCAAGGTGAGAGCAGATAGAGTTTCCCTACCCTGGAGGGTAGCCCATCTAGGAGAAGGAAAACTCTGATCTTAAACCTCTGCTGCCTTGTGGATCTTTGGGAGAAGAAAAGACTAAGTAGTAAACCTTACACAAATATGAAGTGGAGTCCTTAAGATGGAGGATGGCACCTTGTATGCCTCCTTCCAGCAACTCCTGCAGCCAAACTGGTGCTAACTGTATTGCTCTGCTTTCCTTTGGACCACATCTTGTTGTATAGGCAACCCAGGACCTCCATAGACATTGGCCAGGCTTGCACCCTAGGGAAGTCACTTTGGGGCTGCTAATGCAGCGGTTTGACTTAAAGAAGCATACTCCATTGTCTCCTGAAACAGACAGATGCTAACAAAAACAGCAGATTGAGATCTGGGAGAGGCAACTCATGCCGGATTGATTTATATTTCATTTTTCTGCAATGCCCCAACTCAACATGGATTCACAACACATACAAATACAACAATATATTCCATTACAGGTTTATTACAAAACTAAAATTTATCAAAATCACAGAATAAACTATTTCAATAACCAATAATAATCAGCCCTACAAACTTCTATGTAATCATCTCCCTTGTAGAACTGGATTTTCCTAGAAATATGGCTTGAAGCACTACTATAGTGTTCCACTACTTTGAAATTGTTACATCTGAACACAGGAAAAACAGTCACTCAAATTCTTACCAGCCTTTTGTAGCAAAAAATTCCACTCTGGGAATAGAATAACCAATAAAGCTAGGCTACTACAAGCAGGAAGCAAGGGAAGGACGGAGTTGTATAACACATATGTAGTATTTACCAACCACTACTTTCAAAACTAGGGACGCAGGTGGCGCTGTGGGTTAAAGCCTCAGCGCCTAGGGCTTGCCGATCGAAAGGTTGGCGGTTCGAATCCCTGCGGCGGGGTGCGCTCCCGCTGCTCGGTCCCAGCGCCTGCCAACCTAGCAGTTCGAAAGCACCTCCGGGTGCAAGTAGATAAATAGGGACCGCTTACCAGCGGGAAGGTAAACGGCGTTTCCGTGTGCGGCTCTGGCTCGCCAGAGCAGCGATGTCACGCTGGCCACGTGACCCGGAAGTGTCTCCGGACAGCGCTGGCCCCTGGCCTCTTAAGTGAGATGGGCGCACAACCCCAGAGTCTGTCAAGACTGGCCCGTACGGGCAGGGGTACCTTTACCTTTTTACTTTCAAAACTAGCAGTCTGATCTCCAGGAGGGCCAGTGTCAGGTTTTAGCAGGCCCTTGGGCAAGATGCCCAGAGTGGGATCCCTCTCTGAGTGGACCCATGTGCTTCACATTCCTGTATCTACAGCCCTTTCACTTGCCCTCTTCCATTAGGCCTAATTCATAGAGCCACTTAGCATGAGAGGATAAGGGGACTGGAAAGTGCTGTTCCTTGCTCACTTACTTAAAAGGAACAAGTGAACAGACAGCAATAGGGAGGAGGAGAAACAGCAAAATCTGGGGGGCTCCAGAGAAAATCAGTGGGTCCTTTGCTAGGGGGTAAGCCTCAGTAAATGCCCACCCTGGTCCTCAGATCCAGAAGTGTTCCCTGTTCCGTGTGTGTGTAAGATAAATAAAAGGACATTTATTACCTTCTGATAGGAAAGAAGAGGTGCACAAGATTCAGAGTCTTCTGTAGTCTCCTTTTCAAAGACAGCTTCGTTTTCCAATAGCACACAGAGCTCAAGCCTAGTTTCATGAAAAATACATTCATCAACAGACCTAATGACCACTCCAAAATAGCTATGAGACCAAGATTATTTTTTTATCCAGAATTTTTCATCTATGTTGTTCCTCTGGGCATTGGCCTTCATGATGGCTCAATTCTGTACTCCCAGTGAACATTCAAATAAATATCAGACAGGGGATGAGCTCATACAACTATTAGCAACTAACAGAAGTGTTACACCATAGTCTTCCATGCTGCCGGGCCAAAATTCACAGGTAAGAACCAAATCCCTATTATTTTGTGTTCTCTATTTCCTTAAAAGGAGAGGAAGTTCAAAAGTTGCACTACCACTAGGTTTAGTTTCCTTCGGGGTACTAGAGACTTACAGTTTCTTTGGAACATATGACAAACATAAAGTCAGAGGCAGTTGGTTGGCCTACAGTGAATGTGATAGGCTGGATTAGGTGGACTTTCAGTCTGATCTAGCTAAGTTCTTATGCTTACAGCATGTATGTATGGCAAACTGAACACCACTATAGTTTTAAATTGGAGGGTATATAACACAATAAATTCAGTTTGCCACACAAAAGCGATATCTCCGTTAGAATTATTGTTTTTTTTAATGACAGCTGGTCATACCACCTACTGCTCATATGACCTACTGACACCTTACAGAACTTCCATTGGTTTAGGATTTGTTATTTGCTCTTCTTTTTCTATTGATTAAATGTGACCATTCAATTATAATTAGTTTTGTTATAAGTTCATATAGCAAAAGAAATAGTTATACTTGATAGAAGGAAGAAAAAGAAAGTTTGAGCAACCTTCTCTTAAAAATATAATCTGCATCTCTCACAGCTTTCCTTTATCTATGGTATATAAATCATTATACATCCATCTTGCATCATGTTTTGTATTAAATCAAGATATTATGGTTTAAACAGCAGCTGTACTCAAAACCATATATATCTGCAACCTGATTCAATTTTCAAATAGCTGTTATTATGGGTCTGTTTGAAAGAAATTGCCTCACAGAGAAACAGAATTGGTTTAACAGATATATCAAATGATACCTTGCGGAAGACTTGACATGCAATCTAAACACAAGCTGAGCAAGGTTGTATTCAGTTACTCTCTAGTTCATTCAAGTGGAGGTTTAATAGGTAATAGGCATTTTGTTAATGTAAACAGCAGGAGCCAATGCAAAATTATTATCTGGTTGTAAATGTGCAAAGAGCGTTACAATATTTATCCTCATACAAATCCTGCGAGATAGCTCATTACAATGCCAGTTTTACATTTGGAATCTTAGCCATTGGCCTCTTCCCATTTGGCCATCTGAAATTTCATTTATACCTACCATTCAATTCTGTTATGAGTTGACTTTTTCTAGACACTGTTAAATTTCATTGAAACTATGAGCCTGAAAAGAGTGACAGCTGTTTCATGTTCACACATTAGACAACGTTTTCAGTACAGACATACATGAGCCATTTACAGACATTAGATCCGAGTAGAATGAACATATTCATGTTGGATGAATGGGTGTTACATTGCCATCCCCTGACCTATGCATCTTTGTTTGACATGAACAGAGCCTGAAAAGAGCCCCCCCCCCCTTACACATATATGAGCTCACTTCTGACATTCAGAAAAATGTGTATCAGTTGTCGGTGGGGCTGGCTATTACAATATTGCTCCCCTCACATTTGAGCAGTCTTTAAACCCAGATCAGATGTCACTAAAAGGCTCCCATGAGGCTGACTGCTCTAACTTATCCCGGACACAAGTCAATACTTCTACCTAACTTGACTTTGTTCCTACACCAGTTGAGGTTCATATAAAGAGCCAGTAGAGTACAGTTTGCTATGCAATCAAAGCCACTGTAAAAGATATCATGTAAGTGGAGGTCAGTGTGGGACTAGCTACACCATTCAGGCTAGATGCAAAGGAAGCTTCGGAGTTGGGGTGTTTCAAAGGCAGTTAATGGAAATATGGCGTGTGTTCAATATATCTATCAATTCCAACAGAAAGTCTTTGTAGCACTGTGCAAACTAACAAATCTGTTATGGCATAAGCATTCACTGACTCATATCCAGGAAAGCTTATGCCACAATAAATGTGTTAGTCTTTAAGATGTCATGAAGACTTCATTGTTTTTGCTGCCGCAGACTCACTCAGTTACCCTTCTGGAAACTATCCATGCCACTTTGTTTTCCTCTTCAGGCAATAAAGGGTTTAGGAATTCCCCAAGCATGAACATGCTTTATCTGGTATTCTTAAATAATAGCTCTGAATTGAACTGTGCTCCATACTCTGCTTCATAACATAAGAACATAAGAACAGCTTGTTGAATCAGGCCAATGGCCCATTTAGTCCAGCCTCCTGTTCTCACGGTGGCTACCCAATGCCTGTTAGATGACAGCAAACATGACCTGAGCACAGCAACACTGCCCACCTATGATTCTCAGCAACTGGTATTCAAAGGTCTGTTGCCTCTGTTAGCAGAGGTAGAACATAGCAGTAGCCGTGATGTAACAAACCATTGTAGTTAAGTATTGTATGTGTGCCCTAACCAAAGCTGCCCTACTTCAAACATTTTCACACCTGAAGCAAAAACTCCAAACAGGCCCCTTTGACCACTGTACAACGCTCATTGTTCAGGATGATACCTGAGATGGAGATGGAGTCTGGGTGCAAGAAAATGACACCTTCTCTGGAATTTGCTGCCTGAAATGTTAGTAAGGATGGCTGCTGGAAGCTTATAAAAAGCTGTGCTGTCAGGTGGATTACATACATATGGTGCCAATTTCTGTGCATCTGCTGCTCCAAAGAGAATTATTTCACCTACTTTATTGAAAGGCAATTGAAGATTAGATATCTGATCACCATAAAAAGCTATAAGAAACGAAAACAGCAATAATGGTGTTTTGCCAAAAATGAAAATCACCCTGTTTTAGTTCTGACCTGGAGTTTGTTATTTTCCTAAAACAAGCCCATACTAACTGTGTTTTATAGGAGTAAAACAAATGTCCCATTTAGCATAATGCAAAAGAAAAGGAACATTTGTTTGCCACCCGTGTCTAGCTGGTAAGTTTGATCATATTCCAAATTATTCAGCTTTGGCCTGAAATAAACCAGCAGGGAATCACATAGGAGCTAGGCTTTGAGAAATGAAAGAAAAATCCGGATAATGAAAAAGGCACATGGACACGCAATACGTCTATGCCGCAAGTACGATGAAGGAAAGTTTTGGAACACCACTAATGAAAAACAATCCAAGGCTATTAAACTTGCCACATTCAAGAGAAAAATGAGCACCCATTATTTCACTTGGACTTGCAGAAGTCACGCTTCAGAAGTATAACAAGATCATTCTTTGATGTTGCACATATCCTTCCTATCACATCATCAAGTCTCTAAAACAGCAGCCCAAGCATGTTTCTTGCACTATATTTTGGGCTTAACAGGAAGTTCTAGAGATCAGACGGTGAACTGGCAATTGTTACTCTGCTCTTTATTTATTTAGAAAGGAAGAAACCCCTTTAGGAAAGAACCTCTTTTCAAAGGTAGCCTGGCAAGGCCTTAGAGCATTTTTAATTTATGATATTCGCTATGAAACAGGCATCATAAAGACACACATTTAAGATTGCCCATTTGTACCCAAAGGTCCCACCTTAGATACTATTCATTCTTGAGCACTATGCTAAAGCTATCAGAATGGGAAAGGTCTTGTACCCCACCATTGTGCAAAAATTTCTTTCTCTGTGGATATAGAAAATTCTACACATTAGGGAACTGGCAGACATTTATTATTATTATTATTATTATTATTATTATTATTATCCCTGACAAAATAGTTACAAAATGCACTCAATGTAGATTAAGCAATTGTTGTAGGGGTACATTCTAATAGAAGAAGAAGAAGAAGAAGAAGAAGAAGAAGAAGAAGAAGAAGAAGAAGAAGAAGAAGAAGTCCAAGCAATTATATTATGGGTAAGATAATCAAGACATCACATTTCATCCTGCATTTTACTGTCTACATTTGACTTTACGGAAATATGTCTAAGAATATGAGGTATACAGCGGTACCTCTGGTTACAAACTTAATTCGTTCCGGAGGTCTGTTCTTAAGCTGAAACCATTCTTATCCTGAGGCACGCTTTCACTAATGGGGCCTCCAGTGCGTGATTTCTGTCCGCATCCTGGGGCAAAGTTTGCAACCAGGAGCAGCTACTTCCAGGTTAGTGGAGCTCGTAACCAGAAGAGTTCGTAAGCAGAGGTACCACTGTACATCCAATGAAGAACTAAATTGAAGGGAGTCAGGCAGATCTTCTTGTGAAGAAGGTTCCACAAGCCGAAAAGTGTTACTTGTATGTACATACAGGCTGTTGCACAATTATTTCACAAGTTGACCAGTTGTGATGGATTCTTCTGTTGCCCAGCATTTATAAATGGACCTCTGTTAGCACAAGAGACATTGCACCCATAGACTGAAAGCACCGAATACAATCCTGTAAGTGGCAAAATTATACAACTTGATTATAAATATCTTTCCAAGAACAGTAACTGACTCCATGCAGCTACAACTTATTCAACCAGAATATGCTGCAAAGCCAATTGATGTGATTAGTCTAATTCAGGGGTGGCCAACTCTCAAGAGACTGTGATCTACTCACAGAGTTAAAAACTGGCAGTGACTACCCCCTTTTGTGGGGTTCAGGTCAAAGTTGTTGAGCTTCTTTTAGGGAGGAGGAAAGCCATGTTTTTGGGGGGTGCAGGAAAAAAATGTTTAGCTTTTTTTAGGGGAGCCCAACTTGTTGAACTTCTTTGGGTGGCGCAGTGGTCTGAACCACTGAGCTTCTTGGGCTTGCCGATCAGAAGGCCAGCGGTTCGAATCCCCATGACGGGGTGAGCTCCCATTGCTCCATCCCAACTCCTGCCAACCTAGCAGTTCGAAAGCACACCAAGAATGTAAGTAGATAAATAGGTACCACTCCAGTGGGAAGGTAAACATTTCCGTGTGCTGCTCTGGTTTCGCCAGAAGCGGCTTAGTCATGCTGGCCACATGACCTGGAAAAACTGTCTGTGAACAAACGGCGGCTCCCTCGGCCTGTAAAGCGAGATGAGCGCCGCAACCCCAGAGTTGTCTGCGACTGGACTTAACTGTCAGGGGTCCTTTACCTTTTTTAGTGATCTACCACAGATGTCCAGTGATCTACCGGTAAATCACGATCTACCTGTTGGAAGTGCCTGGTCTTGTTCAATGAGGTTTACATTTGACAGAGTAGAGAAAGACAATGAGGCAGCCTTCAAACCTAATGCAATGGCTGCATTAAGTTTTTCCTGCTCCCCAGCATCACCATCCACAACTCTCAGGGCCTCAGACCTTCAAATAAGGGGGGAATTTTCAACCAAAGATACTCCCTTTTCTTCAGTACTCTATAGCTGCTGCTGGAGCTACAGTATTTAGCACTGCACCCAAGGAAGAATAGAAACATGTAGAACTATTATATGGGGGGGGAGCAAAGTTATCTTTATTTTTATTCATCTGATGTCATTCTACTCCAGCCTTCCTCCTTTTTGGAGCACAGGGTGGAGACACATAATAAATCATTCCATTGGGCACAAAACAAAAACACAAAATTACCCTGTTAAAAAGAAAATTCTTGCATTCATTTATATTTTTTCAAAAAACACATCAACAATGATCCTTCCTCTGGGTGGAGTACAAATTAGAAAGGGTGCAAACAAGTCCAAGATTATGACAATGTGGTTAAATGGTAGTTAACAAAAACCATAAAAGGCAGAAAGAAATATTTTTACAACTAAGCAACTGGTGTAAACTGGGGTGAAGGAGAACATACACTCTGACAAAGCCAGTGTAAATTGATAGTAAAACAAGTGAAGAAGGAATCCAAAGAACCAATAACTGAAGAAATGAAATAAAATATAAAAATGCATTTAAATACATCCAAAGCAAAACCTAGCCAGGAGGTATCAGTGAAATCGCTAGATGATAAAGGTAGTATGTTTTGTCAAATAAATAAATTATTTTGCTCTTTCAAAGTACACTTTCAACCTTTCCATGTCACTTTTGCTCTTGCTGGGTGATCAGAAATAGAAAGTACGAAGGGAAACATGCACCTAAATGTTTAAGAGGATTTTAATTGCTGTGCCTGGTTCTGAGACTGAACAAAATTCCCTGAAGAGGTTCTTGCATCTCTTTTTCCAAGATGTGGTATTGTAAAAAAAAAAAATGTTTATAATGAACCTAGCTAACTTTCAATTGCAGATGACTCCATCACATACTTGCACTATAGGACAAATATATGATCAGTCTTTCCATACATATTAACATTCCCATCATGACCATATTTGAATCTAGCTGTTAACATCATATACTTACCTCAAAGCCACCCACAGGCTGTAGTTTGGCTACATATGTTTTTCATTTGCCTTTCAGAATTATAATTCACACACTACATCACTCCAGCTCACTCTGAAAGAGCTTTGTACACCTGCACAGCTATCTGTGCAACAAAGCAAAGAAGAAGAAGAAGAAGAGTTTGGATTTGATATCCCGCCTTTTACTCCCTTTAAGGAGTCTCAAAGCGGCTAACATTCTCCTTTCCCTTCCTCCCCCACAACAAACACTCTGTGAGGTGAGTGGGGCTGAGAGACTTCAAAGAAGTGCGACTGGCCCAAGGTCACCCAGCAGCTGCATGTGGAGGAGCGGAGATGCAAACCCGGTCCCCCAGATTACGAGACTACCGCTCTTAACCACTACACCACACTGGCTCTCAAAACCCTTTACTTTTTAAACAATGTGAAATGATGGCGTTCTTCGGCATGGACATTTTACACTGTGCTCCAGACAGCTGCCTTAGAGTGATCTAGAAAAAACTGCACAAAGAAAAAATAACTATATAGAAATTATTCATGTATAGACTAAGAGATTATTTGCATTTAGATACAGTGGTACCTCGGGTTACATACGCTTCAGGTTACAGATGCTTCAGGTTACAGACTCCGCTAACCCAGAAATAGTACCTCGGGTTAATAACTTTGCTTAAGGATGAGAACAGAAATCGTGCTTAGGCAGTGCGGCAGCAGCAGGAGGCCCCATTAGCTAAAGTGGTGCTTCAGGTTAAGAACAGTTTCAGGTTAAGAACGGACCTCCAGAACGAATTAAGTACGTAACCTGAGGTAGCCCTGTACTGCTATTTAAATTATAATCTTATAACTTCCCAACATTATCATCTTTGTAGACTGCATATGTTCATGTTTAGCGAGGTCAGATTACAATATAGGGTTGGAAGCTACACATCGTGTATCACGTCAGACATTTTCCCATTCCCATTTGCTCTGTTTCAAATTCCCTATTGTGCCTTACTACATTTTTAGCAGCAGCGATTTATGGAAGAATGTCAACGCTACTGTGTTCAGTTATTTACTGCAGTTTTAACAGCACTATGATAAAGGGCAGCATGTGACTTAGTGATACTCAGAGTATACCCACTGAAATTAATGGGTTTAAGTTAGTCATTATTTTAATGGGTCTTCTCTGACTATGACATAATCAGATGCCACCCTCAATAAATCATATATACACTCTGCTTTCAGGCAGTAGTTTGTACTTGCCTCATCATCTTATAGGCTCAGGAGGGAGCAAGGTTCCAAAGGCAAACTAAGATAAAATGTTCAACATTTTGGTACTGCACCAGTCTAGGTGTTTGGCCTTGATTTTCTGGACAGTTTGTAACAATCCATAGTTCTTATTTAAGAAATACAGAGTGTCTCATGTTGTTTATTCCAGTCTCACAAAATTTATCCCATGGCTCTCATTCATTTGGTTTAATCCTAGACATATCAGGAGAGGTGATACTTCTGAGGACTGGGTTTCTCAAAGAAGGAGCTAGGAGATGGTGGGAAACAACCAGACAACAACAAAGCAAAAAATGATCGTCAGCTAAAAATGTTGTGCTGTCCTTGGTGCTAAAAGTCCATGGTCTAAAAGACAGACAGAAGCCTATTCATATATCTGGTAGACATGGATGCCAAACAAGAACACACAGGTTAGACCCATTCCCTATATACCAACAAACACACCAGCCACATTCCTGATGCTGCAGGTTCAGTGACATTCTACGGAGATGAAAATCCTGGACAGTCAGTATTCCCACCCTTATGGAATAGCCCTACATACATCTGTACCCATACTGGCTCCCTACCAAATATGCAGCAGAAGCGAGTCATGGCTGGAACATGGCCTCCAAGGGTAAGGACTATCCTACATGTTCTGACCTACACACACACCACACACACACTTCATGCGTTTTTTCAGGCACCAAACACCTAAGTATGGGAAGATAAACTTAAATATGCTCTGAATAAATCACAAATGGAACAAAATATTCAGTTAAAAAGGTACCCCACTTACTGTATTAAGCACTCTTCCTAGAGAACGACTCTTTTTTTATTGTGCTAATCTTGGAGAAATGTAGCCTCTTAGAAAGTTTCTTTCTCAGAGTTTTCTTTCAAAGCTGCAAAGAAGAAAGATTTGAAAACTGCACTGGACATTTTCTTTTGAGCAGGATGATCATCTATTTGTTTTTTATCTGAATATTTTTATTTTTATTTGTACTTTGATCAGATTTTCAGGAGGAAACCTTTTGCATACAAGCACTAAGGCAATTTCACCATATTTAGTTGATCAGTCGTATGAGTTTTCATTAATCACTTAAATTTGCATATGAATGGGAAAAATTAGTTCTGAAGGTGGAGGAGGAACTGGAAAGTGACCCCCAACTGGTCTATAGAAGATACTGTTCCTGTGACTATTGCTTATACACCTGACTTGGGTAAATCTGCATTCCTGTCACTTAAGTGGCTTTCTACATGATCAGTAAAAGTAAGCCCTTAGTCTTTGCATGATAAACCCTTTCAATGAGAACAGCATAATATCCTGTCAGTATGTGTAAAGGATAGGAACAGCCTTCTTGTGAAAAGAAAGAATTATTCTATTTTAAACATAGATTAAATAGTGCTCCTTGCTCCTCTAAAAACAGTAATAGATATATGCTCTAGCATAGTGGAAGGTAAATGTTTGAAAAATATGTGTGTGTACACACACATGCACTCAACAAAACCATGCCAGAGAAACAGAGGAGGCAAATCCTGATTGTGATTTGTTTCAAAAATCTACATACCGTAGTTAAAAGAGCACTCCCACACTAGAATTGTGCTGCAGGGGACGGCATGCTTTCCAAAGTATTACAATAGCTATAAAGTATTCTAGATGCCTGTGACATTCAAGTAATTAAATTATACACAGAAATGACAATAGCAATTAATGTTTTAACTGAGCATATTGTGCTTTTGCTACTCAGAAGCTGAAATAGTCCAGTGGAGAAGCTGAGGGAGAATATGAAATCTGATTAGAACAAATGAGAAACTAAAGCACATTTTTTTGTGCAATACACTTATAGTGAAGGAAGGCCTTGAAAGCAATTATGACATTGGGTTGTATCTAATGCTAGTCCTACACAGAGTAGGCCCACTGTAGTTAATGAGCATGACTAGCTTAGGTTCATGGATTTGAATGGATGTACTCCAAAGAACTGGATAAAACCCACTGAAATTTCCCCTGTTGAATCGCCAAAATAGGTCAATGTATCATCTCATTGTATTCTCTTTGTTAAGCAGCACATACTCAAAACATATGGTTACAGTGATGAAACACACGTGTCCCCAAGCAAATGTTGGCTTAGCAAGTTTTTGATTTCGTTTGCCAACCAGAGGAAAAAGTATACCTAATAAACATATAATAACACAGACGTAGTCTTTTGGATCAATTATTTATCTCTAAAAGGATATTACTGCATAATGCAGCTTTAAGTTTTCAACTTTGTCATATTTTCTAAACTATGATCTCTTCGATTTACTTTCAGTTATGTGACACTGCACTTTACTGGAGTGAAAGCATGCATTAGCTAAACAATGCAGTTTGGAGTTAGTGTTCCCATGCATCATCATGAAAGTGTTTGTCTCGTCAGTGGTGTCATTATTGTTACTGAGTACATCTGCTCTGCCATTGCTTTCTAACACAAGAGCCATTTCTTACCAGAGAAACTAATTCAAGACTATGGATGTTTTCGAACAATCTTCCAAATTATAGATTTGAGGAATTTTAACAAGTAACTGGCTCAAGGGCTCCCCCTTCCTCACCACTCCTCTCACACACAGGACTTAATTGATGAGTTCCTGTTATGAGCAAACCATAGTCTGCTATCACAGTGAAACTAAGGAAGGATTATAGCTCAGTAGCAGAAGCATCTGCTTTGCAGGTAGGTCTCAAGTTAGTGCCGCCATATTTCAAAAAGTGAAACAAAAGTTAGTGAGCTTTTTTGGCAAAGTTGTTGAGCTTTTTGAGCAAAATAGCAAGGGGGGGGGAGAGGATGTTTTGGAGCTTTTTAAAAAGGAAAATCACACCCCAAACAGCACTGCTGATATGGGTTGCCATATGTCCAGATTTTCCTGACATTTTCCCAATTTCCGCCCAGACACTTCTTCCAGCAACAGTATTCAGGGCAAGTCCAGAAAATTCCAGACGTATGGCAACCCAATCTCAGGTGCAATCCCTGGTAGAAATGTCCCCTGCCTGGAATCCTGGAGAGCAACTGACAGTCAGTGTAGACAATACTGCACTAGATGGGCCAAAGTTCTGATTCAGTATAAGGTGGCATTCTTATGTTCCTAACCAACAAACTATGGGTTTGAGCAATCTCACTATGCAAATTAATATTAAATGTAATTTATTATTTTTTTTGAAAACAGTGTCAAGAAAACTAAGAGGGTACATTTACTTTTCCTTACAGAGATGTTTTGCTACTACCTGTGTGGGTACTACCAGCACTTCACACTTTCACTTCTAAGTATGCAGTATGAGAATTCATAGGAGTTCTGAGATAGCTGCTAGAGAACCATTCACACATTAGTATATTTCTAATGTGGAGTGTGGCAACATTTTGAAGTCATCTAATTACAATGCCTTATTTCCTGGGGCACCAGAAACAAGCCTCAGTTTGCAAAAATAGCTGAGCTTCAAATAACTCTGTTGTCAGAATGAATCCTGAGAAATTGAATCCACCAGTTTGGAAAGGCAGGAATGAATGGATGAATAAATGAATGAATGAATGAATGAATGAATGAATAAACTCACAGACAGCTAGCTAGTGACAATTCATTGCCTAAGGTCATATTTTTTAGCAGTAGAGGAAATGCTTAGGATGAACTCCTTCAATTTTAAAAAAATGCATGAGCAACCAATACAAGGCACAAACTATGCTGGCTTATTAATGTCAGACTATCAAAAAATGAGCAAAAAATATCTGCCACCCAAGTGAACTGGCAGAGTTTCCCTCCCCACTTTTATGTTGGCTTACTGTCAGTTTCTGGCAATGCCCACTCTTTTGCAAAACGGTTTAGCCTGAAGACTACCAATTTCCAACAACCACTGAAATTTCAGTAAGGTCCGAGGATGGGAGGAGAAGGAGCTGCTTCAGTGATGAAATTACACAGAAAGGCAGATAAACTGCCAGAAGTTTCACTTATTTGCTAAACTGGCAATACAAGTTTTTCACTAGTTTATCTTTACAGGCAAAGTGTTGGACATTTGTACAGACATGATACAGCATTATGGTTTCTGGTTAATCACCTTTTTGTGTTCTGCTAAATAAATCGAAAATATTTCCTTTTGTTGAAAGGCAGACAAGACAAACAAGCAACAGCAGATTTACTGCATTGTTCAGAACAGAAAAGGTGCACTGCTCTCACAGTGACTGTTGTCATGGTGATTAACCAGATGCCTGTGGGAAGCATGTAAGCAGAGGGCACAAGCACTTGTGCTCCCACAGTATGCTGAAGATAGTACACCGCCATTGTGGCAAGTAGCCATTGATAGCTTTACCCTCCATTAATTTGCCTAAAGCCTTTTTAAAGTCATCCAAGATGGTAGCCATCACACAAGGATGGGGGAGAAATTCAATTCTGTTGGCATTTTAATGAGAAACTACCCAATTTGTGCTTGTCAAACCAACATACAAACTGAAACACAGCTCCCCTTTGAAATTTGTTTTTCTCCAAATTTTGCAATGCAGTTCTCCAGTCAACCCACATGTACAAAATGCATACATTAGGGGAAAGTTTGCATCGCATCAAAAGTCAAACATTAATTAAAGTAACACAAAAATGTGCTGCATTAGAGGAAATTGCTTGCAAAAATGTGAATATTTGTCAAAACTGCACAGAAGCATATTAATTAGAAGAAATTCACACTAAGATACTACAAATTTTCGTAAGAGAATTTTATTCATGCACCCATACCATCACTACAGCTTGCAGTAGTGAATCCTGTGATTTAACTACGTGCTGTGTGAAGAAATACCTCCTTTTTTCTGTCCTGAACCTCCCACTGTTCAGTTGATATGGAAATAGGATGAAGTGAACTGAAAAACAAGAAACTGAGAGAAACCAAAAATTGACAGATTTGTCCATATTTCTGCCTGGTGAATAACAGGTTCCTGTCTACATTACAAAGACTAAACAACAACTAAACGCAAAGAAAACAGAATAGTTCCTTGGTAATTACTGTTTATACTTTTCACAAATTGATACAAAAGCTTAACAAATGTGCTTATTATAGCGGGAGTCTTTGAATAGCAAAATTCAATGACCCAAAGACTGAGCCGCAATAAAAAAATACAGTATGTGTTGTGAGGGAGCCAAACAAGATGTAATGTTACATGAGTGATGCAGGGGCAGTATGTCTACGGGGAAAATTTGTTCTTATTTGTACTGGAAAACAGTTTCTGTGCTTAAGAAGAGGGATCTCTCAGCCCTTTCCTTTCCTGTTGTTTGTCCCCTCAAAATTACTTTCTTCTCCCTCTTCACAACCAAAGACGGAAAGAGAGACAAGCTGGTTGGGGAGGATAGTTTTGATCAGACCAATGGCAATCCCTTCCCTCCTGCCATTCAGCCATTTGAACTTGGACCCTCCAGTGCCCATATAACAACAATTCTCTCTCTTTATTTATAAGACACTTACCACAAAAGTCCCTAAGAGACTTACAAAAAAAGGTTAAAAGCCAAAAGGCATAACATATAAAGCAATACATTTTAATAAAACCATTCCAATAACCCATACACAAATCCAGCAAGGGAAAAACAAAAGCTCCTGCAGAAAGGACATTTCATTCAATAGCCTATCAACCAGTTTGTCATAATCCATCAAATGCCTAGGAGAAGAGATAGCTTTTAACCTGGCACTGAAATGATGTTCATCATGGTGCTAGTGGAGCTCACTGGGGAGAGTGTTTCATAGATGGGAAACCATAGATAAAAAGGCCTTTTCCCTTGTTACCATCTTCCAAACCTACCTCAGACGGGGGACCTGAAAAAGGCTTCAGAAGAAGACTGAAGGGTTTGGTTCATACAGCAAGAGTTACTGCAAAAGATATTGCAAAAGATATTGGGGTCCTAAGCTATACAGTGGTACCTCAGGTTAAGTACTTAATTCGTTCCGGAGGTCTGTACTTAACCTGAAACTGTTCTTAACCTGAAGCACCACTTTATTTTATTTTTTTTAATAATATTTATTAAAGTTTTAAAAGTTACTTTAGCTAATGGGGCCTCCCGCTGCCGCTGCGCCGCCTGAGCACGATTTCTGTTCTCAACCTGAAGCAAAGTTCTTAACCTGAAGCACTATTTCTGGGTTAGTGGAGTCTGTAACCTGAAGCGTATGTAACCTGAAGCGTATGTAACCCGAGGTACCACTGTATAGGGCTTTAAAGGCAAAAGCCAGCACTTTGAATTGGGCCTAGAAACTTGCAGGCATCCTGCACAGCTGTGTCAAGATTAGTGTTATATGATCTGCTCATCTTGAGCCTGTCAACAATTAGGTGTGCAGCAGCCAGGAATATTGTATAGGCAACAGACCAGAACTGAACTTCACAAAATCTAAAGTGCTTGTTTTCTCAAGATCTTGGAAGCCTCATAGGTGGGAGATCAGTGGAAACCCGTCGGAAGAGGTTAAAAACTTTAAATACCTAGGCATCCAATATAACGCTTCCTGGAAATACCATTGTAAGCTTGCACTTAATGGAGAGGATACTCTAGCTCTGGCTATCACCCATTTCTTCTCTAACAGCTCCCAGCTTCCCTAAAGGTCTTTAACACCAAAGTAGCCCCCCAACTCCTGTATGGTGTTCCATTATGGATTGGTGCAGTTAACCAATCGTTGGAATGCATCCAATCCAAATTTCTGTGAAAAATCCTGGGGCTGCCAAATGGTGTGCCCTATGGCTGGATACCATATGGCATATGGCTCTGAATACCAAAGCATGACATTGTGGAGAATGTGGCAAGATTTTTGAGTGAAACTATGAAATTACATCACCATAGGTCATAAGAGCCATCTTCGTACCTCATGATGTCTGGACAGTTTTATCCTAATGTAGATCCTGCCATGTTTTGTCAACTGTGTTGTGTTCTGATCCATGTATACGATGCCAACAAAAGAGATTGATTGAATTAGGTGGCCACATACCACACTAGCTACAGTTTCCAAACTATCTTCAAAGGTGATACGCTAATACTTTTTTAAAAGGTCTGGCTTATAATATCTAGTTTGGCACTCAGTCTCAGAAGCTGCTTTTGACACTCATTTGGAAAAGTGGTATCAAAATTCCTGCATTCCAGGAAGTTGGACTAGATGACCCCAACTCTACAATTCTATGGTTCTATGAAAATAAGGTGGGTGAGAGACACTGGCTCCACAGAGAGAAAAGAATTATGTCCTAACTACATTATCTTTAGGCCTGGCTAAGATGTAACAGGCCTGTGCTCACTGGAAGGACAGATCATGAAGCTGAGGCTCCAGTACTTTGGCCACCTCATGAGAAGAGAAGACTCCCTGGAAAGACCCTGATGTTGGGAAAGATGGAGGACACAAGGAGAAGGGGACAACAGAGGACGAGATGGTTGGATAGTGTTATTGAAGCTACCAGCATGAGTTTGACCAAACTGCGGGAGGCAGTGAACGACAGGAGTGCTTGGCGTGCTCTGGTCCATGGAGTCACGAAGAGTCGGACACGACTAAACGACTAAACAACAACAACAACAAAGATGTAACAACCTCAGTTCAAAAACAGATCCTGGTTTCTTATCTTGATTGCTAAGCAGCATGTTACCAGAGAGCACAAGATTGTCTCCATTTTGTCCCCATAAGAACACCTTGGCTCATAATCCCCTCATGCCTGTTAACAGCTAGCTGGCAAAAGCTGGCATGCCAGGACAAAGTGTGTTTGCAGCGCTAGTCACCATGAACAAGAGAGCTTCCAGTTCCTCTGTGCCTCAGGCTAAGGAGTTCTTGGATGCACAAAAGGCAAAAGTTCCCCAGATCGTAACACAATCAGGAAAACCCCTTACTACTTACCAAGTGACTATTCACAGCCCAGATACAGATAGGTAGCCGTGTTGGTCTGCCATAGTCAAAACAAAAAAAATTTCCTTCCAGTAGCACCTTAAAGACCAACTAAGTTAGTTCTTGGTATGAGCTTTCGTGTGCATGCACACTTCTTCAGATACACTGAGTTCTTCCAAATAGTACTGAAATGCACTCACCTAGCCTGAAGCATGAGTCTATTCAGTAAAGCACAGGCCATCAACCTCCCTTTTTCATCTGGAAATCTTTATTTCTGTTGCCACCTGAGCTGCTGCCAGTTTCTGTCTTTTTAAGGCTATAACTGGTTTTGGCCCCCTGAACTCAGCTTGATTTAAAGAGAGCACTCTTGCAGGCACACATGCAGTGTGATGGATTCATGGAACTCCCAGCTTTGGGGGCCCATCTCTCACTCCATTGTCCTGCAATCCTTGTTGGTAAAGCCTTGCCATGCCACACCTGCTCTTCACCCCAATGTTGAGGACCCTCATTCATCCTCCCTTTGAAGTGTTTTCAGTCAGATCTATTGCAATAAGTCACATCTTCCCTTCCTTTGATTTCCCCCTCTTTCTAGCTTCCCAGCTTCCACAGCATCCCCCTTTCTTCCCCCTGCTCCCTAAACTGAAGCATCACACCATGCAGCCACTAACAGTTCACTTTTGCCTAATCTTTCACTCCCCCACTTCTGGAACAAGCCTTCTGTAAGTTAGCTTGCCATTCACCTTTTTCTGAAAAAAATCTCTGGCCTTGCCTTCTCAGGTGTCTTGTGAACCACAAATGGTGATAATAAATGAGTAATAATAATAATTGTGAGGAATAATAGTTGTGAGGATACTCTAACCCAAACCCAGAACAATACCCCTAAAATTACACACACTGTGCTACTATATATTGTGGTTAAAAAAGAAATAAAGCTAGTTTTTGGATCAGCTCTATCAGACCTGAGAGAAGCCTGTCAGAATACAGCCAAGCCTACAGGGGAAAGATTCTCCTAGCACTAAAGTATTCACTCTAAGTTATTTGTGGTCCTGAAGGGCTAGTTCCCAGGTAATGGAAACGTAGATGCCAGGCATATATAGAATGCACGTCCCATGCAAACATAGTTATGACCACAGTGTTCCGGTTCAGTCATCATGGAAAACTCCTTTAAAACGACATAATATAAAGCAAGGCATACAAAGAGAGAGACAGGAGTAACTGGGCACATGGTTCATTCTTGGGTCAAGAAACCATAGTTTATCATTACATCTGAACTATAAAATTGTCACAGTTTTCTGATAAGAACTCCAAAAACTGTAGTGTGGTACAGGTTTGCAGAACTGTTAAAATGTAGAAATGATAGGGATGTTTTCAGCTAAATTATACTCAGAGTAGATTCATTTCAATTAATGGACCTGTTTGGGGGGTCTGCTGTGCATAGGAATAACACTGAACACAGTCCTTAGGCTTCCTACTTCTCAAACAAACAGATAACACATTTTTCACAGTGCCTAGTACTGTTGGGTTCTCATCCCTTACTGATTCACGTGAAGATGTGACAGACACCTTCACTTTTTATTCCCATTGTTTTGTGATTTAGTGCGGTATTTTACAACTATCAGACACTCTCACAATTGGCAAGTGATGGGAAGTTCAAAATGGTATGGGCAAGTTAACAAGGGAAAGAATGAGACAAGCATTTTGGCTCAATCATTTATTAGCATCAGTTCTGGTTTTATTGCAGTGGACAGCTGGGAAATAAATGAGTGGGTTATGTTTATTTAATGTAACATATTCAACCTGGTGGACACCATAGTTTGCGAGCCATGAGCAGTGTAGTTCTGTGGTTTCTCGTATGCTTTTTAATATCATTTAACAGAAGCAGCAGGACAATGACAGAAAAACATTATAAGAATATATGTTGGTCTCTTCACACTTTGGGTTGGATCCAGACATTCATTGAATTTAGGATCCATTGAAGTTAATGGGTCATGACTTAAGTCCCAGTGGCCTGGTTCACATGACACAGTAAGCCAAACCATGGCTTATCATGTCCACACAAATGCACACACGCAACTGATTTGCTCCTCCCTGGTGCTTTTTGCTCCTTCATCACACACTGCGCTAAGCCAAACCAGGGCTTGTGGTTAAACCTTCTCCCTTTGCTAATCATACCATTGTTACAGGTCATAGTTAGCAAGGACAGAGCTTAACCATACATCCAAGTTCAGACAACATGCTAGGCCAAACCTTGCCTTAGATCAGCATGGTGTGTGAGCAAAAAGGACCAAGCAGGAGCAAAGTGATTGCAAGCCTCTCTCCAGGAGCCCACGTATTCATGCAGTCACAGTAAGCCATATTTTAGTAACTTGTTCTAAACAATTTTAAATATTGTATTTAGGGATGGGGCCACAGGTCACTTGACAGATTATCTGCTTTGCATGCAGAAAGTATCAGATTCAATCCCTGAAATCCCCAGGAAGGGCTGGGAGGGACTCTTGTGTGGAAACATGCAGTCAATATAGGCAATATTGAGCTAGATGGACTAATGATTTGACATGGTATAAGGCAGGTTCTTATGTTGCTACATTGCTGCAACCCACCTTGGGATCTTATGGTGCAGGCGAGTAAGAAACAACAACAACAACTTGTTAACTGAACCTGGATCCAACCTATTTTGTTTGTAGGCATACAGTACAAATGTGACATTTTAAAGTATGAATGTTACAAATATTCATATAGGTACTAGTGCATCATACAGATACACTTATCAAGAATTCTTGATTGGCTGACTCAATAGGAGAATCTCGTTTGCCCTTCACAATATGTGAAACAGCTGTGTGTGACAAGGAACATTGGGGGAAATTATCACTAGGATTTAAAATTTGATGCAACTAAAATGAAATGCACATTACTTCACCCAAATATGCACATCATGGATTACACTCTGATAACTTGTATAGATTTCAAATCAAGTGACTCATCTTAAGGAATTGTTTTTTATTCTTCTGAAATGCCCAAATGATGTGATCAAGTCCATCATCTCCAGGTTTTCAGGTTTAACTGAGTAAAGAGGTCCCTGCTTACATTCCAACTATTTATAATTTTTTCTTGGGGAAAATGCATTAATGGTTGGGGGTAAGCAAGGAAACAGTTGTCTAGATGGCAAAAAAGGTAGGGTGTTCTGTTCTAAATGTGTCCAATTTCTTATATATGTCATACACCCACCCAAGTAACTAAGCCAAAAGTTATAATGTTGGGATATTCCCCCAAGAACAGTTTGTTGTTGCTGCTTTCTTTTTTGATTGAAATACCATGATCGGATAGAGGCTATTTGTATGGTTTGCTTGTTTGTGAAATAATCTATTACAGATATCAGTAAGGGATGAGCAGAACAGCAATGATTTGCACTGGACCAAACAACAGGAAACAAGGACTACATAATTAACAATAGTTGAGTCAAACATGTGAATCTGACCATTTGCTTAATAACATGGCTTCCATGTTTTATTCTTCTTGAAATTATGTAATAAAAAAAGCTCATTAAAGCTTATGGACAGAGCAGTACAACAGGAAAATGAAGTGTCTTTGACTAGAAAGTTTTTCAAAGGAAGCTTGCTTAGGCTTACCAACATTTGTATCCTCAGTATTTACCAATAGTTTCCAAACTGGCTTCCACCCAAACAGCAAGAGTGGGACAGCAAATGTTATGGTGGGGATCAGCAATTCCCAATTAGTTTGCAAGCTGCCAAATTGCTAGTTGCTGCAAAGTTACCTCAAAACCACTATCACAGAGGACATGCCACCCTAGCAGTTATATTTAGATGCCATCATTCCCTGGAAATTGTTAGCATATGAATAGCTATAATAAGTAGTCATTGGACTCCCTATAGAGCTGAGTGATGCCCATGACCATTAACACTTGGCCTTTCCCATATCTACTGCTTTCTCATCCTTACTTTCTTTTCTCAACTGTGACTCCCTCCACTTACTCTAAAGAGCTAGATTGCATGCACCAGATACCCAAGGTCAATATCAACAACTGAGTTCTCTGTTCAATGAGAATTTTAAAAGCAGTAGCATTGCTACTCCATTGTCTTTTTCTTGATATTGTACAAATTTGAGTTGTAAATGTGCTCTGTTCTTTAAAAAATAGAGAACAGCAGGAGGAATGAGTAGTTATGTAATCTCTCTGAGATATTTTTAAAAACATGAAAAGAAAACAGAAACTGGAAATTATTGCCAAGCATTTCTAGGAAGAGCCCAGCTGTGCCAAAACAACCACAACTGTGTACAAACACAGGATGCAATCCTCCATTATAGAGGGCATTTAAGGCGGGTTTCCCAACTTCCTCTCTCTTGTTTCTTGGTCTCTTTTCTGATGAAGCTCATCTGGCCTCCATAACATCCAGAATTTCCCTCTAAACAGGTAACTGTTGCACTAAAAAAGGCAGTAGCTTTCATCATAAAACATAGCCTATCTTTAGATTATTTGTGCTCTTGTATGACTACTAAACATTTCATATGTCCATATTTTTATTTAAATAATTCATATGCTGCTTCACAGAGTGGCTTGAGTAACTTTTTTTAATAAATGAAAAACCTGGGTTATATAGAAAAAATCTGCTATTTATAAAGATTCCTGCTTATCTGTAGTTGTGGACAAAGGTAGGGTTGTTGTTTTTAACATTAAATTCACAAAAGGCTCTTTCTGTCTACAGACTGACAACTCACTAAGAACAAATGTCAGCTTTGATACAAGTTATTGAAGGATTGGAGACAATTGTGTACCATAGCATTACAAACCAAATTATTGTGAGGCCAGAAAACAAAGCCATGTATATTCTGTTCTCTTGGAGTGGAAGTGCTTGCTGGCTTTATTTCCTGTTTACTGAAGCAAGCCATCACAAGCATTAGAGACTGCTGTTTCATCCGAATTCTGACATGTTTTATCTTGAAAGAGGTGAACTTGAGTAAGAGTAAACAAAGGGAAGTTTGCCAATGATATTTGAAATAAATAAAAATTGTGATCAGTTTGATAACACACATCCTTCTGATTCATTGTTCTCGTAAGCCTCCAAGTGCCTTGAGGTGTGTGCCTGTTTCTAAAGGAATGTTGCACAGTTAACACAGAGGAACACACGGAGTGGTTTATGCAAACACGCACTGGCAAAAGTTGTTCCAAACTTTAAAGAGAAAACTGTTGCAGATCACAAACCCTCTACTTCATGACATGTTTTTTCATTAATACGGTATGCTAAGGCCGTCATTCTTTGTTCCAAATATTGGCCTTAGGGGCCACTTATCTTCTGGGAAGAATGTAGTGGCTTCTTACCTCGTAATTGTTCCCAGGAACACCTCTGCCTGATCTGGCTTAGATTTGTAAACCACTGGGAATCCGCTATGGCTGGTGTCGGCAAGGAGTTGAGCCAAGAAAGCAATGTTTTCTCTTACATGGAGAACCCTGACATGAAGCTTCATGACATCTCTGGCAGCAAACAATTCCAGGTTTAACCTGAAAGACATAAAGCAGACAGCCAACAATTTATTTAGTAAACAAGGAACAAGGCACACTGTACCACATGAGTGTTTGATGACTTTATAATGTGCTGGTGAATTACTTCAAGCTGCAAATAAATTGGTTTTATTTTGTGAATATGTTGTTTCAAATGTAATTAGCCAATAAAGTTATTATCAAGACTTTCCTGCCTATGAGTAAGATGCTTGATAAAACCAACCAGATGTAAGCATTAGTTTTCTAAGAGAAGATAAGAGCCATTAATCAGTTTCCATGAGTTTTTCTGCTTTTTAAAAAATGTTTTAATTCAAAATGAAATCCCCAGAAAATTATGTTCAGATTACAAAAAGTTCTTGGAACTAGGAGGAGAATGTAAAGAAGAAATAAAACTTTCATAATAACATAACAGTTAAAATGGTTCTCACCAATTGTTCACCAAGCTCAATAAGCTGCTGTGATCACTGATGACCTCTTGGAGATATATGAAACATTAACAACTACTCTGGTCATGTTGTACAGATATCAGAGAACATCTGTACCACATCTGTTCTATTTATATTATTTTAAGTGTTGTTTATAAAGCTTGGTTGGCCACCATGAACATTCTGCAGAGGCAAGTTGGCACAGTCCAAATTTTAAGAGAAAATCTGGTGTCGCTAGAGGATTTCAACACTCTTGCTCCAAGGAGCTCAGGACATTGGACATGCTTCTCACCTTTAACAACACTGTGTGGTACAGTAGGCAAAGAGATAGTGACTGACCCAATGTCACTCAGTGAGCTTCATGCAGAGTAGGAATTTGGCCCTTGGTGAAAGGTAGTGTTTTATTTCTTGGGCCGCCTACAAAATTTTTGAATACAGATGGGATTACTATACCAAGTCATTCTAACAAATGACAATTGTGGTGATTAGCCTTTATCTGGTTGCACCACTTCAAACTGCAGGTGGCAAATCCCATGATTTAATAGTTCTCCATACAAAAAAGAAAAATCTGTACACATAGAAAACTACCGGTAAGTATCTGGGAAAACATTATACTCTTCTTTCTGATATGCCATTTTTCTACATGCAGTGAATTTCTGTATGAAGGGCTATTCAGCCATCTACCACCTTGAATGGTACCCTCTAGAAACAAAGTTACCACTTCATGCACTGTTTGTTGGAATTAGAGCTGGCTGGCTGACTTTTTTTGTCCATTCAAGACTGGTCAAGTCTCCAAGGGCCACACTCCAGTGGTGACTGTAAGCCAGAAAACACACCCTCTCTCTTGCATGTATGCATCATAGTTAGTCACCACTCATGAAGTCCACGACTGCACACTCACCACACATGGAAACCACAACCATACACACACATAGCACTTTTCTTTCTCTCTCACACACACACATCCTTACAGTGCTGGGCTGAGAGGGGAGGTTGAAACTCAGCACTGTGATAAGGGCAATCACACACACACACACAAACACACACACACACACACACACACACACACACACATTAATGGCAAGAGCTCTTTCTCCATAAACTTGCAGGGGGCAGGAGTTACAGCCTCAAAAAAGGCTGGTAGGGAGAGAAACTGAATGACCCTTGAGGTAACAGGATCCTTGAGGAATGAGATAGATTCTCTCCCCCACCAACCATTTCAGGGAGTGTACTCTTTCTCCCCATGTTATTGATGGTTGTCAATAACATTTAGGCAGCCACATTAAGATTTTAACTCTGGATCGTAGAGAAAATTCACTAGGTGGCAATCATGGAAGTAGTTTGCCTGTTGATATTAATTAACCTTCCTTCATAGGGGAGGCACTCTGGTGCAGATGAGGCCTATGCAAAGGGTGGAGAACTATTTCATAAGTCCTTTCCTGGTTCTCCCTGGGAATGTTCTAAATGTCTCCAGGAATGAAAGTGAAAGCTGCATATAGAAATCAATCAAGATATCCAAGAGTTTAATGTAGCTCAGGCTAGGCACCAGTGTGCCCCCCCCCCCAAAGGAGCCCAATGAGGATTGAGCATGCTCAGTGGGCACATAATGTTGATTAACTATTGGGCAAGAGAAACAAAACTGTGAGGAGGAGAATGGAATGGAGTGGCTAGAATCCTGAACAGAAGCACTCCACACTGATTCGTTTGGTTGCAGACTCCACTTGCTTATTTAAAATTTGTTTATACCCAGGAATGTGGCTGCAGCTGTGTCACGTGGAAGATTTCAAAAGAAAAAGCAACTATTATTTCATTTTATAGATTTATACCCTCGTCCTTCATAAAACTCCCAGGCTTATAAATCATCACATTGGGGAATTAAGCAGATAAATCTGATCCTCTGGTGTAAGGATTGTTGTGCTAAGCTTCAAATCATAACATTAATAACTTAGCTAGTATGTTAAACGTGTTTCACATCATTATCTCAGTAATGTTTACAAGACCCAGTAAGATGGGTCAGTGTTAGAACTAATAAATAAATTGTGACTAGCAATCCTATTGTTCTGCCAAAGCTGTGCATACAAGACGGGGTTCCCCTGCTTTGCCAGCTGGCTTATTATTCTTTAATAATTCAGAAATGAGTGTCTACTTTTTAGGAAATAGAATACACTTAAGACTGAAGGAAACAAAGGTTATCATGTAAGTTAAATAGTAAGATATAACTCATTAAAAAGTATTTAGCCAAAAATGTTTTCCAAAAATACTGAAGGGCCAAGGGAGACTAAGGAAAAGATGGGTCATGATTAGTACCTTTTAAAAAAGGATTCCAAATAGCACAGAAAGTCATGCCACAACATCACACCACAATATGGAGAGGTATGCACCAGTATCGTGACAGCCATGCCAACACCTTCTTTTCCCTGAAACTTGTGTCTGGTCACACTGATTTTCTTATTGGCCTGGTTTGCACATCACACTACACCATAGTTAAAATAAACTATGGTTTAACGTGAACAAGGAGCATGCTGGTGCACACTGTTGAAATTGTGGTCACTTTGTTCCTCCCCAACTCCTGCTACTGCTGTACTACCAGGAGACAAACCATGGTCTATCTTGTTGAGTAATCCCAACCCAGGCTCATGGTTTGTCACTTTCCCAACAAAGCATGTCCAGAAGCCAAAGTTTGTTCTTGGATTGTGACTTGTAGTTTGTTTAGGGTCAAGAAACCATGAGCCTGGGATCAGACAACACAAGCCAGACCATGGCTTTCTCCAGCAGCACAACAGCAGCCAGAATGCGGGAGGAGCAACATGCTCAGGAAAACCAGCATGCTGCTTGCTCATATTAAACCACAATTTATTTTAACTATTGTTAATGTGATGTGTGAGCCGGGTCTCTCTCTTTCTTAGTCACACACATACACACAAAACCAACCCATTTAATTTCAAGGTAACAGTTTCAACATGCAAATTTTCAGAGTGATTTCTCTATAAGTTCATTTCGCTCCAGTTAAAAATGTACAAACTCCCACTTCAGAAAATCCAAGTCAGCAATATCAAAAGCTCAACTATGCAATACAATCAACTATTTAATGTAATGCCACTTTCCAACATGCTTTTATTTAAAACAATGTACAATTACTCTTATCATAGTCTGATTTCTTGGCTCCTCAAATCAGTTTTATGTGGCATATCATGCAGAAACACAGAGAATTTTGACAAGGCTAACGTTAAGCTAGAACAGAACAAGCACAGATTCACTCAGCACTTAACTTGTCCCATTAAAAAGTAGGCTGTAAGATATTTTCTTTCTGAAGTGTATAGTGGCTTATAAAAGCAGGAAGAGTTGCCAAGTTATAGAAGTGTTTGAGTACTCTTGCCCTCATTAAAAAGCACTCCCTGGCAACCAGCAGCTCAGAGTGTTCCAGTTAGCTAGCTTTTATAACAGGGAGGGGACAATTTATGGTGGTATGCAGCATAACTAGAAATCACAGTGCATCCCTCTGTTAGACACAGCTTAATCATCCAGTATCTAGAACATAACACACTGTATGATCTGACATAACTTTTTACAAGCAAAAGTGAATATCTATGATGTGCTAAAAGAAAAGAAAAAAGAATAGAAAGCTTTGTTCCCATTGTTCATTGGTTTATTAATGGGAAGCCTACTCAACATTTGGGGATTATGCCCAGCCTTGGCTGAAAAAGGCCACAATGAATATATTACCTCTTTCCCATCACTATATATCAGAAGTTTGTATCAGAAAAGAGACACACACTTAAAATGTCTCTTCTCCAGAAATTAGATTAGTGGGCCAGAAGTATAGCTCTTCTTTCCTTGCCAAAATGCTGCAATGCCAACACTCACTATCATTTAAGCAGTTTCTTGTGATAGTAGAACAAAACCCATTTTGCTTCTTGTGTTAGGAGGCAATTGCAGATAGGTCTTCATCTGATATATACATGGAGATAGCTTTGCTATGCATTTTATGTTTTCAAGGGACATGATTCTGCATTTACTATATTTTCCTGTCTTGTTTGGTTTTTTTCTGATGCAGCCAGAAGTTGAACTACCAGTAGGTTCCTTCCAGGTTTCTGTTTGTCCCTAACTCAGAAGAAATCACACGTTATGGCCAAATCAATCTCTAAATCAGCAAATTAAAGACATCCAGTCGTTTTATACTAACTCATAGAACAGCCACAATAGGAAAATAAGAAAACACTCACCATTTTTTCCTATGGCAAACAAATGGCTCAGCATCTAAGTAGGGAATGGATTTCAGCTTCAGTAAAGAACTGTATAGAGACATGTTAAACCAGTCACCAACCATTTTGGCTAGCATGACTGCCAGCATGATGAGTAGCAAGGACTGGACATCATTTGTGATCTCTACCTAAAGTAGCAGGGAAATGAAAACATGCATTACTAGAAAAGAAGTGTGTTGTTGATAATTAGAGGTCATCTGTTTAAAGAAACCGGTTAGATGTTTTATTTACAATTACATGGTACAAAAATTCTGTTGAACAAAATACTGTAGGCTTTATGTTCCAAACTAAGAAATAATAGCAACATGATGTTACAATTAACAGCCACTTTCAGCACTTTTTGAATAGCATTGTTTGAGAGTTGAGAGTATTGTGGGCCAAATTTTATGGAACTCCCTTTCAGTTAAGGTCATGCCTGCACTCCATTGAAGCCATCCTGAGACTGATGCCTACAGCACTTTCTAAGCATGCCTGATGTGCTCACAGGCTCAAAAGAAGAAGAAGAAAACTAGTATCCACTAAAATATGGAGGACCCACTAAAGTATGGATTCTCAAAGTAAGGAAGCATTCTGATAAGAAGCTGCCAGAAGAAACAAAAGACTTTTCCTAACCAGCTCAAACAGAAACACTATGCATTTCTCAGATGCGTTTTAGAGCTTTTTTGCTCTCCAGTAATCCCTATTTTGGGGTCACAGCTAAGGATGGACAATTCAGTCAATTCCTGGTCCATGTAACTTTCACTTTTATTCCTTCTCCATCCATTCCCTCCCTTTACCCTTTGTGTTGAACATCACTAAAATGCATTTTAAAATACTTTTAAAAAATGTATAAGATAGTCGAAGGGCTGACTTTGATGTTTTAAAGTCTCTCCCGCACCCCTGAACAGGTAAGAGCATCTTGAAGTGGCTGGAATGTCTGGGTAGCAAAGCAGGATGAAAATGGGGTTGCACCCTGGGAGTGATCAGAGACAGGCTGACAGGACAGGTAGGGCTGGTGCCACAGTGGGTTAGTGCATCTGGATGTTAACCAGATGGTTGGTGGTTCGAACCCACCCAGAGATGGCTGTGGGCAGGATTCTTGCATTGCAGGAGGTTGGACTAAAATTCTATTGGAGTCGCTTCCAACTCTAAAATTCTATGATTCTATGCAGTCCCACCCATGGACATTGTAAAGAAAAATAATGACTGCCCTATCTGTATTTAACCTTGGTCAGAACGTCTTGCATGTCTTCTTTCAAAGGTAATTCTACAACATCCAGCCCATTTATATAGATCGGTGGTTGCCTCACTACTCTTGCAATAACCTTGATGTGTGGCAACTGACATAGCCTTGCTGCCCTTATTTAATAATAGGTGAATTATGTGTGCTCCAGTGCATGAGATGTGTGAAAGAGAGAGCACTGAACCTGCAAAGAGGAAACTCACACAGGTGATAAGACTGTTACAAAGCAAGTGTAAAGAATCCACTTGAATGTTTCACCTCAGCAGACACTGAAGATGAAGTCTTACATTATTAGCTACTGCATGTGAAACTGTCAAGACATATTTCTTCACACTTTGCCATGAGATTAGTCAGCTTCAGCAGCTGTGTGGTTCCCCTGAGTACAAGGCACAATATAGGATGCAACAGAGGGGTGGAATTGTGCTACCCATCATCATGGATGTCACTCTCACAACAGCTACTCTCAGGTAGATGTTCATGGACCAATCTAGACATGGTAAGGGAGAGCCATGTACAGAATCACCTGTGTTTCAACACTTAAATGTAGCTGCAATGGAATGGGCAATTTGGAACAGTACAAAAGCACCATGAAAGAGGCTTAAAGCCTTCCCTCTATGCCATTTTCCTGATTGAAATTATTCTCACCAAAGCTATTATTTGTCCCATCGGAAGAAACATGCAAGTACCCATGATAAATCTGTACATTTCTCCCTGTGGGTCAAGCAGCAACTTGCAACGAGGGGCAATTTTAATCAGAAAAATAGCAAGGAGTAAAAGAGTGAACCACCACCCCAACAGCTAACCTTCTCCCAAATCAGAATAGTGCACAGTTGCTTTTTTATGTTTTTTAATATGGGAGCTCCTATCTGGATCCTATTCTTCACATGTAATTTAACTATGTAACACACATGTTAATTTCATTCCTTATAACTACACTTATGTATAAATATAATTTTAACTATTTTAGATTGTAGTCTCCTCAGGACAGTGATCTTTCTCTTGGCTGTTAGTAAGTCAAGTATAGTGCGCAATGATGACACCACAAAATAATGGTACTAAAACAATATAATTCTGAACAGTTCTCTAGATCATAACAGCTGCACTAACTGGGGAAAGACTCAAATTCTCCAATAAGGTTTGGCTTCTGGGGAAACGCTGTATCCTCAAATAGAACTAGATCTCAAGCAACAACAACAAAAATGGACAAGGACACACCTGCTGCTCTATAAACTGATAATCTGAAAAGACCCCACCTCAAGAAAACTTGCTACTTGATTTGGGCTGCTCATAATAGGTAAACCTTCCCCATGCCCTATACCTTGTAGAAATAGAACTTACACTGAAGGAACAGATATAAGAAGTAGACAAATTGGTGCTAATATTTTTTAAAAAAAAAACAAAAAAATGGAAGAAAAGGAAGAGAAAGAAAAACAGGAAAAACAGCTTAACAGCCAGTAAATTTTATCTTTTAATCTGTGCAATGTGAAGTGCACTTAGGGGGCAGATCACAAGGAAAGATTTACTAGCTATGCTTGATTTTGCTATCTTATGTAATTTAGGTCTTATAGAGGTAACAGGCCATGCTAAAGACGGCTTGCCTTTAGGGTTTCTGCTCCTATACAGCCAGCACTGCTAATGGATTAAGGAAAAATACCATTAATAGGCAGATTTATAATTCATGAATCAGCAAATTAGTTTTACTTTGCTTACCTCATACATAATTGCACGCTTAGTGGAATGCTTCAGAGGCTTTTAGAAAAAACTAACCTTATTTTAGTCACTGATGGAATTTTTCTGTAAGCCCTACAGTGATGTATGCCCCACATCATTATAACCAGTTGGCCCCCTGTCTATTATTATAGTTTTATTACATAACACATACTTATGCATTTCATTAAGAGCATCAACAGGGCATGGCACATCAAAGAGAGGAGGGCAGCTGCCCAGGAAATTCAAAAGACACATTTTACATAAAACTACTGATAAAAGCCCTGGCCCTCATTCTTAGTCACACCTTGGTTAACTTCTTTCTCGGTTTGGCTTTTGGTTTTGAAAATGTAGTCAAAATGGAACCTCATTAGAATTGGGCCTGCTGATCCAGCAGACTTTTATTGACCATCTTTTTTACTCAAATTCATTGGAGGGGAGAATCTAGTTAAAAATGAAGTCATTAGGTGCAAAAAAAAAAAATTGTAAAGGCAAAGAGGGCACCATTTTCATTTACATTCATAAAAAGGCAAGTGGCTTGTGGTAAATATGAACTTTCCTTAAAACCTAACAGCTGCCTTCCTCACCAAGTTCCCTTTCTCTTCTTGAAAAAGATACTGCATAATCCAGCTCAGAACTGTCTAACACACTTTACAAAAGTGATTTACACCAAGGATGCACAACTCTAATAATTCTGAGGTTTTTATATTTTTACTAACTCCAGAGGGCTGCATCACTATGCTAGCATCCTGTTATCACTGGAGTTTTGGAGATTTTAAAATACATTGTACTGGTTTTCATTTATAACAAACAACAGTACAGCATACACTTGAAGCCTGGAAGACAGACGAGCCCAGATAATTTTGCAGTCCTAAGAACAGAGAAGGTTGGTTTTTTAAATCAATTTTCTGTCAATCTTCACACACACACACACCACCACACACACACATATCCCTTGCTCTATTAATCTCCTCCTTTTCACTTCCAACTCCAGATTGCTCCAGACTATGGGATACTGCATACTTCATACTTTCACTATGTTTCCAATGTAGACAAAGTGATGAGGGATTTCTTCCAACTTCACCTTTAACAGGCACTACATTAGATGTTCCTACATCAAAGGGATACATAAAATTGATGCTTGCAATTCTCAAGTGCCAGGGTGGAGGGGTTATAAGGAAGTGTTAGAGCTTGGGACCATATAGAATTCATGTTCATGTTTCACTCTACTCAAGGTATGCTTGGAATCTGAGGGCAGACTCAATTACCGTAGCTAACACGTTGGTTCTAGCAATGTTACTCAAATCTCTGAACAATGATGTTTCAGAAAAAGGTAGGTGCACTTGCCCATTTTTGCTTGCTCAACAGAACACTTCCACTCTGAAATTGCTGCCGCTAGTGTATGTCAAGCACAGTCAGAAAAGCACTTAATGACGCTGACAGATGTTTTGGTGGGTTTTGTAACAGATGGAAACCTTTTAGAAATTTATTTTCCTTTCCCAAGAGGAAATGTCAGCAAGGTTGTGATCCAGTGTCGTGATACAAAGAAACTGAAGTCATGCTTTAACCATGAGCAACTACTGAGACAGTTCATCCTAGAGCATGAGCAGTAGCTGTAGCTGCATACATTGACTGAAGGTATTTGGAGCACCAGCTGCACTTCCGGTTGTACACAGAACTGTCATTGTGATTCTGCTTCTGTCTATCCTAGTCACTGCTCTAAGACTGTTCCCATCTAGCAAAAAAAACCATTGCCCTCCCAATCCTCACTACTGGCTTGTTGCTCCCTTCACAAATAAGGCCAGCTGTTACTTTTGGCTGCAACTGTATTTGGCTCTTGAGACGTAGAATTATATCTTTCTCCAATTCAGATTTCGTTCCATTTTATCATCCAAAGCCAGTTCTTACCATCTGCATGAGGAGATTACTAGTAGTTTCCGGCTGGATGTGCACCTACAGCTGTAAGGTTTGCACTTGAGCCAGCAATGTTTAAGTTATTGCTGCCTAAAGAACCAACAGCATTCTACTTTTATTCCATTTGGGCTTCCCAAAAGAGACAATGTGAATGGTTCATACCAAGATTTAATCAGAAGTGGTCTTAGAGCACTTTATTAGCTATAGTACAATTTAAGAGACTGAGTAGAGGATTTCCAACCACTCCTGTTTCTGGGCCGTATAAGGGTCATTGCAATAATTTTTGTCATCCAAGATCCTCTGCCTGAGGAGATATTTCAGTGGACAGTAGAGACAGCCTGGCCAATGGACTCTTGGGGCACTTCCAGATGACCTATTTATTGGGCATTCATCCCAATTTGCTTGCAGGGAGATTAGAGAACATTGGCTATTTTATTAACATTCATTCTGATTTGTTGGTGGGCAGGTCAAAAGATGTTAAGTCAATGCAAGTGTTATCCCACACTTTCCAGTACATTTTTCCATCGCTTTTGGGAAGTACCGTAGATTTGCTGTGCAAGAACTCCTAATCAACTATAATTGTGCATACTGAATTTGCCAGTATGTGTATGAATCCCACCCCAAAATAGTGATAGTCTGGAAGTGCCCTTGATCTCATTAATTTTATTTCCTGCCACACTGCATATTGCATGCCATTTGCAATAGCTGAATAATCTGTTTGTAAAGCATGTCTCCATATAGTTGCATCTGCAGATACAAATGTACTTAACTGAAGCTTGTCCCTCAACATAAAATATTTTAACCTGTCTGTATTGGCATTCTGCTGGTTCTTGAAGTCACAGCTGCTTAAACAAGCATTCCCCTGATTTCCTGGCTTGAACCTCCTGTTTAATTGTTTTAATTGCTTTTTTTAATTTTTATGCTGTTTTAATGAGCTTGTTTTGTTATGCATTTTAATTGTGGGTGCTTATTTTAATATTTTGATAGAAGTGTTTTATTGTGTACTTTAATTATGTATGGCTATATTTTTTTACATTGATTTTATAAAGTGTAAACCACTGAGAAGCCCTTTTGGCCATCAAGCAATAGCTAATTTAATTAATTAGGATAATATAGAATACTTAAACAAACAGTCTTAAGCCTCATATAGAGTTGCATGGGCTTAAGCACAGTTATTTAACTTGGATGAAGTGGACTTTTCTCCATACTGGAATAGGAGCATGTGGAAATGTTACCATCAGACCTAGTACTTTCAGCAAAAAGGAAAGGCAGAGAGCTGAGTATCAACATGGAAAAGGGAAGCAGCCAAGAACGAAGAAGTGGGCAAAAGCCTGTGGGGTCTGGTATTTCTTTTTAAAAAGCATTTTACTAACCTGTTCATCACCACCATATAACTCTTTCCAAATGGAAGACTGCATAGACAGCCAAAGCAAACATTCCAAAATTATTTTGGAACCTATCAAAGGATATCGGAAAAATGTATGCACTTTACAATTCAAGGTCACCACCTTTTAACTATGCTTTTGCATTGTCACGTCCAAGTCCTTTTTTCATCTCAGAAAGGAATATTGAAGAGTAGCCAACATTACTGCAGACCCTTCAGCTTTTTTAATTTTCTTAATGGTGCCATGATTTCTGCGTACTCTGAGTTACAGCTTTTCTGTGGTAGCTGTACTGTTTCTGACCTTTTTATTATTAAAAGTCAATAATGCTGGACACAGCTTTCAACATAGAGACTAGAAAACGTTCAGACACGGATTTGTTGGTTTTGTTTTGCTTCTCAGATATTACATTTTACTAACACAATCAGGGCTCCACATCACCAGCCCAGGGGAGGGGGGGTCCTACATGCTTGCCTGTAAAGATGTACAGAGCAACCTCCTCATTCTTCACCTTACTCAGTTGCTGACCATGTGAAAAGGACAACGAACCTCTGCCCACGTGCTCCAAGGATTCTGGCAGGGCTCCAGTTTTTCTACCACAGAGCTTTCTGAAGCAGGGCAAACTGCTGCTGATTTCGACTGTGCTCCTCCACACTGCCAGTCTACTACTCAGAGACCCAAATACCAAATATGCTTTTGAGGCATTTGGTAACATCATGGCGGCCAATGGCAAAACAGCATACAAGTTAGTTTACTGCATACCATTATAACTGTTAGGGAGATGGTTAGCCTTGAAACACCGCTGAAGAAAGAAGCAGCTCCAACTGCAGCAAACAACCCTGGATCAATCCATGCACTGTGTTCATCAGTCTGAACCCCCAAAATGGAAACCAGTATCAAGCCAACTATCCTGCCATATAATGCACCTGTGTACCTGCAAAGGAAAAGAAGACAGTAAAGACACTTGTCTGGGCAGATAAATGGTTTTCATTTTCTCTTGGTAACTGTGCTAGCAGAGATCTGGCACTATAGCATGACAACCTGTCTCTGAATTATAGAAGGGGATTGTCTTGCTGAAAGGGTGGGCCAGCTATGCTCTGAGAAATTGGCTGGCTTGCTTGCTTGCTTGCCAATGATGTTAGATAAAATCACAGGCAAGTAGCACAGGAGAGGGAAGCATGAAGCCTTCAATGAACTAAATAAAAAAAGAACCCCTGCTTCAGTGGGAGGTGATAGTCTGGTGTTTTCCACATTTCCTGTTAAAAGACAATATGTGCCCTCCAACACTGATGTGGAATAGCAGAGCAGCATTCAACACTCTTAGACATCAAATCAATTATTTTAATTGAACTTTAAAGGTGGCATCCAATGCACTCATTCCATGAGTGAAAAAATTTACCCTGGTGAGATGAAACTCTCCTCTGAGAAGGAGAGGTTGGAGAAATCTCCAGAGCAGATTTAGGGAGTGCCCAGGGAGAGAAGAATGGTGGAAATTTCACTTTGCAATGATAATTCCTTGCACTTGCCGAACAAGTGACATCATGCTACATTGGATACAAGTTCTCATAAAAGTTCTCATAATGGTTTGATAGGAGCTGTGTGTTGCTAATCTCTAGTGATGTCCCAAGCATTAGTCAACAGATGCCTCTGACATACACATAGCCACATACCCCACAGCATTTGAAATTGAAATGTTTGTGATTTTTTTCCCCATAAACAGGAGCAGCATCTTGAGGAAAGGTCTCTGATTACTGCATGACATACATGACATGACATACATACTTATGTAGAAGCTGCAGATTGATTTTTTAAAAAATCACCTGAAAAGAAAAGCTAAGTTTTGGCAATAGAGTGTCAGATATATCTCAAATGAACTCAAAATAATATCTCCAGGCATCCTTTTTATTGCACAGGCACGGTGATTTGTGGTCATGCTGCTATCATTCCCACTTTCAATACTATTTACACCTGTCAAAGTTTTGGGGTGGTCACACTGCTTCATTTCCAATCAGTGCACATCCTGTAACTTGCCATTGCTTTATATACTACAGATGTTCTGAGGGGTGGAGGTGTCCTGCTTTTGTTGTACCATAGTCCCACTAGACAACCATAATGTGATAACATTGGGGAAGCATTGCAGAAATAATAAAGCAGAATAAATCCACCACTAATGTGCTATTACTGTGCCAATAATACATTTCACAACACACCTGCAAGAAGGTACCAGCCTAGAGGTGCCCAACCAACCTGAGATGCAAAGACAGAAAGGCTCTGATAAATCATTAGATCTGCCTGCTCTTTTCAGCCACTTGTTAAGCATCTTTCTGAAGGCAGCTGACCCAACTTTCTTATATGAGACATAAATGCAAGTCTATTTTGTCCAGAATAAGATGGTATACATGACTATTTTTACCCACCACCATATGTAGCAAATAACTAACCTCTTTGGTTTACATGTAGGCAGTTGCAATGTTGAAAATGTGTGGTGTAAGTGGAATGTACTGAGTGACTTTCACCATATTGTGGATTTCCATAGAGATACCTGCATCCTATAGTAGCATAAAATGAATGCAATACTTACAGCATAGGTATAACCAAACCACTTGCAATGGCAGAGCCTGCTGTCAAGCAGGAAAGCAAGAAGTAGAATACAAGTGCCGTAAAAAGAGAAGCATATCCAAATTCCTCGTGAGTTCCACGTCTGAATAAGTACGTGATTCCTCTCATCCCATTCTCAGCCAAGAGAGCAGCAGCTTTAAATGAGATTGGAAAGGTGGGAGGTGAGAGAAAGAACAAACAGAAGGGCTCTAATGTCCAGATAGTTTATCAAACAGGCTTCTGTGTGGAGTTGCATCTGCACAGGTCTCAAAATTACTTTTTTCACAAAACCAATGGCTTAACTGTTCAGTCTCAATTGGCAATTGTAAACCACAATTAAGGACATGTAAGTTGTTCAGATCCATCCCTTGCTACCTTTCCTTCCCCTCTCTACTTCCATGCCACCTTCTGTTTTTTCCATTGTCTATTATAGATTAGAAGGATGATGTGGAGGAGGCCTGTCTAGATTTGCTTTTGCTTGTTAAACTCTACAGAGCACCAAGGACACTGATGCTGATGGATCATTGTGACTGTGGTTGCTGTTTGTTATGCCACATCTTCCAACTCAAGATTCATTGGGCAGATAGGCAAGGCAAGTCCTTTTAGTATTGCTGCCTATCCACCTAAGCTATCATGTCCTGTGACCAAAGTCCTAAATAGGGCTGAGCTACCAAAGTCTCTAGAAAAGTGTAGAAGAGCATAACATGGTTAAGAAGCATCTGATCTCCTTGAATGCCTCAGAAACTGTTTCTAGTTTGTTATTCAACCCCAAGTAACAGTGAAATCAAAGACTTTGCTCAAATTGTGTTCTGGAGAGAAACAGCATAGTTGGAGAAATGCAGTTACATGAATGCTGGTCATTCCTATTCCTAGTTCTACTCCCCACCCACCCTCCTGCATACCTTCATTAAAGGATTGGTTGGAATAGTTCGCTCCATCTGGTCCAGTCTGGATTGTTCCCAGGGGACAGTTATATTCTGAAATGTGCCACGTAGGCTGGCTTATACTTGAAAAATCAAAAATAAAAGAAACAACATTGTATTCATGAGTAGAATACATACTGCAAAAGGGGGTTCAGACATACTACATGTATTGAATAACATGTGAGGCAGAGCAAGCAGACTGGGCCACTCATCACCATCCTCGATAGACATATCTTCCTCCCAGCTCCAAATGCAACAGAGGAGCATGTAAGTGCATAGAACACTATATGCACCCAATCACTATTCTCCCTTTCATAAAGGGAAAGTACACATGTAGAGCCCCATAACAAACCAACTAAATATAAGAAAGGTGTATTTAAGTCCTTGAAAGATCTAATATCAAAGTTCACCATCCAGCAAAGACCAGTTAGGGGTGGGACTAGCCCATATGGACCCACAACTCCCCCTCACATGTTCTTTCAACACATGTGTGAGTATCTGAAGTCCTCAATATCTCTCCAAAATATTTATTATCCATTGAATAACTCTAGGATGGGTGCTTGTTTGGTTCTTTTTAAAGTATTCAATGATTTGATAAACTGTTTCACTTCTATATCTTTAAATTTGGAACTAAACTTAGTTTACGAAGAGGAGTTAGCTTTGTGTTTATATGATTGTCATCGTGCATATGTTCTGTACTTAAGCAGTTAGCCTCCATCTCTTTATTCAGAAGACAGCTCTCCTTTTTAAGCCCTTGTGTTGCAGTGTGTATAATGGGGAGCAGTCCGGTCACAAAAGAGCCTATAGCCCACTGATAACTCTAGATGCGAGGTCACTTATCTTTTGGGGCCAGGGGGCACATATGGAATTTTAATAAAGTGCTGTGCTAACCAGTGGGGGTCGCACAATGGCTGCTGTAGGGGTGTGGCATAACACAAAATGGCTGCTATAGGAGAGGTGTAGGAGAGGCTAAGATAGTGCAAACAGGAATTGAGGAGGAAGAGCTAACAATATCTCATGCACTGATTTGTGAGGAAGCATTTACTGAAACCTTTCATACGTGCCATATAAAGAGGGGTGGACACACTAGTACCCACAGGTACTGTGTTATTGAAATTTACTTTAGATGCATCATTTGAGAATTACCCAAGTGGATTATTTCTGTGATTTCCTCACAACCAACTGTTTCTATGATTCCATGACATCATTCTGAAAGGTTTCTTAAATAGAAACATCAGAATAGGATGGATAGGAAGGTTGGGATGGATGGGTGGGTGGATGGATGGATGGAATGGATGGATGGAAACGTTTCATTTCCTGGGCTCCCATATTCAAGCAAATTGTTGGTCTGGCACCAACAACTTATGAAGTTGCACTTAAGCTTCATGAAGGGACCAATTCTGAAAATGAAGAAGCCAGTGGCACTTATAAAGATGCCTGCATTTCTCTTTTCACTACTTACTTCTCTGGCTTAGTAGGTGGTTCAAATTCTGGCAGGTGCTTGACTGGAGTACAGTGAAAGAAATATGGCAAGTAGACCGTTGCAGTAATGGTCAAAACCTATACATGTTTTTAAAAATACGTAAGAGAGAAATGTTGAATATAAAATAAACAAATTTACCCTTATACACACCCACTCAAGTTCACGTTCATATAAGAAAGGTGTATTTAAGCTCTTGAAAGGTCTAATAACAAAGTTCACAATCCAGCAATCCATGATTAGAATTCTGACTTCTTTTGTACTGGTTTTAGGATTGGAATTGTCTTCCGTTAGTTACTGGAACATTTCTTCAAGATATCTAGCATTCCTACTTGTTTACCGCTGAATCAGAAAAAAATGTCAGTTTGTCTGCAGATTGATGTTGGTTCTGATTCAGTAGTAAACAGAAGGTTTTCCCAGGGTAAGCAATGGAACAGATGAAAAGCTACTTGAACTTGTACTTAAAAAGCACAGGACAAGCAGATAACCTCTCAGACCTTTGCTTTCTAGGTATAAGACAAGCAGAAGTGTGGGCGAGCCCTAACGCTGTGCAGAATGCTCGATCGAGCTAGCCATGATTGTTGTGGTCCTGCCTTCTATTCATTAAGGCAGCAAGGGCTGAACTCACCACATCCTGGAGGTGGAGACAAGTCAGTGAAGGAGAGGGGAGCATGCTATTACTGCTTTTCTTCTGTTGCTAAAGCAGGCAGGGACTGAAGCCACATTACTCCAAAGCAAGAGGCAGTTCACTGGACCCACTGCCCACTCTCCCACATTCCTACAGTAGGCAATAGGTACCTGTAATAAGTGTTCTATGTTTTAAGTATATCGCACAGGAGAATTAACAGGTGCATGATGTCTGTCCACCTTCTCTTGCTGCTTGGCTAGGGAAGGAACTATGAGGAAGTTAAGGAGGGTAGGTGAGTATGGTGGGTTTGATCTGTGTGCAAGAACTCTACCCAAATGCTTTTTTTGTGCCTTGACCCATATTTTTCAAGTGCATCCAAACAATAGACAATGTTGCTCATTATGCAAGGACTTGCCTATTCTATAAACACTCATTTCGCCAGTAATATTTACCATGTGTGACCTACTGAGTTTTCACATGGTGGTGAGAGCAGTCAGTCAGAGGAGAAATGTGTGAGTGTATTGAAGAACAATAAGGGGAAATTCCTTAATTACAAAAAAAATTATTAAAGTCAGGCCAAGAAGCATAGATGCTGACGTGGAATCCCATGAACCCATGCTTCAAAGATCCCTGCACTCAGAATCCTTATTCATGCATCAACTACATTTGCCAATCCCCATTCTTAAGCAAAATTCTAATGCAAGCTTTGTTGTTTTGTTTTAAACTTTTTGAAGTAATCTTTCCATGTTATTGTTTTTTGTTTGTTGTTATGGTGTGTATTGTTGCATTTTTATATTGTAAACCAGCCTGTAATCTTTAAATGAAGGACAGTATAGAAATTAAATAAATGCTACTACTACTAATAATAATAATGTTCCAATAGTTAATTAAGCTAGTTGTTATAAAAAATACAGTGAAGAAATAATCTTTTATTTATTGCGTGGAAGGACCTCTCATTTCATAGCCTAGAGATCAGCAGCTTCTTAGCAGGAAGGTACTCAGAGTTACCTTGTTTCTTATCTGTTTTATTTCCATATATGTGGGTCCCTAACCCCAAAGTCTCTGTTTAAATTTGTATGCATGTGATAAGATCAAAATATGTCTGAACAGCTGAACATAAATTTATGAATTATGGATATATTCCCAAACAATGTATTATGTAGCAATATCAACAATAACTGTTGTAAATTACAATCTGAACCTGAATGTTAATGACTAGACTTCTGCATAATTCAGAAAGACTGGAAAATATTGGTAGGAGATAGATTCAGGGCCTCTGAGTATCTGCTGTTATTCTGCCAGTTCTATGTAGCAACTTAGCACCTTCCATTGTTCTAGTAACCTTTATGTTTTCAGACTTAGGTCTTAATTCTAGCTAGCAAAGTTGTAACTTTGGAACACTTGGCAAAACACCATTAAGTACTTACAAGAACCAGCACAGATTCTAAGAGCTTAGCTGTTTTTCTGAGGGATGTTTTTGGAATTGTGTTGAAGAACCACATGCGTAATCTATTAATTCTTATATTCAGAAAAACAAAAAGAGCTCCTAAAAGTCCTCCAAGTATTCCAAGGAAAATGGCTGGAACGAAGGCCAACACACTCATGTCCAGTAAGTTCTTAACCTGCATTGAAGAGGAAAGAAACAATATGTTCTGTTAATTTTGCCATTTTAGTTGACATACAGCAGCCACTCTGTTAAAAGAGGTGTGATACAACAACTCGAAGAAGCAGAAATTAGATGTAGAAAATGCAGGTTGTACTTGTAATAGCCAAGGACCTCATGCCAGATTCTTTATTTTATCTGATGCTGTCCTCTACCTTTAGTTTTGCATAGAACCAGAATAAGCTTGGAATAGGCTACTGGATAGGCTGGCCTGCTTTGTTGGATGTGCCAGTTATTATTTAAGAATCAACAGCATGTTTTCCCTTGAAATTCTAAGTTTTGCCAGTGCCTCCCAAAGAACTTGTCATGCTGTATATATCCTTGAGGTTTCTCTATCAAGGAAATCTTTTCAGACATTGAGTTGTTTTAATCAATTTTATTCCTGTTGTAGTTCTTTAATTTCATAGAATCATAGAACTGTAGAGTTGGACAGGATCCCAAGGATCATCCCCTGCAATGCAGGAATCTCAACTAAAATATTCATGACAGATGGCCATCTAACCTCTGCTTAAAAACCTCCAAGCAAGGAGAGTCCACAACCTCTTGAGAGAGAATATTCTGCTGTCAAACAATTCTTACTGTCAGAATTTTCTCCATATGTTTAGTCAGAATCTCCTTTATTATAACTTGAAGCCAATTGGTTCGAGTCCTACCCTACAATGCTTGTTCCCTCTTCCATGTGACAGCCTTTGAGATAATTGAAGATGGCTATCATATATCTTCTCAGCTTCCTCTTTTCTAGGCTAAACATGCCCAGCTCTTTTAACTGTTCCTCATAAAGCTTGGTTTCCAGACCCTTGATCGACTTGGTTGCCCACCTCTGCACACATTCCAGTTTGTCAGCCTCCTTCTTAAATTGTGGTGCCCAAAATTGGACAGTATTCCAGGTATGGTCTGGCCAAGGCATAATAGAGCGGTACTATTACTTCCCTTGATCTGAACACTATACTTCTGTTCATACAGCCTAGAAAAGCATTAGCATTTTTTGCTACTGTATCACAATCTAGAACTCTTCTTTAATTCCATGGCAAGCTCATTGCTTCCTGATTCCCTTTACTTCCTGTATGTCCCTAAGAAGCAGGGGATCCCGAGGGGCATATTTTTAAATCTCAGAAACTGTTGTGGGCACCACAAAATACCCATTTCATAGAATGACAATACTCAGAAGCCACCTCCCCTAAAACAGGCAAAACACAAACCCCAAATAAGTACAGGAACAGCTAGAACGACCAAGTCTCCAAAAAGGGGGAACATTTAAAAAATGGAAGAAAGGGAGACTTGGTGGGTGCCAAGGGCAACATGGTGTTCTTGTGTACCATGTTGGGGACTGTAGCCTTACAGAGACTGCTGTGTACTTTAGTACAGAAGACTACATTGTTGACCTTCTAAACGTCCTAACAGCAGGTGTACATCTTCTACAGGTCTGTAATACCAGCAGAGCCTTACTACACATTTGCACTGCTCTCCATCAAACACATGCATACCAACAGAAATGATTTTTTAAAGGATGCAAGTAATCCCATACAATCCTATTTCCCTAAAACAGAAGCACTTGCTCAATTGCTTATAACTTATAAGGAGATTTGGGCTGGGTGTTCATCAGTATGCGGATGATACCCAGCTCTACCTCTCTTTCAAATCAGAACCAGTGAAGGCGGTGAAGGTCCTGTGTGAGTGTCTGGAGGCAGTTGGGGGATGGATGGCGGCTAACAGATTGAGGTTGAATCCTGACAAGACAGAAGTACTGTTTTGGGGGGACAGGAGGCGGGCAGGTGTGGAGGATTCCCTGGTCCTGAATGGGGTAACTGTGCCCCTGAAGGACCAGGTGCGCAGCCTGGGAGTCATTTTGGACTCACAGCTGTCCATGGAGGCACAGGTCAAATCTGTGTCCAGGGCAGCTGTTTACCAGCTCCATCTGGTACGTAGGCTGAGACCCTATCTGCCTGCGGACTGTCTCGCCAGAGTGGTGCATGCTCTGGTTATCTCCCGCTTGGACTACTGCAATGCACTCTACGTGGGGCTACCTTTGAAGGTGACTCGGAAACTGCAACTAATTCAGAACGCGGCAGCTAGACTGGTGACTGGGGGCGGCCGCCGAGACCACATAACACCGGTCTTGAAAAACCTACATTGGCTCCCAGTACGTTTCCGAGCACAATTTAAAGTGTTGGTGCTGAGCTTTAAAGCCCTAAATGGCCTCGGTCCAGTATACCTGAAGGAGCGTCTCCACCCCCATCATTCTGCCCGGACGCTGAGGTCCAGCGCCGAGGGCCTTCTGGCGGTTCCCTCATTGCAAGAAGCAAAGCTACAGGGAACCAGGCAGAGGGCCTTCTCGGTAGTGGCGCCCGCCCTGTGGAATGCCCTTCCAGCAGATGTCAAAGCGATAAACAACTACCTGACATTCAGAAGACATCTTAAGGCAGCCCTGTTTAGGGAAGTTTTTAACGTGTGATATTTTACTGTATTTTTGGTTTTTATGGAAGCCGCCCAGAGTGGCTGGGGAGGCCCAGCCAGATGGGTGGGGTATAAATAATAAATTATTATTATTATTATTATTATTATTATTATTATTATTATTACTTGTATTTGCCTGCTCAGGATTGGGTTTGGGGGCCGCCATATGCCAGAAACAATTTCATATGGCTTCCAGTGGCTCCAGGAACAGATGTACTGATGGAGTGCTCAGCCAGCATATCTGGAGAGTTGTACCAGTGAATAAGCAACAGCAGTGGCATATTGGGTGTTGCACCAGATATAGGGAGCTTCCACCATATCCTATAGCAGGGGTGTGGAACCTCTTTCAGCCTGTGGGCTGCATTCCTTCTAGGCAAACTTATGTGGTTCATATGTCAATGCTGTGTGGGGCCAGAGGTAGAAAGTGGGTGGAGCGGTAATGAACATTTTAACTTTGTTCCCCCGCACTGCCCTATAGCTACTTGGCTGGCAGACCTCCAGCAAAGAGTCGCCCCTTGATTCTGCTACATATAGCTTTCTCCAAAAGAAAAAAAGAACCTGCATGATATAACTGAAGCTGAACCATAAGCTATTACAAGTGAAATATGCATTATATATAATTTATTTTTGTCTTCTAACATGTTTCTTCTAACACAGTGTGCATTGCATTTGCAGCATGAGTTCATAAGATTTATCTTGGTTCATAGTTCCTACTTGAGTACATTTCAAATTTTTCCTGCTCTTTAAAACTTAAATCCAACCAAGATGAACTACACTTTGTTCTGAGTAGTAGCAAGTTGTGCTGCTTGGTCCTATGCACGCTTATTCCCAGGTTAAGTGTGCATAGTACTGCAGAATTTATAAATAATAAATTCAGACTTCCATAAAATCCTACCCTTGGAAAATCAAGGGTCTTAAGACTTCTTTACACTGCTATGTTCAGCATAAACTGAAGAAAATAAATGTTGGTTTTTTTCTTGACATAACCCACAAGCTCTCTGCTCAGAGTTTGGCTATAAAACATGAAAGCAGCCAGATTTCCCTGGAGCCCCACACTAAATGAAATGAAAGCATTTGATTATCTAGCCTAGCTGGCAAGCAAAAAAACAAACAGTGAAGCTGTGGTAGAAACCACATTGGCAACAGTTCCTCCAGGAGAGTGGGAGTCAAAATCAATTGCTCTTTTGTGAAATATCCTAAATAAACTTATAAAGGACTATAAACTGTAACTCAAGGCGGAAGTCATTATAATCCACTGTATTGTTCTGTATGGCAATTGTGGCAAAGTGACTTTTCTTCATGCTGAGTAAAAACTTCCTCAAAGGAAGATGTTCCATAAACCCAACCAGGTGCCACTACCAAGTACCTGTTTCTGATCATAGATGCACAAGTGGTATATGCACAATGTAAGCCACAATCCTGTATCTATTCTGTTGTTTCCTATAAAATGCTGCATTTTGACGTGTTTTCACCCAAACCAGTTTTAATCCAAACTGAGGAGGGGGAGGCCTAGTTGAGTTTTAAACTGGTAATGTGTACACAGCCCCAAAATGAGCTAACTAGGGCTTTAAATACCCTTGAAAATGTGTTTTCTTGCAAGAGCCTTTCCAGAGAGAGCAAGTTCTCTCCCCCACCATATACCACCTGTCTCTTCACCTAAACAAGGCAAGTGCAAAAAGAATGTTGCTTTCTCTGCAAAGAGTTGCACAAGGGAAATACCCTTGGAAAGAAAAAGCTGCACAGCTTGAAATGTGTCAAACAACTTTCTAAAAATAAAGTGAGTCTTGACTTCTACAGCACCTTTGGACATCTTCCGTTCATTTTTGCCTTTTATTCTTGACCCTTCTGAAATCACCCAAAATCCCAAGGTCTGAGTTTGAGTGGAATTAAACAAAAACCTGCCACATCTTTTCTTCTTCTGTAACAGTGGCTAATAGCTCTGGTAACCAGGGCCCTGGTGAAGGGTGACATAATAGCTTCTTTTGGAAATGTCTCCCAAGCATGTAGTTATTTCTGAGCTAAGCTGTTGGTCTGATCGGACGCAATAGAACTGCTTGTGTTTATGTCTGGCAAATCCATGAGTAATCTCTTTTGCTATCAATATTAAGTTAATAGATATTATAAAGTACCAAAGGTATGCTGGCCTACATTCTTTTATCGAACTATCCACGAAGGAACAGCAGTTCTTTGTAAATGCTATCTGATAAAAATGAATTGTTCACAAATGTAGCATTATTAGGCTAACTTTCCTATGGCAGGTGTTGTAATACAATCCAAAGTTTCAACTCTCTTTTCATTATATCTGCCAAGGTCTGTGTCCCTTTGTTACAGTAAGGTGGCTTAGCACAAATCCAGAAGACAGGAGTTTGTGCCAGTTTTATCCTGTCTAGCCAGAAGAGAATTATCTTCTCAGGTTAACAGCACTTAAAAGTTACTTCAGTGGGCAAAACAATGTGTCAAGTATCATTATCCTACATACCGTATTTTTCGTCCCATAGGACGCTCCGTCCCATAGGACGCACCTACTTTTTGGGGGGGGGGAATAAAGGGGGAAAAATTTCCTTTATTTCCCCCCCAAAAACCTGGGCGGGGAACAGTGGGATGGCGGCGCTGCGCCTCCCCGCTGTCCCCTGAGCTTGTGGGGCTGGCCGATGTCTGTCCTGCGCGCGGGGCACTCTGCTTCAGGGCGCCACGCGCGCGGGGCGGCAGGCTGCTATCCGCAGCGTGGGGAGCCCTGCGGGGAACTCCTGCAGGGCTCCCCACGCTGCGGATGTCTGTCCGGCGCGCGGGGCGCTCTGCTTCAGGGCGCCCCGCCCACCAGGCGGCAGGCTGCGGACACCTGCGCGAAGCACGGGGCGTCCTCCAAAGGGTGCCCCGTGCTCCGCACTGCCGGCTGCCGCCCGCAAGCCCTGCGCGCAGGGGGGAGTTCCCCCGGGCACGCAAGGCTTGCAGATAGCTTCCTGGAGCCTGGAGAGCGAGAGGTGTCGGTGCGCACCAACGCCTCTCGCTCTCCAGGCTTCAGCGAAAGCCTGCATTCGCCCCATAGGACGCACACACATTTCCCCTTCATTTTTGGAGGGGAAAAAGTGCGTCCTATAGGGCGAAAAATACGGTATATGGGAAAACTGAAGATGCCAAGGACCACAGTTTATTGGTCAATTGCTTGCCCCCTGCAGAAACTTTGTTTGCTCAAGTATGGAAACCATGCCATAGATGTGCCAAAATATGTATGCAAGTTACTAAAACTAACTTGTTTTATTTATTTATTTAATTTCTATACAGCCCTTCATAAGAGGGTCACAGGTCAGTTCATGGGTGTAGCCAGGATTTTTGTTAGGGGGGGCAAGACTTTGTTGGGGGGGGACAGGACTTTTGTTAAGGGACAGAACTGACGTGATTGGTCAGTTAGTTAAGTATTCCTATTGTTTCACTTGATGTGGGGTGGGGGCAGCTGCCCCTCCCTGCCCCTCCTTGACTACGTCCATAGGACAGTTTACAACCGAAACAGTTTCTGCTCCAAAACTGAGCCTAAACCTCAATTGAAATGTAACTAGAAAATCAGTTTCCTCCAAGAGTGCCTGGATCTGGTCTGCGACCACCTGCTCAAGAACCTTCGCCAAGGAGGGAAGATTGGCAACTGGTCGGTAATAACTTTGATTTTCCCAACCCAGTGAGGATTTCTTAAGGAATGATTTTACTACTGCCTCCTTCAAGCAGCCAGGGACCATTCACTCTCACAAGGAGGCATAAATCACCTCCCTGGCCCAGCTAGTTTTTATCAGCCAAGAGGGGCAAGGGTCCAGAGCACAAGTGGTCACCCTGACCAATTCAAGCACTTTGTCCACATTCTTGTGGCTTAAGAATTGAAACTTATCTAACAACATAGGACTAGGCAGTGCTCTGGACACATAATGATGACGTCATTGTAATACGTTTTGCAAAAAAATAAATAAAATGAGTAGCTAGTCCCTAAATTGCTCAGGAGGACATTCTTGGACAGATAAGTGTGTTTCCATGAACCTATTCCTTAAGAGTTTTCTCTCCCTCCTACCCACTTTTCCATTACATCCACATTCAATTATATTTGCTAAATTCCCTTATCATACATCTGGTTGAGGATCAGATGAGAAAGAAGATGAGTCCACAAAGGAATACTAAAGAAGAGCCTGCAAGAAATCATATGAGATAAAGAATTCAAACATGAAATGGAAAACTATATTGGTACTTCTAGTCAGTTTTTAGGATTGTTCAAAGCACTGCTATAAAACTAGATTGTTCTGCAAAAGGTTTCTCTCACTCAGTTCTCTCCGTAAGTTCTTGCCAAGAACACCGATATTATGAAGGTATTACTTGTCCCCAACTATGTTTCGCCTCAATCTTTGTTTGGATTACTCTCCAGTTTATAAAACAGTCTCCTGTGTTTTATGGCATATTCACACAAGAAGTATGAAGTGGCATATGCCTTAAATCAGTCGAAACTGTGGTCTTTCCCATATTAAGATCCACATATGGAGCAAGCAAGTTAAGAGAGGGTCAAAGGCACATTGTAGGAACTTCCTTATTTTAAAGAAATCAGTTTCAAAGTGGGGAAATACAGAAGGGAGAAGCAGCCTGGGTTCCCCACACATGATTCCCCCCCCCAAATTGCCTCAAAGCTGTTTCCTGCTCTGCAGGATTCCTAAGATGCATCTGCTCCTGCCCAGAGTATTCACTAAAACCAGGATGAATGTTACCCATAATCTTCTGATATTGTCCTGGTGATAGTGGGGAGGCAGGAGCCATCTGCTAACAATTCAAGACACTGGGTTATAGCCAACTATCGTAAGTTTTACTCAGGGTAGACCCATTGAAATTAATGGCCCTAAGTTAGTCATGTTCATTCATTTGAATGGGTCTGCTCTGAGTACAATTAGCATTGGATACCACTCACTGTTCTTAATCTTTAAAGCTCTTTATGGCCTTAGACATGCACACCTAACAGAATGATTTATTCCCACCTGATCTGGTGCCCTGTTCAGTGTTCTATCATTGTTGGAGTTCAAGTCAACCTCAGCAAAGATTTGAGCTTATGGGGGGGGTGATTGTTCAGGGTTGTGGAATGGCCTTCCATAGAAAGTTAACTTGTGATCATTTTCAGAAGAATGTTTTTATGTTGATAAACTACCCTATGATCTTCAGATGAAGTGTTGTATATAAATTTAATTTTTAAAAAATGTTAAGGAGTCTGCAAGACTTTTTTTATTCAGGATGGTGTTTGGGAGCTGAAATCAGTTGAGCTGGGTGTTTATTACTGCTGTTTTAGATGTTCAACCTGTTTGTAATTCTGTTTTTATGGAATTTTAATTATGATTCTTACAAAAAGATAAGCAGAACCTGCTGGATCAGGCCAATGGGCCATCTAGTCCAGCATCCTGTTCTCACAGTGGCCAACCAGATGCCAATGGGAAGCCTGCAAGCAGAACCTGAGCACAAGAGCACTCTCCCCTCCTGTGGTTACCAGCCACTGGTATTTAAAAGCATTGCTGCCTCTGACTGTAGAGCCAGAGCACAGTCATCATGGCTAGTTGCTACTGATAGCCTTATCCTCCATGAATTTGTCTAATCTACTTTCAGAGCCATCCAAGTTGGGGATTGCTGCTGCCTCCTATTGGAGCAGATTCTTCCGTTTAACTATGTCAGGGGTCAGCAACCTTTTTCAGCCACTGTCTCTCAGACCATGTGGTGGGCCGGACTATATTTTGAAGAAAAAAATGAACAAATTCCTATGCCCCACAAATAACCCAGAAATGCATTTTAAATAAAAGGACACAATCTACTCATGTGAAAACACCAGGCAGGCCCCACAAATGACCCAGAGGTGCATTTTAAATAACAGGATACATTCTACTCATGTAAAAACATGCTGATTCCCAAACCGTCCAAGGGCTGGATTGAGAAGGCGATTGGGCCGCATCCGGCCCACGGGTCTTAGGTTGCCTACCCCTGAATTATGTGCTGCATGGAGAAGTACTTTCTTTTGCCTGCATGAATCCTCCAACATTCAACTTCATGGGATGACTATGAGTTCTAGTGTTATGGGAAGGGAAGCTTTTCTTCCATCCACTTTGTCCAGGTCACACATAAATTTATACATGGCTATCAGGCCATGGATAGTGTTCTCAAAGCTACCAGCATGAGTTTGACCAAACTGCGGGAGGCAGTGGAACACAGAAGTGCCTGGCATGCTTTGGTCCATGGGGTCATGAAGAGTCGGACATGACTAAACGACTAAACAACAACAGGCCACCTCTTATTCACCTTTTCTCTAAACTATAAAAAGCCCCCAATGTGGCAGCTTTTCCTCATAGCATAAGCAACCTTGAACATAAGGTGAAGTGGAATATGAATATTTTAAATAAACAGGCACAGCGAAATACACATGTGGCCTTGGCTTAATTTAGTGTGGATGTAGTACATACCCAAAATAAAATCCTCATCTCTGCTTTGAAAAATCCAAATTGGCCCCTGTAGACAAACCCACAGAGAGAAGAGGAGATGAGATCTGTGGTGAAGGCAGCCGTCATGCAGCAGAAGAACGTTTGCCAGGCCAGCTTGATATCCCAGAAAGAGGCCACCTCCTCCAATGTGAATAGAAGTCCACCCACTGGAGCATGGAACACAGAGGCAATCCCTGCCCCAGCACCAGCTGTAACAAAATTCCTCCTGTAACAAAGAAGAGTATGGGGTGGGGGGAGAGGAGAGAATAGAGTTTCAGGATAATCCCATTACTTTAGATAAGTAAGATATACTCTTCATCTTTAGTTACAGGGAGGTAGCCGTGTTGGTCTGCCGTTGTCGATATAAAATAAAAAAAATCCTTCCAGTAGCACTTTAGAGACCAACTAAGTTTGCTACTGGAAGGATTTTTAAAATTTTGTTTCTTCATCTCTAGTTCACAAAATAACAACAACAACAACAACAACAACAACAACAACAACAACAACAATAATAATTTATTATTTATACCCCACCCATCTGGCTGGGTTTCCCCAGCCACTCTGAGTGGCTTCCGACAGAATTTTAAAATACAATGCATACTTAATTACTTTGTCATGAGCTTGAAATAAGTGCCAATTTTACCTATTTTCTCGGATCAAAATAAAGTCAAAATGATACCTGCTTTTGAATAGTGCATATGGCACTTCCAGACTGTTGCTATTTTCAAGTGGGATTCAACCCCGCAACAACAAATTCAAATCTCACAACTATTTTTTTATTAGGAGGGCTTGTGAAACAAATCCACTTCTCCAAAAGTTCAGACTTTTTGTGATGAGGAAAGTGATTGGGAAAGGTACCGGAAAATGTAGGCTAATACTTGCAATGTCAACTAACCTTCCTGCAAGCAAATCAGACTGAATACCAGTAGCAGCTGGTAAGGCACTAGCGAGGGGAGGGGTCTGTTGCTCTCCTGGCTTCCCAACCCACCAGGTTGCTGCTGTGTATCGAGACAGGAAGGGCTCCAATTCAGGGAGCTCAGTGTGGTGCATACAGGCAGGAGTGTTGGGTTGGCTCTGACACCATGCGCTGCACTATGCCAAGCTCCTCATACCTGCCCCTCTGCTTCTCAGAAACCTGCTGTGTTGGGTACCCTACACCTACTGCCTCACCAGCCACTACTGGTGAATGCTCTCTGAGCAGCCAACATTGTCCTATCTCCCTGCAAATGAATCAGGATGAACAGGTCATCTGCAAGTGCCCATAGCAAGCTATGCAACAGCAATCTAGCCAACTCTTGTCAAACTGAATTAACCCAAGTCCTCTATTACTAGATAGACCTCAAGGGCCAATGTATTTGGTTGTGACCCGTATCAGGTGGATTCAAACTGCCATGGGGATTTTAATGAACATGCAAAAATACTTCAGAAATCTGTGCCATTGGTCACGGGGCAAATTTCTTCCATAAGTAACAGCTTAACAAACACATCTCTAAGTTATTTCACTAATTGTTGAGGCAAGTTAAAAAGCAAAATGTATCATGTTTATTTGGGCTGTCTGGTTATCCTTGAGCCACAGATAGTTTGTAATGGCTTTTTGTTTGGAGATACAACAAACAGTATGGTCAAAGGCACATGTTTTATTTACATATTTTTATAATCCACTGTTTTAAGGCTATGGAACTTGATCATTCAAAGCTTTCCAAATGCAGGCTTGACATGAACAATAACACTGGTATAATAGATCCTGTTTAAAGTAAGATCTTACAGGGCACCCCATGGATTTGCAAATGCCAGCATTTCACAAATAGAAGATAAAGTGTTTGTGATCCATACTGCAAGATCTGGTGATTTATCGTATCCAAGTATCTTGAAAATATGTTATTTTATACAAAAGTAGCATTCTCCATGTCACATTGCATGAAGTCATTTCATGTGAGCAACATCCATTTAAAAATTCCCTGACCATTTTGACCATTTTGTTTTGTTCATGCTCTATAACTGAGTAAGCCACTATTGAGACATATGTGAGAAGGCAATTAAAAATCAGATGAGCAGCCTTAAACCTCATTTATTCTATGCATTCAACATAGCAGCTTTACCATATTCTATTTGGCAGCTGTATGCTTCATAATGATGCTGCTCAGAAATGCAACATAACCAGGTTCCACTAATCAAGCTTCACCAGTCAAGACAAACACAGGTGGATGTGGATTCTGCTCCACACTCACACCACACAGCATTAAGCCCCAATGACCACCTTTTGTCTTACTTCCAGGTAAAGACATATACATTGCACTGTGAACTGCTGTTTGAAATGCTGTATTTGCTGCTGTGGAGGCATGATTTAGGAGGAAAGCTGTCTGGATCTTTGCATCCAAAATGGACCCTTGTTTCTCCTAAAGAAAGTGTCTATACAATTCTTCAGCAGTATAGCTGAATCCACATTGCACAAGCAAACTTCTACTTCTATTCTTTCCTCCTGCAGCCCTCAGGCTCACCCCAAATATGTGGAGACTGCCAAATGGCAGAGAAGAATGTAAAGTCCCATTGCACTGTTGGATAGCACTGGATACACAACTCTATGTTTCCACTGAAGACACCATTACAATTACATGTTTCTATTGTTACTTTTACATATTACCTAAATTAAGGCAGCCAGTAACCCTTTTTAGTTAATTATTGCATACTTATTTGATAAGGTCTCTTACTTGTCAGCTGAGTTCCAAAATCTGGTGAAGGAGGGGAGATTCATTCCAAGGATCTTTGGCCTGGACTGGCTCAATCCATATCCTATTATTGCACTGGGGAAAGTATTGTGAAAAATTAATGGTATATTTAATTTGCTGATTTACAAAGTTTCAGATTAAAGAAATCAAATAACCAGATGGCAGAAGGCATGCAAAACTAGTTGGTTGCAAGTTGCTTTGAGTTGCTCGGCAAGAAAAAGTGACTAATAATTTTAATATAATAGCAATGATAAAATAAATTCATTCCTTATATTATGAATTAGACTCTTAAGATTTTATCTATGTGTTTTATATATATGAGTGAGCTTGCAACAAAATATTGCAGTAGGAAGTGTGCTTATTCAGGATGCCAGTCATCTAATGCCTTTTCCCAATATCCTCCATTCCATTCTGCCTATCCCTATTTTCTTTAAAACCTGTAAATTTTAAAATATTAATTTCTCACCCCAAGTGAATCATGGGACCTTCTGGTCCACAGAAGAGCCCAGATGCCACAGCCAGAACACAAGAGACAAAAGTTCCCACAAAAGTTCTGATATTAAAAATGTGCTGAATAGAAGCTCCGTTCAGAAAACCTATGACTTCCGGTAATCCACTTGGTACACCTGTTGGACAAAAGAACTGGGGAAAGGAAAAGGCAATATTATTGTAGCAGCCACATAAGCTCACATAGCACAGCTCGAATCAAACATTATCCAACATCCAGTCATGATTTGTCAGTCGACAGGATTATCAGGTAAAAAGGTAAAGGGACCCTTGACCATTAGGTCCAGTCATGGATGACTCTGGGGTTGCAGCGCTCATCTCGCTTTATTGGCCGAGGGAGCTGGCATACAGCTTCCGGGTCATGTGGCCACCATGACTAAGCAGCTTCTGATGAACCAGAGCAGCACACGGAAACGCCGTTTACCTTCCCGCCGGAGCGGTACCTCTTTATCTACTTGCACTTTGATGTGCTTTCGAACTGCTAGGTGGGCAGGAGCTGGGACCGAGCAACAGGAGCTCACCCTGTCACGGGGATTCGAACAACCGACCTTCTGATTGGCAAGCCCTAGGCTCTGTGGTTTAGACCACAGCATCACCCGTGTCCTGGATTATCAGGTAAACATGCCTAAATCAGGAGTGTAAGAACTTTTTCAGCCTGAGGCAACCTTACAGGCGCCACATGCTAGGGGTAGGTGGGACCAGGGGCAAAATTGGACAGAAAAGTTAATATGAATTTTACCTTCTACAGTAGGCTAGTTTCTACACATACAAAACACAAATACACACACCTTTTCTATCTTCCACATAGGCAAGCAACAAGCATTATCACAGGACACATTCCACCCAGGCAAACATATCATAACCTGATATTTTAAAAGCTGAGCAAGAAGCAGGTGTTCAGCACTTACCACAACCAATCCTGAGGATACAATGATCATAGCCAGTCCAATTCCAAGTATGTATAACCAGGTCATATGAAAGTTGCCTTTCTGCCAGTTTTACAAAATAAATAGTTATTGGTAGAAAAACTGCATAATATGGTAGGATATTCATTTACCAAGCAAATACATCGTCAATCCACATATTAGAAGAACGTAAGAGCCTTAAGGATCAGACCGATTGCCCCTCTTGCAGCATCCTGTTTGCACAGTGATGAGTACAGCACCATCTGCCCCCATCAACTTCTCCCATTGCTAAAATACATGGACAGGACCCCCCTCCAACACACAATTGTCATATAGCAGATGCCAGCAGTTTCAGCTACCAAACCAACTCACCAGCCATTACAGCTCTTGGTAAAAATGTCATTCAAGCAACCAATCCAAGGATGGTATTCAACTAAGTTTTATGTAGAGCAGACCTATTGAAAAGAATGAGCATGACTAAGCTAGGTCCATTAATTTCAATGGGTCTGCTCTGAGTACACTTAGCTGAATACGTGTCTTTAAAGAACACATGTTCATAGAAGGAAGTCATCATGTGGATTTATGCTCTCTGTTTTAAAATATTTGAAATTGATCACTTGAATGAAATAGCCATTAAACAGGGAGTATTGTCTGATCTGAAAATAGCATACGTCCAGGATTTTCCGGACATTACAGGGATTTCAAAGGCGGAAGTGATGTCCGGGGGAATATCCAGGCAGCGGTTTGTCCTGGATCTTCAGTTTTCCTCAACAACTTTGGGGTGTCCAGATCTTTACTTCTTGAAATATGGCAACCGTAACATATATTGCATATTAATTAACTATATTCAGATTTATTTTAAAGGATTAAAGACAAAAAGGCACTTTTAGTGTCACTTGACATACCGGTAAATACAACTTACTTTATTTTCAAAAAATCCCTTTTACTGCATGCCTAGCTGAGGTTACAATTCTAATTGTTTGCCTAGGAGAAATTCTGATTCAAATCAATGGAATTTACTGTTGGGCATGTATAGGATTGTGTGTGGATTCCTATTTAGAACAAACTTTATTTTAATATTGCTTAAAATGTAATTTGACTATTAATTGTTTTAAGATTTTGCACCCTCATCTTTCTGAAGGCTCATCAAAATGCTCTTCCTGAATAATACCATAACTACCCATATATCCCAATATCCAATTAACAAAGGCTGTACAGTTTTCTTAGTGAATACCTTATAGAATTATTATAGAAAGTTATAAAATATGCCTTCCATTCCACCAATTTTGTCTGACTGTCATCCCATTCCATTTTGAACTGTTTGTGTTTGGGTTAGCCAGAATCATGTTGTCTCCACTGCCCTTTGCAAGTAAATTGACTCCCACAAATTTGCAAGAAAAAAAGTCATTTTGTTGAGATTGGATTCTCTTGTGCCTGTAAGTCAAAGATGCTGTTTTTGTTTCCCAAATTTAAATGGCTCAGCAAGCTACCACAGATTTCCTGTCTTGGTAAATTGCAAACATGTGCTTACTCTGCAGTCATCCAGGAAGACCAGATACATGCAATTTGGGTCAACCTCTTTGCAAACTAAAGGGATAGACATAATTTATATTGGAATATTCTCCTCTGATTACCTGAAGTTTGCTTACATGTGACTTGTAATGTCAAGATTTTGTCAAAGGCCTCTTCCCAATTTTGTTGCCTACCTTCTATTTTTCGGTTGCTCTGAGCCTGAAATCTCAGACAAAGACAATTGAGTGTATCAAAGACAGTTGACAACTGGCTATTATGCCCCAGCTGCAACGAAACATGTCTCTCCTACATCAGTCTCTACAGCTACAGCAGGGGCTGCAACCTTCCAACAGCTTGACCTCAACCTCAAAGTCGCACTCCTCTATTGTTTCTCAAGGCAGACGGATGCCAACAAGAGCATGTGTAACAGAGAGGTGAAGGCATGGGTGTAGTTGGGGGGCAAGGGGAGCAGCTGCCCTCCTAAATCAATACAAATCAATACAAATCTGAGGTTCTGTACCCCCCAACAAAGCCTCCCACCCCCCAGCAAAAATCTTGGCTACGCCCATGGAAGAAGATGTTGCAACTGGTGCTATAAGGAGATGCCCTCTATGGTTATTCCTTCTTAGATCCTGCCATGCTGTGCTAGATGCAGTCTTAAGTATAATGGTTAGTTTCCATTTGTTTTCACCTTGATGCTGATGCTGTTAACCTCTGCCACATTAAAATAAGACCAGATGGACTGACTGAACCATGATGTCCTCTCTGTTGACAACTGCGTTCTTGTTGTCAACAGACTCAACAAGATGCACATTCCGCACAGACTGCTCAAGCAGCCAGCATACCAATTTATTCTGGGCCTCAATCTAAAGAAAATAGAAACTAATTTGTGTGTGTACCACAGGCCCAGTATTGGGCCTGTCACATCAGCTATAAACACTGAGGGAACCATTATTAAATCCACTGACAATTTCTGTTATTTCAGTTGCCTATCTAGAAAGTAGTAGTTCTCTTGGAGTCTCTCTTGGAGAACACAAAATTGGTGTAGTGTAGTGTTTAAAAACTGACTTGGGGTCTTTGCTACAACCATGGGACTATAGTTAATATATACTGCACCCCTGTGTGGTGCATTCATGGCAGTTGTTATTCCCATTTTTACAACAAATAAAAATGTAAATATACTTTGCGGCTTCATTCTTTAACATGCTATTACTTGTCATATCTACACCATAACAATAATGGCTGCCACCTAAGAACTCTGGGAACTGTAGTTTTGAAAGGGTGCTGGGAATTGTAGCTCATTGAAGGGGTCACCTAATAACCTGTAGCATCCTTAAACTACAGTTCCTGGGATCCTTTTGAGAAGCATGAATTGATATAAAGTGATATAAGAGTGTAATATGTATGATGTAGATATGGCATGTGTGACAGGCAGCAGAGCCAGACCAGAGACTGGTGGTGCAGTCCCTCAGAATCCTACCAGAGTGCTGGAGCCTCTCTGGAGGGAGAATAAAAGGAGCAGTTTCTGAGGGAGTTGGTGGTTTTTTGTTTTTTGTTTTTTGTTTTAGATAGGGCTTAATTTGAGGTGGGAGACAGTGATTAGGATAGGGTTTGTCTGAGAGAGTTGGTTCAAATTTGGGTTAAACATCTGTTCTGAGGAAAATATCTATAGATAATATCTAAGCGCCGTTGTAGCTTAGAAAGTAAGACCGTGTTAAGTGTCTTGGGACAGAATACAGCTAACTGGAGTTAAGTGAAGGACTGAGTCTGAGCCAGGGAAGGTAGCAGCTGTAGGAATACAGACTACCTGGGCCTCAGTATAGCCAGGAGGGGATAGTTCTTCTAGATACAGAAGACTTCCAAGCCAGTAACAAGGAGTGAGGTGATCCCCTGGGTCTGTTATACTAATTAGAATGCCTCAGGTGTGGGATTGCTAAAAGAGTGGGTAACTGACTAAAAGTGCCCTTCACTCATGAACCAAAATATTAATCTGTGAAGGAAGCTATGCTGTGTCAAAAGTATTTAACTGTAACACCTGTCGTAGCTAAGTAAAGGAACAGAAACTGAGTTAAGCATTTTACCACCTATTCTAGAAACCTGAACATCTACCTGAAGTATAACAACTGATTTTTAGCAACTGAAGTTTAAGAAAAGCTGTGCATAGACTTCTGTGTTTAAGCCTGTGACATCTTTATAGTTTAACTAATAAGTTAACTTCTACCTGAAAGAACGCATCTCCTGACCCAACTTGGTTTCACCAACCTCTTTTTGTAAATAAAACTTTTCTTATTTGATGAACTCCTGCTTGAGACTCTAAATCACTAAGTTTTCCCTCACACAAGATAGCCTGTGATAAATTGTAGAAATTTGTTTAATTGGCGTAATGTGCGGTCAGTCCACTATATTTAGGTAAAGGGACTCCCGACCATTTGGTCCAGTCGTGACCGACTCTGGGGTTGCGGCGCTCATCTCGCTTTATTGGCCGAGGGAGCCGGCGTTTGTCCACAGACAGTTTTTCCAGGTCATGTGGCCAGCATGACTAGGCCACTTCTGGAAACCAGAGCAGTGCACGGAAACGCTGTTTACCTTCCCGCCGGAGAGGTATGTACCTATATTTAATTGGGGGCAATTAGCAGGGTGAGTCCACTACAGCATGATTCTAGACTCCAACATTCTTCAAGCCTCCCTTTCACAATGCTTTATTTAATTGTTACAGTTATGTCCAAGCAAGAATAAAAGGTGATTTTGGAGTAGACCAAAGGTCTATCACATCCAGCAGCCTGTTTCCCACAATCAGTGGGAAACCTAAAAGTAAGACATGTGGGTAGCCAGGGTCGTAGTTCACTGTGGCTTACAAAGGGCTCCCATGCTATGACCAAGTTCAGGTTAGCTTAGCTTTATCAAAAACTGTTCTTCCTAAGTGGGGATGTATGAATCTGTCAATTTCAATTACCTTGGTTCCTTATGTTTCCAATCTTAAATTCTGTTCTCCACATTTTTGCAGCAATTCATAGGGTTTTTTAAAAAACCCTACAAATATATATATAATAAATACATATAATATTATAATATATATAATTCATCAGCATTTTAGTGCAAATTTCTCTTAATATCATAGCTGTCAACTTATCCCTTTTCTTGTGAGGAATCCTCTTCAGAATAAGGGAATTTCCCTTTACAAAAGGGAAATGTTGACAGCTATGCTTAATATACACAATTTGCATTCAATCTTCACTAATATAATTTTTATTGCAAAGCAGTCTCCCCTAATGAAGATTATTTGTATGTTATTTTTAGAAATCTGTGCATTGTTATGCACACTTTACCCGAGTATGTCATTCAGTGTCTGTACAAAGAGAGGTCATCAGGGACAGAGGTGGCATGATGCCAATATTTATTGCTTCCCCCAAAGCAATTTGAATAGAGAGATTATTATTTTCTGCTGTGTTACCTGAATGTAGTTCTTCACCAGTTCCCATTTCAGTTTAATGAGATAATCAATTATTTGATGGATCAGGAAACCCACTGTTCCTACTATTATTCCAATGATGCCCATCACCAACCATCGATCCCAGTCCATTCTAAAAAATAAAAATAAAAGGGAATTGGTATCAATTGCAGTAACCTCAGAATGTTAATAAGTAGCCTTTTGGTAATGCATCTAAAATGCTAAACAGTTATTCTGGAATCGCAGTTTTTGAAAAGAAGAGCTGTCAGTTTTTTCTGAGAATCTCTCAGAAGAATTGTGATTGACAGGTGTTCATGTCTTTCCAGCCATGATTTTCTTTAACTAATGACTCAGAAGTGAAGGATTGAGACTTCTTTGTTCCACCCATATGCCTTGTTCTTTCTTCCCCAAAGCTTCTAGTCCATATCCCTAGGCAAGTATTGCCTACATCTCTAACTTGGCCCTTTGAATTGTCCCTGATCCAAATCTTAGGTTCTGCAAAACAAATTGCAACAAGAGCAAATTGACTTAATTTTCATAATTTAATCCAGACACAACAGTTGAGAATTACAAGCATAAACTTTCAAGATATCGTTTACTGGTAACAAATATGCTCCATTTAGCTCTTCTGATTATCCGCTACAGCTGCCTTAACAGCTAAAATAAGCAGGTGTGAGGTCTCTTATGACTGCTCTGATGCAAGAATGTAACAATAGATCCAAGGATCCACTTCCCACTGGAAATTGGGTCTATTTAACATTTCCAAGAATCCCAGACCTAGTTATTCTCTGAAGAAACAGAGTCTGCAGCAGAAACTCAATCTGTAATCAATCCATCCAATGTAGACTGCAACCTTTCCTGGTCACAGTGGACTTTCTTTCTTATAACAATTATAGATGTGTAACCTGCACTTTTGCAGCAATACTGTGTATTACCAAGTTTTATGTTTTTATAAACTGCTCCTAAGAAGACATGCTTAGGATGTTCCTGGTACCTTTTCCCTCCCTGCTGTATTTTGTGGCATTTAGATTGGTACAAATGAAGGTCTTGCCCTACTGTGGATTTGGAAATTGCTCTAACCTGCCAGCAGAGTTTCCTGTGTTTTGCATCTCTTCAGAATGTGGCAGTTCCTCATTGGTCCCTAACAAAGCATTCCCCCCCCCCAACATCTGAGTGCACTCTTCTCTGTTCCCAATAGGTGGCACCAAAACACTTTGGTTTAAGTTTATCATTCGATGTAATAATATTTTACAGTCATATGCGCAAAGCGGAAATAAAGGAAAATATGTTTGACCTGTGAAAGCTGTTGGGGGGGGGCAGAATCCTCCATGTGCAAGTGGAGTGAGCCAAGTGAAGACAGAACCATTTCATGGCCTGCAACTCACTTCAATTATCTTTCTAGGAACAGGTAGAAAGCCCAGGTGTTCTTGATGTGCTTTTAATACTTAAGCTACAAAATGATATTTTTCACCATGTCCATTTGAAATATATTTGACCCATTATTTTGTCTCTGCTGGTCATCATGTTGGGGACTAAGAAAAATGCAGATTTAAATTATCTGACTCTTACGTAAATTATTGTACAAGCTGAGGAAATTTAGGGCATGTTCCCCCCACTCATATTTTGGTACACCTGCATGCCATTGATTTGAACAAGAGAGGTAAGTGTGTGGTCAGATTTTAAAAATACTTTGTTTGAGTGAACAGCACACTTAGTTATAGAAAATGTTTTCTTAATCAGTGCAATGAAGGAACTGAGAGAAGTTAAGCAACATGAAACCAAACCAACAAACTTTAGTTTGATTGGTTTGGATATCTTTGCCCAAAGAAACCTTAGTAGTTAAAGCTGATCACTACAAGGTTTGTTGCATCAAGCTTGAAGCTAATGAGAAATATTTATTCCAAAGCCATTTCTATTGATATCACTGACTCTCATAAAGTTTAAATCAAAGCAAGAACAAACATGTGTTTTGTCAGGAAATCCTAATGTAGACAATTGAGCATTAATTATATAACTCACTCTAAGACAGAAGCAGCTGACCCCATGCTAACTGGTATATAGCAGCAAAACCCAGACCTAAAGGTATCATTTCTATATACCCATGGACTTTTTAATAAAGAAAAAAAATCACAGGCTGCACACATGTACTGCCTTCCTGCTGCACTGTAACTCTACTGGTATCAGTGATGCCATTGGAACAGGACTTTGGAGCAGAAATCCGGGGCTGAACAGAGGTAGCCCCAATTTGTAGAAGGCCTCACCACATTTTAAAGCAATACAGCTTACCATTTAACACAAAATAACGCTAAAACCAATAACTAATTACCTGCCTAACTACACTGGATGGCGTGGCAGCAGAACACACCTCCAAACCCTCTGTAAACTGGGTTCCTGTTATTTCTATTTGCTTCCCTTTCAACCTCCTGGGAAGAAAAGAGGGGTAAGGGGGTGCACAGGTGCTGACACGCATCCCTGAACTCCAATATCCCAACTCCTGCTGGATTTCTTAAAACAGGGGTCCCAGCATAGTGGGCATGCCCTCTTCATGCCCTCTTCATGCCTGTTCTGCAAAGGCCTATTGAAGTAGGCAGATCCCTTATGCTGGAGTGAGGGAAAATTGCGTAAATTGTAAGGTGCATCCCTGACTCCAAACTCCCTTACAACTCCCATTGCTTATTTTCCCTTTCATGTGAATTTCAAATGGGGTTCCAATTCGGTGTTACTAACTCAGTGCTAATATCCAGTGTGTACAACAAGCAGGTTGTTTATTACCTGTAGTTTTGTCCCTGCAGCCACTTCTTGTAAACACTGCTGTGGGAAGGCAAATAATCCAGACTCTCATGGACAGATAGGCGTTCCCTTTCTTTCTCTTGGAGGAAGTTCACCCTTCCTGAGCAGCTGCTGCTGCTGTTGCATCTGGGATCAAGAGACTCAATCAAATCTGGCCGATCTTCGGCTAGCAGCATCTCCTCTTCACCATCATCTGTGCATCTCTTGCAAGAAAGGAGGGTTGGCATTTTGGAGAATCACAAGTGGCAGCAGAAGACCTCGGACTTCTGTCTGCAAATCAGTGGTTGACAAATGCAGCTGGAGAGGACTTACTGACTGCTGTGCAACAAGGGCTCACTGACTTATGTTGTGGGTTGGGTTGCTTCAGTAGCAGCACCACACAGATCCTGCGTGTTTGTGTCACCCAGAACCTGTCAGAACCAGATTTTTGTTTCATAGGTGACTTTCCCACCAGAAGGGTTGGGCAGGCAGCCAACTGAACACAGAGTCTTTCCTGAACAACACAGAGAATGTGAAGTCTTAGGGTTTAAAATCAAGTGGTGATTGCGGACGGTTTGGTCATCATACTTCCCAGCCACTTAATGTAAAAATTTATATCAGACACTAAGCGTTCTGAACACATTGCAACAATTCTGTATCAGTTGAACTGGTAACTAGTGTGTTCCCAGCTCCATTTCAAAGCATGAGTCTTGAGCGTTAAAAAGTCCTAAATGGCTTACGGCAAGGCTATCTGTAACTGCTTATGTCCCAAGTTCAGCATCAAAGGACCTGGTCAAGTAATCTGCCTTTAAGATTGATTAGACGGGCAGGCACTAGGACAGGGCTTTTTCAGGAGTGGCACCCCTACTCTGTTGAACTCCCAACAGAGGTATAGTTGACCCTTCTGCTTAGGATTTAAAATGGCTAAAAACTCCACTCCCAAATGCCTTTTATGTGCTTTTATTGGACTGTTTAAAAAAAATGTTTATGTTGGACCAACTGTATTTTAAAGCAAGGCTAGTCAATGGGGTATCCTCAATGTTTTTGAACGACAACTCCCATCCTTATCATTAGCCTTACTGGCTGGGCTGATGGGTGCTGTAGTTAAACAACATCAGGAGGGAACCTCATTGCTTAGCCTAAGTTGCTGCTTAAACCGTTGTATGTTTTTAAATTTTTAACATTTTTCAAATAATGCAATACAGTGGTACCTCGGGTTAAGTACTTAATTCGTTCCAGAGGTCTGTTCTTAACCTGAAGCACCACTTTAGCTAATGGGGCCTCCTGCTGCTGCCGCGCCGCCGGAGCACGATTTCTGTTCTCATCCTGAAGCAAAGTTCTTAACCTGAAGCACTATTTCTGGGTTAGCGGAGTCTGTAACCTGAAGCGTATGTAACCTGAAGTGTATGTAACCTGAGGTACCACTGTATTGTAATGTTATGTTTACATAATGGCTGGCCACAGTGGCAGACCTCGGGGTCTCAGATTTCAGCAGTGCCCTGTGCAATGCCATAATTCAAGCAACAAGCAAAGACAAAGGCTGCAAAAGGCACTAATAACAATGATTAGCACCATGGCAGGCATTACAGAGCTGGCATCATCTGGCATCTAATGATACCCATAGCCTGGGCCCACTGCCAATATCTGGAGTTTCCGGGTCTTGCCATTGCCTGTTTACCTACTCCCCCTAAACAAGTGATTAAGTGAACAGAGCAAAAAGAAGGCATAGTAACCAATTCATGGTTTACAACTTGTCTTCTCTCTGGGATGTGCTGTGGATTGGTCTCAAGAGAAGGAGGCAAACAAATAGGCAGTGGGAAAAGGTTATAAGAAGGTGGTGTGTGCTCTCAGGTGGGGAGTGGCACAGGGTATTTTATCTAAAGATTCCCCCAAATCAGTATCTGAAGCAGGAAGGTGACAAAAGAAAACATTTTTAGGTGCACAGCCCGCCTACCTAACCTTGAAGCTTCCACGCAATAAGGTCATTATTACTTTGGTTTAATTATAGGACATTATTGCTTCATTTTAAGAGACAGGGAACAATGCATGGATAGGTAGTACTTCATATATACTTTGGATACGGATAATGGGTGGCATTCAATGTATTCACATTTTTAAATAATCATTTACTATTTATTATTATTATTATTATTATTATTATTATTATTAAGGAAATATAAACTGCTTCCTAAAAAAAAAAGTCCAAGCAGTGTACAGATTCTGTTATATATAATGGATGATTAAAATGAAGAAACCAATAAAAACAAACATGAAGAAAGCTATCTTTAAAAACAAAGCACAATAAAAAATGAAACAAATATAAACTAAAGCATGTGTCTGGATAGGCTTACTAGAACAGAAATGTTTTCAACAGCTGTCTAAAACAGTAAAGGCACCTGCCTAATGTCAAGAGGCAGGGAGTTCCACAGCACAGGTGCTGCCATGCTAATATACACTTGGGGTAGTAGAGAGGAGACAAACCATAGTTGGGGAAACACCTCTGAATCTACTCAACAGATATTTTATCTACGTATTCTCTGAGGGCAGGAATACTGGATATCCCCTGCACCGTATCACAGCTCTGTGTTTACTGTAAACTGAAAAACAGTAACAATACTGCATGTTTACATACAGGGCCTTAGATTCGAGTTCCACAGCTTTCCAGCAGCCTGGCTGTTTATACAGTAGGAAAACAATAGAGGAATGATGCAACGGTTCAGAGTGAGCAACACAACAGAGATCAACAGTCTCTGTGGCCATCTTGCAGTTACCTTTCAGGCAGCCCTTGAATTATGGGGGAAATGGAAGCGTGTGTCCTTTAACAGCCACTCCTAACCCCTTGACCTTTCTTAAGAGACAAAAGTTTTGTGATTTACACAAAACTTTCAGAATAGCTCTGTGATGCTGTACAAAACAGTTTTTCCTTTAGGCATGCTGCCGTGGGAATATGGCCTTCTCAGCTATGTTAGGAGGGAGGGGGAGAAAGAGATAGAAGCTCTATCTTAATTTCTACTTCAGAATAAATATGGCAAACCTGAGGATACTTAGGGACACAAACATTGAATCTTCCATCATAACAGGCACACAAATAAGTGTTTGACAGCTTTAGCTTTAAAATCATTTACCAATAAGTACTGGGGTGATATTTAATACAATTAGCACACAGTGAAGAGGTTGCAGAAACATGGAAGCTGGTAGTGGCACATTACCAAGTATATCACTTCAACTGGAACTCTGCATATGCCCTGAAACTAAGCATTTATTTTGGCTTTGTTCTGTGTAAAAGAGTGCAGTACTATTGCAAACAAACAGAGACAATGGTATAAGGTCAGTCCCGTGAGGGGAAGCTGTAGCGGCTTACAGTAATTCAACTCTCAAGCAGCCTTGGCACAAGTCATAAAATTAATGGCAAAAAGGTTAATTATATATCCTGAACTTCTATATCTAATGCAAACAGACACTCTTATTTCTTACTAAGAACCTAGAAAGAGTCATCCTCCACGAGACATCTTCCCCTGTAACTGCATTAAGTCTCTAAATATGCATTTCCTCTGAAACATTTCTAATCACCTGGCTGTGACATGTGATTGACTTGTTGACAATTTACTACTTGTATCTTTTAAAAGTCCCTTGTGTCCAGTCCTGCCTTGGTCTTTGCGTTGGAGCCATTTTATTTTATTTATATATAAATAACTGGCATTATTTATTTAATCCCAGTTAGGAAGCTTAATTCCTCTAATTAGGCGCCTCTCAGTTCCCACCTTGTTCAGCATCCTACCCAGGACACTGATCTACATTTTGGAGATCCTCCAGAAGTCTTTTCTGCACCACTCTTTTCCAAGCTTGCTCTCACTCCATAGATACTTGCAGAAGCAAGACTTCTTCAGCCTAGCTAGACCCCTTACACCCCTGCTGCCTCACCGCTCCATTCCATTGCTTTTCTCTTCAGGTCAGTCAGAACTATTTCAAAGAGCACAAATTACCATTATTGCCCCCAAACCCTTTTTAATAATTTTGAACTTTTTTGGAGGGTCCCAAAGAACCCAGAGTTGAGCAGATTTAGCTCAAGGATGACCTACAAATGCTACCTTATCCTCAACCACCTTATCATAGCTTGAGCCTAGAAATCTGTATGCATCAGACATCAGGGAAGATTAGCCCTCCACTGCTTAACCTTTGCCAGTAACTCTCAACCTAGTCATGACAGTGCATGTATAAGTCACAGTGAAATTCAGACTTCTCTCTGCCCTTCATCCCACAGGACAGGTAATTGTAGCATCTTGCTTCTTCTCTCTGCCTTTCTCATTTTCCTGATTTCTACATACACAAAATCTGTTACTGTATTTCCATTTGAGCTTCTCCCCCTGGTGGCTTTAGACCTCCACTGCATACAGTCTGGCTCCCTAGGGCCCACCTATAATGCTTTTGAATTATGGTGCTGGAGGAGACTTTTGAGAGTTCCATGGACTGCAAGATCAAACTTATCCATTCTTAAGGAAATCAGCCCTGAGTGCTCACTGGAAGGACAGATCGTGAAGCTAAGGCTCCAATACTTTGGCCACCTCATGAGAAGACTCCCTAGAAAAGACCCTGATGTTGGGAAAGACTGAGGGCACAAGAAGGGGACGACAGAGGACGAAATGGCTGGATAGTGTTCTCGAAGCAACCAGCACGAGTTTGACCAAACTGCGGGAGGCAGTGGAAGACAGGAGTGCCTGGCGTGCTCTGGTCCATGGGGTCACGAAGAGTCGGACACGACTAAACGACTACACAACAAAATAATCCATGTAAGGAAAGCTCTCGTAGGAACACAAGAAGAGTCCAGCTGGATCTAGCCTATGGGTGCCTATGAAAATCCCAAAAGCAGGAATCAAGAGCAACCCATTCGAGTTTCCCTAATTTTCAGAGGTGACTACTAGCTGCAATAGCATTCTATGATAGGAACTGTTTCAGCTTATGGTCCAGGCCATGGGGTAGCCTGTGTAACTTACAACAATCTTGCTTTTTCTTTACTAATGGTTCAAGCCACAGTAGATGTAGATCACCTCCAGTAAAGATCCCCCAACTGAACATGCCTGTAAGATGCAGGTTCACATGTGCATATGTATAGGCACAGGAGCAGGTAACAGGTGATACCAGAGGATGGGTCCCAGACCATTTTATTGCTTTGTTAAAAACACCAGATAAAAAACTGTAAAGCGAATCTATAATATGTGAGACTGAGCAAGTTTCTCCCTGTTTCATAGTACTAGAAACTAAGGGCTACCCAATGGCAATTATTGGCAGCAGCTTCTGGACAGACAAGAGGAAGTATTTCTTCACTCAACAAAATTAAATTGCATCAATTACAGATAGGTAGCCGTGTTGGTCTGCCATAGTCAAAACAAAATAAAAAAATTCCTTCCAGTAGCACCTTAAAGACCAACTAAGTTAGTTCTTGGTATGAGCTTTCGTGTGCATGCACACGAAAGCTCATACCAAGAACTAAATTGCATCAAGTTCACCAACACATGGTATGATGATGGCCATTAGCATGGTGAGCTTCAAAACAGGATTACAGGCAGCAATTCATTGGCAGGAAGAACTGGGGTGCTCTCAAAAGGCTGAGGTGTGATGATAGGGAAGTGAAAGGAGGGGGCAATTTATTCCAACAACACCCAAGTTGTTTCCATTGAAACTGTTAACATGGAAAGGTCTAGCTTGGTGCTATCAGAGCTGCTTTCCCCTCTCCCATGAGCTCACAATGATGGGAACATATCTTGCTCCAGCAAATGAATAATCAGCTCACTTTAAGCTTGATTATCCCTTTGCAGTAATGTCAGTTACACTAGGAGAGGAGACCTAGAGGGCAAAGTTTGCCCATGAGTCAAAGGTCTCCCACACCTATTCTAATGGCTCAAGCAAGGAAAAAGATTGCACTCACAATGCAGACTGGTCAATACAGTAGCTGGTCAATACAGTGACCACAGCATGCCTAGCAAGTGTATATATGCAAGCTCCAGGTAACTTTTCATTCTAAAAGGGCCTTCTCTTGCAAATTATCCACACTGCAACATTCCACTGGTATGTTCTTTTTGCTGAAGAGAGGTCATCTGTGCACCTGTCCATGCAACTGGATATATTTTTTAAATGATTAATTTAGGGCAGCCAATCCAAGAACTGCAATCCTGCTCCGCTAAACCTCCCGAACCTTCTAGCAGCAATACCAAAGTACTTTAAGATAGCACTGAAATGCTTACCAACAGTTTTCTTTTCCCCTATTCTCACAGGGTTGTATTTGATAGCTGAGTATAAGGCTTCAGTCATTGGAATAAGGAGAGAAGCAATTTTCAGTGATTTCCCCCTGAAGCTTCATGTGTTCCCCCTACATCTGATCTGGAGGGTCCCTAACCAAGCCCAAAATTGCTCCCCTAACCATTCAACTAACAGAAGTTGTAGTGTCAACCTAAGTGACACTGTGGAATATAACCCATCGTTTTTAATAGCAAACCTGCTTTTAAAAAAAGCAATAAAGCATCGCAATAATATGAGATACAGTGGTGCCTCGCAAGACGAAAAGATTCCGTTCCGCGATTCTCTTCATCTAGCGGTTTTTTCGTCTTGCGAAGCAAGCCCATTGACGGCTTAGCGGATTAGCGCTATTAGCGGCTTAGCGGATAAGCAGATAAGCGGCTTAGCGGCTTAGAAAAAGGGGGGGAAAGGGAAAAAAACCCGCAGGAACTCGCAAGACATTTTCGTCTTGCGAAGCAAGCCCATAGGAAATTCATTTTGCGAAGCACCTCCAAAACGGAAAATGCTTTCGTCTAGCGAGTTTTCCGTCTTGCGAGGCACCACTGTACATGGGCATGAGCAGTTATGAAAGCAGTAAAGTTACAACTGGGTGTCCATTCTGTCGTCAATATTTTGTGTTTTGTCTTAAAAAGTATTACACATGTAGAACCTAACTTGTGCCTAGACTAAGGATCTGGCTTGGCTGAAATCACTTCAACAGCCTAAGATATAAAGTGAGTGGAACACTGCCACAGATTAGGAGCAACATCTGACCTCTTAGTGCTGCAAGGTACTACTGGCACAACTTAAACAGAAAGATAAGGACAGCCTCAAATACTTTCCACATTTTATTTACATTTGAAGACTAATTTTATTCTCAATCACATATCCATACACCTATTTTCCTTTTTTGTTTTGCTTCACTAAAACTTAAATGCATGGTTTATTAGAACAAAGACTGTAAACAAATATTTGCAATGTCCATTACATGTAACACACAGGAGCCGCTTAAAAGAAAATCATTTCCCCATTTTATAAATACAAGTATCAAAACAATCCTGACCGTATTCTGTGACACTACTAGCAGTCAGCACCCACACCTTTGCAAAAATTAAACAAGTTGAGCAATGGTATTTGCAGTACCTGCTACTGAAACAATTTTATCTGCAGCTCTTTTACTAAAGCAAGATGGATAAAGCATGCCATTTGTATTTTTTCTTCTTGAGAAAAAGTTTTCTGAAACATTATTCCACAGCAACCTGACACTTCCTGTCATGCTTTCGTCTTGAAACACCGGAGCTCCAATTTTAGGCTACTTCAGGTTTATGCTTAAAATTATAGTGCCTTGGTAAAGAGGAAAAATAATTGTGCTGCCTTTTTTTTTCTCTGATTGTGCCTGAAAACATATGGGGCATACATATACATATATATATTCTTTCAAATGTCCAGATCACGTACACCAGCAGAAACTCTTAATGTGTGGGTGGTTTGCATTGTGAGATTGAATCAAGACATTAAACATAAGTAGAAGTTGTTTAAGACAAGTTTGGGATTCAGCTAAAATTAATTGTTATAAGTTTGTCCTTCTGGAGGTTGTGGAAGCTTCATATTTTCTTTGGACATCATTAGACGCCTTAGCTCTTGAAGTACAACTTTAATGCTATAAGAATTTTGCCATTTTGCTAACACTGGTATGCTTCGTGCATCCACCTGTAAGGAAAGAAAGTGTACATTTAAGTAAGGCACATAAAATAACCAATTCCATAACTGTAGTAGCATGCTTGCATTGAGTTTTCAGACAACCTAAACACCAGCCACCTGCTCCTATGGTCTGGTGCTAACACTAGCTGCACTAGTACAGAAGTGGTAGGAATGAGGCCTTAATTATCACTGTGACTCATCATAAACCACTATGGATACAAATGTCAAAGATGAGAATTTGTGGCTCCTTTTGAAGATTTTTTAGTTTTTATAGCTATTCAGGGAAAGTTTTCAAAACATATGGCATCTCCTGCTAAACAGTTCAAGAGGAGGAAGGCATGTGAAAATAATGTTTTGTCCTATCTCATGGATAGGTTAGTAAAAACTGACCATTTTAACTTAGCAACATAGTCAACAGAAACATGTAAATGTCAGCATGCATCAACTACCGTATTTTTCGCCCTATAGGACGCACTTTTTCCCCTCCAAAAATGAAGGGGAAATCTGGGTGTGTCCTATGGGGCGAATGCAGGCTTTCGCTGAAGCTTGGAGAGCGAGAGGGGTCGATGCGCAACGACCCCTCTCGCTCTCCAGGCTTCAGGAAGACATCCGCAGCCTAGGCAGCCCTGTGGGAGTTCCCACAGGGCTGTCTAGGCTGCGGATAGTAGCCTGCTTCCCGGAGCGTCAGGCGCCCTGAAAGCTGAGCGCCTGGCACTTCGGGAACACATCCGCAGCCTAGGCAGCCCTGTGGGAGTTCTCCACAGGACTCCCCACGCTGCGGATAGCAGCCTGCCGCCCGGCAGGCGGGGCGCCCTGAAGCAGAGCGCCCCGTGCGCCGGGCAGACATCCGCAGCGTGGGGAGCCCTGCAGGAGTTCCCCGCAGGGCTCCCCACGCTGCGGATAGCAGCCTGCCGCCTGAGGCATACATCGGCCAGCCCCACAAGCTTGGGGGACAGCAAGGAGGCGCAGCACCGTTCCTCGACCTGGTTCGGTTTCCCCGACCTGCTTTTGGGGGGGAAATAAAGGGGGGGGAAAAATCCTTTATTTCCCCCCCAAAAAACCTAGGCGCGTCCTATGGGACGAAAAATACGGTAATTAATTATTGTGCGGCAGCGATTTAACCTCTCTATTAATTCATCCTTTAAAAAACAGGCCAACTATTCTGTCTCTTATGAATAATTTGAGTTTGGATACAATTCAAGGATATACACTTGCAGCTGTTGGAATATAAAACAGAAACTATTGTGATGAATCAGCAAGGTAACAAAGAATACTGTTTCTTTAATAAGTAAAGAATGTATGAAACCCCTAAAGGCCATGAAAAAAAAAGCAACCTGAGAAAATGTGTTTATAGGTCTGGGATATACAATAGTCAAGATCTCACAGTACTTCCACAATGAATTTTTATAATATAGGACATTCTGTATTGAGGGTGGCTAGCCACTGGCCACCAAGTAAATTTCTACTGCTGTCCCCCACACTGCCAAGTCCCTAATTAAAAATAAAAATAAATGTGACAAAGGGCTGCGGAGGATGGATAAACCTCTCTGCCCACCCCAGCAGTCTCACAGTAGTCTCAATCATCTGATGAGCAGGGAAGGGGCAAGAGAGCCCTTTATCAATCAGATGGCACGAATCAGACCCACAGGAGCAGTGGGCCCTGTACATTTGTGCATGCATGTGTGAGTGTGAGCAGCCACACCACCTGCTGACATTCAGCCTCCAGAGTGTTGGCCAAGCGCAAATGTAAACCTTGGATGAAACACACACCCCAAAAAATGTTAGCCACCCCTGATCTATACAGAATATTTTAGAGCTAGGTCACAGGTCTTCCTAACAAAATTCCAATATAACTTTAAGTTTGTTTGGGATTCATCAGTTTTTACCTGACTGTTCACTCACAAATCAGCAACCTACTTGCAAGTCTACAGCTCCCATTTAATGGATTTTCAGTCCATTACACTGAAATCAATGGCCTACTCAACTGGGGGGGGGGGGGCAACACAACTGATACAGAGCAAGCACAGACCACAGATGTGCTGTTGCTTTAAATTTATTCCTGTACTTGACTAAGAGAGACTCAGAGTCATTTTCACTGGGCAACTTCTGCAGCTTTAGTTGGACTGATCATAATAGAAAAACGGGAGCTAAAAGGACTAAGTTTGTAAAATTTAATTATTTAACAGGACAGCAAAGGCAAACTATAATTGATGAATAGATTTCCTTTAATTTGCAGTACTCCAAATTACGGCTCCAATTGTAAAATTATAATATATGGACCCAAGGGCATGCCAAACATTACACATTTCCTAGATGAATCTCCTACACAGAGAAAGAGGCTTTGGCACGTTCCTATACACAAAATGTTTACTAATGTAAGAAGTTAATAATGTTGGCAGTCACAATTTTTAAAAATTGCTTTCCATTCCTTTAACTATTTCACACCACATAAAATTGATTAAGCCTCTTGTTTTTACTGTGACTTTATAACTTTGGTATGGATCCAGACTTGGTCAGAATAAACCCCACTGAAATCAATGGGGCAAACTAATCATGACAAACTTAAGTTTCACTAATTTCAATGGGTCTGCTCTAAAAATGACTAAATGTGGATGCAACCCCTTCTCCATAGGTACCACCAACACATAATATGACAGCACAATTTACAAATTAATGTGTTAATTGAGGGCATATAAGAGCAGATGAACATACAACCTTGGGAGATTAAAAAAAGAAACAGAATCCTTAACAGCTTTTCTGCAAAAAATAAACTGGCTTGATCATCTTGCATTCCATCTTACCATTCCATTGGAATTATTTATTCCATTCATATTAATTTTAGTTACGAATCTAACTGTTGGAGGTGCTTCTGGATATTTAGGCCCACACTCTACTTTCAAGCTGTATATTCTGTTTTCATAATTTGTCTGGTAAACAGAGGAGGGAAAAAAAGAATTAATCATACTGAAAGCTAAAAGCATTCCAAATAACACTATTGAAACAGAGTCAGTCATCCCCATCTCAAGGATCGTGTGCAGAGCTGTTTCAAAATTGGTAAGACTCTGCTGACCAGCTGTTTAGCAGGAAAGAGGGGTAGCAGGTGAATTCAGCTTCCTGCTTTCTTCTAACAGATGACTGGTGAAATTTTAATATTTTTTGAAGGGCTCCATGCATGCAGACTAGCTGAAGAACATGGCTTGTATATACCCCCAGTTCTCCAGCCATCTAGAGATACGTACGTAACACTAGCAGGATTGGGACAAATAAGTATCTTATAATTATAAAGCAACAAAGGAGTTTCAGCTTAACTAAGGCTTAGAAAGAAGAAACTGGTGTTATCATTTCATGACAGATTTTTCCCCTTCACCTGGTAACTATTATTTCAGGTTTCTTGCCCAAAGATTTTTATAAAATGAAAAACCTAGATGTATCTTCCCCTTAATACTCACAAAACAGCCAACCTCAATGCCACCATCATTCAAAGGATCCATTTTTAATAGAGAAACTGTGAGAAATATAGACATGTAAACGCAGAAGAAAGGTGGCAGAAGGCAGCCAATAACCTCAAACAGAACTTTGCAACAAACCAAAATTGAGAAGAAGGAAGTGACAGAACTTAGGATAGGCTTCTGCATCTAGTAGTTGATGAGATAAAGAGGAAGGTAATCACGCTTGCTTTCCGAACTGAACTGTGCTTGAGTAAAGAAACCCAATACCCATAATAGTGGAAACACCTTCCAAAAAACATCACCCGTGCAATTAAGCTTCTTCCCTTACACATATGAGAAACTATCTCCTCCTACTTTCCACGTGTTGCAGTAGCCTTGTGGATCCTGGGCCTGTATATACATACCTAGTTCACAACGACCCCACTCAAGGCATCTCCCTGATCTGAAATACAATGTTGGTTCCTTCACAACACCTGTCAGCCCTAAAAACAATATTTAACTCTTTTATTATTTCACTGAGTAAAGTGGCTTATCATTAAAATTAAAATTACGTTCTAGTTTATTAGTTACTGAAGAATCTGAACTGTGTACTATATGGCATTGTCAAAACTACCTTATGACTCATTCGGATCTCAGTGTGGATGAAGCACTCAAATTACTGAACACTCCGAACAAATATGCATATCAAATTAATCTGGGAAAATTGTGACCAGGGGTCACTCTAGTAATCAGACAGTGCAATTTCATCTTGATTGCTTAAAAACTAAAACAAGCAGCAGCCGCAGCAAAATGGAAGTGTGAGAGGCTGCAGGAGGAATGGAAGAATGAGGAAGTCCTGCTGGGCAAGCATTCCACACACAGGCAGGCACAACTGGGTATAATTCATAAATGGTAATTTTGTTGTGGGTTCTATTATGGTTGCATTTAAATTTTTATAGGTCACCTTTAAGGCTTCGCAGAAGGAAGGTGACACAGAACTGTTTTATATAAAACTCTATATAGTTTTTTTGGCGGGGGGGGGGGAGACAATATAGATTTGAGAATTCCCTTCATGAATGTTCTACATTGGGGTGGAAAACCTCTCTCTCCATGAAGGCCACATGGGCAACCTTGGGAGGCAGGCAACATGTCAGTGGTGCATGCAGCCAGATCCAAAACTGAGTGGGAACGTAGGCAAAAGTCAGCAGAGCAGTGGCTGTGACTCGTTACTCCTTTCAGTAGATTACATTTCAGCCATGCAAAAGTCAGCTTTCTACACACCCAAACACCAACCTCTATCCAGGCAAACAAGAGCCATTATCAGAATTCAAATATACATCCCCCCCCCCTCAGGCAACAGCACTTCAGAAGCACACAAGAAGTGTTGGTGAGGGATGTGGACGAAGGAGGGTTCCACGGTCCAGAGAGTCTTGGAGGGCCCGAGATTCACTACCGCTGCTCAAAAACCTACTGGGCTCAGTGCTCAGTGACCATCCAAACTAACTAAATTAAAACGGCATCCCATAGATGCCGTATCCCTTCATCTTCAGAGAAGACAGAAGCTGGCCACAGCATTTTAGTATATAATTTCTCATCACTTACCCAGACTGCTTCTTACCATTTAGCTAGATTTAGCCTGAGTTCCAGGAATATTTACTATTCCTTCCACAACACTGACCAGAACACCCTCAAATCCTAACATTGCTGGGATCCCCTTTTCTCAGAAAAGACAGATTTGCATAAGCTTTGACTACTGTGTCAAAGATGTTTAAGTAAGCACACTGACAGGTCAGTTTCGGGGAAACAGAACTAGAATTGCCTTGCCCTAGCTGCTCTTAGTCTCTATATATAAATAATTAATGCAACTACAGTAAAATGGGATCAAAACAAATTCAAATTGATACTAACTTTAGGACATTCAAAACAAAACAAACTTCAAAACAAAATAAAAAAATTCCTTCCAGTAGCACCTTAAAGACCAACTAAGTTAGTTCTTGGTATGAGCTTTCGTGTGCATGCACACTTCTTCAGATACGACACGAAAGCTCATACCAAGAACTAACTTAGTTAGTCTTTAAGGTGCTACTGGAAGGAATTTTTTTATTTTGTTTTGACTATGGCAGACCAACACGGCTACCTATCTGTAACTGGAACTTTAGGACATTCAGTATGTGTGATGCTGAAGCAGAAACAATGATTGATGCTGCTCCACAACAATGCTGCTAATTTTATGAATGATCTTCAAAACCAAAATAAAAGGAAACCGGTCCTAATATTAGTACCAAATCCTCTCTATCTTTGGTCAGAACTTACTTTTGGCTTATAGCAGCTTCCTCCAAAATTGCAGTTCACCATAACCTCTTCCTACTACTGTTCCCATGATATATTGTATTTTACTCCTTGGGTATGTCCCTGTCCCCCCCCCCAACCCCCGTGCTACCTAGAAACACACATATGCACTGAAAACTATATGAGGGTGAAGGGAGAAAAGTTCACTCCAATTCCCCAGGAACTGAAGAAGTCCAAGTGCCAGAAGATAAGAACATCCTAAGGAAAAACACAAGTGAAGAAGCCCTCTGTTTGCAAAACTGGCAGATTAATAAAAAATAAAAAGACACACATTTGGCCAAAGTATAATGCAGGTTGAATCTACAAGAGAAAGCTCGGCATCTAGCTATGTCTGAAAATCATGGCAGATCATACAATTTTATGTGTAACTGTGCAAAGTCTGGAGATTAAGTTTTTCTAACCCTATTCTTTGCTATCCAGAAAACTTGGTATATACTCTATGCTAGAATCACGGAAGCCAGTAAAACAAGTTACTGCAGGCATAACTCTATTTTCAAGGCTACCATTCATACCAAATGGCTGAACCAGTCAGGTAATCTAACCCATTTTCTTACTAAAGGTGCCTGGGTGGGCTACCCAAAGCCAACTTCCGCCTTACCACCAGTGGTAGGTCCGAAAAACCACCGTCTGCACCATGGCTCACTAACCGAAAATCCCATCAAGTGCAGCATCTAGCTGAGCTGGCTTAGCAACAGGCATTTTGTTTATTTTAATGAACTGAATAGAATGCAATACTATGAGTCATAGGGGTGTGGAGAGTCTGTGTATGAACTTAACAGTGCTTAGCTTATTTTTTAGCTGCTATTTATAAATTATAAATGACATATTGATTTGTTAATCATATGACTTTTGCTGGTAATTGTGATGTTTACCTTATTTTTTAGTTGCTGCTTTGTTAATAGTGTTTTATAGACTGTAATGGTAGATTGGTTAATTATTTTATATGATTTATGCTGTACTTCTGTTGTTCTATTATGCTCTATTATGTTATTGATATTTATTGTTTGTAAGCCACTTTGCGATTCATTTGAATGTAAAGCGGCAAAGAAATACAATCAATCTTAACTTTGCCTATGGGCAGAAAGCAATTACATTTCTGTCCAATTCCTGGATGCCCAGAATACTCCTATTATATTATATTAATTATATTACATTATATTTTAGCAATATGTCAGCCATACAATATGCAGATACCCGATTTTCAAAGACTAATTGTGTCTGGGGTAATGCAAGGGTAGGGGCTGCCTTTGGAGTGCATGGCAAGAGCAGCCAAGCCAAAAAGCCACAGTATCCTGAAGTGATCCAGATGTTGCTGCTACTCCAACCTTCTCAAGCCAAGGTTCAAAGGGAAAGCCAGAGCAGATTGTTGGCTTATGGAAGGGGTAGAGAGAAGGTAGACCAGGCTAATTTGCAATAGATTGGAAAAGGCTTCTGCCTCCTAACAGCATAAAATAAAATAAAAATACTTTTCCCACCTACAGTAGGCTGCTGAAATCTAATCAGGCACGGACTTGTGTTAAAAACTGAGCTCAGTTCAGTTCCAGTACTGAAAACAAATTTGAAAGGTTCAGAATGTCATTAGGGCATACTGGGTTCTTTATTAATGGCTGAATCTCTTTCACACTAAGCTGTTGGGAGTAGATCCTGGGGTTATAATACAAAACAAATGAGATGTGACTAGCATGATACCAGGCTCTGCTGCCAACATGCAGGTCTTAAAGGGAAAGGAGGGGAAGGCCACAGAACTCTGTGTACACTGGATAGCCATGTCAATTGTCACCATCCACATCAAGTTACTTTGTTTGCTATGCCTGCACACACAAGCACACATAAAACTAAAGGAAGGGAGAATATTTGGTGCCATAAGCTCAGTGCGACTAACAGGCACACACTGAAGTGGTATATTATAAGTTAAAAACCAAAATAGAACATCTCATGTTTCTAAAGGTCCAGCAGAGCTGAAATTGTTGTTTAATGAGGGATAGCTAATATCATCAATGTGTTGTTTGAATGCACACAACAGAAATATGCATCTGTGCTGGGCCACAATTGCATACTACTGAATATGCATTTGGAACACTTCAACTTGAGCAGAAGTCACCATGAGACACTGTCATCTAAATACAGATTTGATAGTATTCAATAAAATGTTAAAAAAATATATCATTGTCCTTAATGTTACAATTATGTGGCCCCCATATTGACCTGGGCCTATAAGAAACCATTCCACACCTTTCTACGATTGTTACCAATTGTGAAAAAGCAAGGTTAGCTATAGGGCTAACTTCTGTTATAGCTTATAAGATTCCTAATTAAATTCTGAATCCAATTAAGTTACTCAGAATAATCCACTGAAATTGATGAGTCTACTCTTTGACTTAGTTGATTCATCCCATAGCATAACCCATAGCTAACAACCATGCATTGCAAATGTTTGAAAAGTTCCGCTAAATTAAGATTTAACTTATAGTACTGACCCTTGGTGGTCCAATAATCATGCCCGTCCACCTTGTAAGTGTCATGTCTTCGTCATCTTCGAGGCCCCAGCTTACTGTACCATCTCCTACTCCTTTCTGACCTTCTTCAAGTTCTTCCAACAAGCGAAAATTACGAGGGACTTTAACTATTTGAAAAAAGTAAAGCAATGTAAATAGCGATGTTCAAAATCACAGCTGATCTCTTGTCACGTCTTAGCATGAAGGCCTGGTTAAGCCAACTAAAAAATCCACATCTGAGAATTTATGCGTATAACACATTTTACTGGTATACATATTGAATTGCAATCAATGTGAAAAACAAACTTATTTCCACTTATGAAGTATCATACAACTTGGAATCTTAAATCCCTCAGCAACATCATATTTGCAGATTTGATTTTCTTATGGGTCTTTTTTTAAAGTGACAGTCTAAATTAAATTATCAAATTTCATATCTGGAAGTCATATACAGCCATAATTTTCACCATTTAGTTCATCCATTTTCTGATTCAGAAAGTAAGTTTTAATATATGACAGTTACCTCAACAGTAAGCACTACTCAGTCATTACTTCTCTGTGGAATACTGGTTACATTCAGACAATCTTTTATCAGTTCAAGATGAAATAAGCGGCTCTTATTTTTAGCTGTAAGTCATCTTGAGTACCATTAGAGGAAAAGGTGGGATATAAATAAATATATAATTATTATTATTATAGTAGTAATAAATATGAGTCTTTGCCCAAACACTCAGCTTATTTGCTCCTCCCTCTGCAGCATAAGCAAACCCAAAAAATTATGGTCACCAGATTTGAAACAAGGTAGAATATTGAACCATACTTTAAGTGGGTTAACTGTCTTAGCTTGTTCCAAAGCTCGTAAGCCTAGTTTCCGAGGGCACTATGGTTCATTAGGTGCTTCCTGGTTTGATTGCTTACATTGCAAATGGATGAACAAAGGGGCTCAATGCATGGGGTACGGGCTTATTTGTTTAGCACTTAATCCTGCTTTTCACTATATGTCTCACAACAATTTACAGAAAATCAACGATATTGTTCGTTATCTTTTATTATAAAGCCAATATCATCATCTGAACTGGTCCTAGTCACACATACTGCATATTAAATAAGAATATTGTGCACACAAATTCTAATTGAGATGAACTTCAGAACTAGAAGGCATTTAAGAAATACTGCTCTTTGCAACTGTCTAACTAAACAACAGTTCAGAGTAGAAATCAGTTACTTCCCATTTCATAACAAAAATAAGAATACAGGAAAGTATTCATTTCTCACAGAGGACTGGTTGTATGAAAAGGATTAGAGAAGCAAATTCACAATACACCATTTTCCTACAAATAAAAGGATGCATTTCAAAATATGATCCAAATCCACAAACTGTACTGGCAGCTCAAACGACTGTATCAGGTTACTAAAGCAGGTTTGTACATATCTGATCCCTTGCATAGGTCAAACAATTATGCAAGCATGCAATGCCTGCCCTAAGTTGCTTTGACCACAAGCATGCTCAGGTGACTATTTTGGGAGAGAAAAGTGCTAAGGGATTTTAACAGATAATATCTTCAAGACTTCTAAATACCAAAGATGCTGGAGATCTAAATGTGTATTCATTATGCTGAAATACAGCAATGGGAGATAATGAGTTGACCTATGCCATACTGTGATATCACACAACCGGTAAAGGAATACACTGTAGATTCCAATAAAGTGGTTGCCTTTTATAATTACAAAAAAACAGAGCAGGAAATCCTAACCATGGGAAGGTTATCACCATTACTGGCCATTTTTCATTCTTAGAGTAAAAGCTTCCCCACTGCACTCTGCTTCAAGCAGGACTACAAATATATTTGGCTTTAAAAGAAAAGGGGAAGTTAAATAAACCAGGATTTGCCCCACTATAAGCAAAGCAGTAATTCCCTATGCACTCACTCCAGGACATATGACTAAAATCAGCTTGAGCATACACACAACCAAAAGCATGCTTTACACTAGCCAATAAGCAGTTTCCCCTTACACACCAAAATATCTCCTTTCCATAAGTGCCCTGCTATAGTTTCCAGCTAAGATTAAGAATGCCCAATGGTTGCCATGGAAAACAGTTTTTGAATTAGAACCCCTCACAATACAGCAATGTATTGCAGACTAAATTTTAAAATTGCTCACATGCTGTAGCTGCTCACTATCTTTGTTTGTCTATAACCATATCACCATTACCAAACGGTGAACATTTGGATAATACACAAAACATTTGTATGTATTGCTGTGCAGCCTCAGACTCACATTCTGTACAGTGCTATTGTACAAAGAAGAACAGATATTTCTAAACATGCAAAACTACATTTAGCATCTGATAAAGGCCAGAACCATTTCTTTCTGCATGATTAGCTACATGCTCAGTTGACTACAAAAATACCCCCCCTTTTGGACCAATAATTACCTCCCCTAACTGCAGCATTAAATATTATATCCATGTGCATAATGAAAACATAGAATTATAGAGTGGAAGGTACCCCAAGGGTAATCTAGTCCAATACCCTGCAATGCAGGAATCTCAACTAAAGCATCCATGACAGGTGGCCATACAACTTTTGCTCAAAAACTTCCAAGGAAGGGGAGTATACCACCTTTCAAGGTAGTCTGTTGTACTGTCAAAAAGCTCTTACTGTCAGAAAGTTCTTCTTGGTGTTTTGTCAGAATCCCTCTTCTTGTAACTTGAAGCCATTGGTTCAGGTCCTACCCTCCAGAGCAGGAGAAAACAAGTTTGCCCCCATCTTCCATGTGATATCCCTTTCAATATGTGAAGATGCCTATCATCTCTCCTCTCAGTCTCCTCTTTTCCAGGCTAAACATACCCAACTCCCTCAACCATTCCTCATATGGCTTAGTTTCCAGACCTGTGGTAATCTTGGTTGCCCTACTTTGTCCACCTACCAGTTTGTCAATATCCTTCTTAAATCTGGCACCCAGAACTGGCCATGGTATTCTAGGTGTGGTCTGACCAAGGCAAAATAGTGTGGTATTGTGACTTCCCTTGATCTGGCCACTATACTTCTTTTGCTGCTGCATCACACTGTGGATTCCTATTAAGTTTATCATCTATTTCACATGCACTACTGGCAAGCCAGGACTCCCCTATCTTATATTTGTGCAGCTGGTTCTTGCTGCCTAATTGTAGAACATAGCATTTTTCCCTGTTGAAATTCATTTTGTTAGTTTTGGCCCAGTTCTCTAATCTGTTAAGATTATCTTGAGTCCTGATTCTGTCTTCTGCAGCTACCCATCCCCGTTTGGTGTCATCTACAAATTTGATGAGCACCCCCTCAATTCCTTCATCCAAGTCATTTATAAAGACACTGAACAATGCTGCTGCATCCCACTTTTCACTTTTTCCCCAAGATGAGGAACTATTTGGGTTCACTCAGTCAACCAGCTACAAATCCACCTAACAGTCACCCAATCCAGTCCACAATCCACCAACTTCCCTGCAAGATTATGGGGCACTATGTCAAAAGCCTTATTGAAAACAAGATACACTATGCCCCCATCATTCTCATGATCAACCACACTTTTAACTCTGTCTGGCATGACTTGTTTATAGAAACCCATGCAAAGTCTTAGTAATCAAAGCACTATTTCTTAAATTCTCACAGACCAACCCTTTACTGCTATCTATATACCAGGTCTTCTTTTCTCACATTTTTGAAGATGGGGAGAATCTGCAGATACCTCACGTGTTCTACAAATTTCTCAATTATTATAGGCAGAGACTTGGAGATCACATCTGCAAGCTCTTTTAGTACCCTTGAGTGCAGCCCATCAAGCACTGGAGATTTGAATTCATTTAATAACTAAGTGTTCCCTTGCCACTCTTTTCCTATCTTGGGCTGCAGCTCCCTCCTTGCATTGTTTATTCTGTTATCACTGGCTTGGTCATTGCTTTCCTTTTGGGTGAAGACAGATGCAAAGCAGGTGTTAAGCAATTCTGCCTTCTCTCTGTGACCCTATAGCATTTATCCATCTTCTCCATGCAGAGGACCAATACTTGCTTGTTCTTCCCTTTGCTTCGAAAATGTGCCAATAAAGATTTAGTAAATTAAAATAATAACTCCAAATTAGTGGATTTTCTGTGCTGAGTGTTATCTTTGAAAGGAGCTTTTCCTCGCCCAGAGGCAGATTCATAATGAGAGTATGAAATGAACTCTCATTAGCTGTTTACATTTGCTGCAGAAGCTTACGGTTCCCTTAAGAGAACACAGCTTGGAAACTGTTTTTGTATGAAGTTTGATGGGAGCTATGCAAGGCAGTTTATGGTTAATAGACAAATTAAGAAAGGCATGTCAGTGATGCCCAGAGACTATCCTACAACACCCTAGTTTTCATGGAAAGACATGCTGCTAAAAACAAAATTCTGGCCTGAATTGCAGCAAACTCTGGCAAAATTCTGAATAGTTTTGTTATAAATAAGTTGTAAATGTTTAATGGAAAAAATAAATTATGTATGTATCAGTTTATGTTTTGTATTTCATCAGTAAAAAATAACTGAAATTAGTTGCTATTTAAAATACTGTGGATGTATTGTTGACTGCATTTATTAAAAGAGTAAAAACAACCAAGCAGTCATATGTCTGGACATAGAAATACTGTACTGCTTATTTTGTTTTTTCTGCGTTGGCACAAATACAGGTAACTGGAGATCATCATGGGATCCAATACGACATCCTATATTTTGATTGTCACTCAAGAACTTCAATGCAAAACAGCAATTATGTTCATGCTAACAATACTTTTAAATCCAGATTTCATGATTATTGGGAAAGTACAACATATAAAGTTGAAAAAGTGAGTTGTAATATTAAGCAGATCTGTGCATAGCAACCTGCTCCACACAGAGAGCCATATGTATATACAATGTATTTCCCAGTAGAACTGGTTTTGATCTTTAAACCACTAAATGGTTTGGGACCGACTGTCTTAGCAGCTTGTATTCTGTGTCCCATCACAGAATATTAAGATCAAGCAAGTGTTCCCCCACTAGGTTTGAAACTCCACACATCCCCCATCAAGCCTGACTTATGAAGGTATTTTGTGACAAATGTTAAAACAGGGCTATGGGTGGGTTTGATATTATTAAGAAGTTTTAATTTTTATTAATGTATGGCTTTATTTGGCTAATTCCTATGTGGCTGTAACACAATTAAAAATAATTAGACTAATAGATATACATGTTGTGAATCTGAAAGAAAATGCCTTTTCAAGATAATTGAACAATATGCACAGCTTCCAGGTTAAAATTATTTACAGTTTATTCAGCACAAGGTACCAACCACAGTTACAAAAACAATTACCTATTAACGGTGTTTAAATAAAAGGCTGGAATACAGGAACACAAAGTCAAAATTATTTAAATACCCTTTCAAATTCAGTACTTATCAGTGCTGTGAAAGATCCAGGTGCGAAACATATTGCCAACGATGAAAAGGAAGATAATTACAGTTCAAGCAAGTAGACCCAGGTTATTAAAGAGTTATTAAAGGTTATTATTTTCAAGTAAAATTCTTTGGTAACACCATCTATGATTAACAACAGACTTCAAGGACAACATGCCATAATAATTTGACATGTTTAAATCTCAAATGAACTTTGTAACATAATCCATAGTATAAGTTATGGATTTTACTTCACATTAATTTTGAATAACTGCCACCCCTCGTTCATAAGCACTACTCAGCTGCAATATTTCCACTTCACCAATAACCGCATGAACTGGAAGACTGATAAACATTTGCATTTCTACCATTTTATGAGAAATGGGGAGAATTGAGACATAGTATTGAAAAGCTGTGGTAGGAACAAGAATAAACTGAAAGTGGGAAGAAGGGTGCGGGGAATTAGGAAAGTGGGGATGCTGAAAAGTGGGCAGTATACAAAAAAGGCAAGAAATGGGATTGGGATAAAAGGGGATGTAGGAAGGAAAAGAAAGAGAAAGTCAGGAAAACGGGAACTGTAAGGTCCAAGTATTAAAGGTTTTGGTTTCCCTTAGCCTACTGCCTCAGCAATACGATTAAAATAAACAGAAAGTAAATTCAATACAAAGCCTCAAAGCTCATCGCTAACTGGTGACCAGCAAAACCAAATTTCCTTCTGGAGTTTTGCAGGAAATACTTCGACAAGATCACAAACGGGAAAGGAGGGAAGCGTGCCAGTAACAAAAATTCATACGCAAGATTGACAACGGACCTCATCAGCAAAAAGACCAAGACAAAACTTAATTACACGCCCCCATACACACTTTGTGTGTTTGTTGTTGAACGTATCTGTCCTACCCTCAGCAACCAGCAACGCCTGCACTTAGAAACCGGCGATATTAAAAGCCACCTAAATGCCACTGGGGTCGGCTTCGTTTTCGAAGAGAGGGGGAATATTTATCAGTATTACGTTGCGGGGGGAGGGCGGAAGAGAGACTCAAGAAACGCCACATTTCCTCTCACCCAAACCCGAACCGAGCGTGAGAAGGAGGTCCGAAGACCCCGAATTCCACCTTCCCCTGAACAAAAACCGACCCCAGGAGCGGAAAGCTGCCTCGGCCTCCCCACCTCCCGGCTGCACCGCCTGCCTCTGCCAGCCCCGCAGGCGTCTCCTCCCCGCATCCCTTGCAGCACCAAGAGGAAGACTCCGGCCCCAGCGCCAACCCCCGCGGCCTCCCCGCCCTCCTCTCCCGCCGGCGCCGGAACCTTGGCCCGGCTGCGCTGGCGCCGACCGCTCTCCACGGAATGAGCCGCGCCGGGGACACGCCACCGGGGTCTCTAGGGAGAGAACCCCCCTCCCCGGCGAAAGCCCCCCGCCAGCCCTTCCAAGGCGCCCCCCCGCCGCCTTCCTCTCAACACAGACCTGTGGATCCGGCCATCTTGTCCAAACCCCTCCCCCACCAGCCAGGAAACACACGGGCGCCGAGCACGTGACTTCTGCCTTGCGCCCTACGTCACTTCCTGGAAACTAGCCCCGCCTCGCGCTGGCGTTTGCTGCTTCTGCGCGTCGAGAGGGTGGTGGCTAAGGCGGCTGCAGATAAGGGAAGGGAAAATACCGACTGACCGGGGTGGATGGAGAGGGAGGGATGTAGGGAGGCGGCTACTTGAAGCAACTGACAGGAGAAGAGAGCCCTCCAGGGCATTTGTCGCTCTGGTGTCGGGAAGTGAGGCTGCGAAAGGGTTAATTACGGAGTTTGCGGAGGTAGCCAATGGGGTGGCCTCCAGGTGGTGAAGGACTCCAACTCCCATCAGCCCCGGCCACTATGTCCAATAGTCAGGGATGATGGAGCTGTAGTCGAGTAAAACCTTTAACCTACAGTGGCTGGTTTGATGTATTAAATGTTGGGAAACTGATATGAAATGCACACGCAGTGATAGTTGCTCACAGTACCAGTCACCACACAGAAGCAGCTTAAGATTCAAATACTTTACTACAGTGGTACCTCAGGTTACATACGCTTCAGGTTACAGACTCTGCTAACCCAGAAATACTGTAGTGCTTCAGGTTAAGAACTTTGCTTCAGGATGAAAACAGAAATTGTGCTCCGGCGGCATGGCAGCAGCAGGAGGCCCCATTAGCTAAAGTGGTGCTTCAGGTTAAGAACAGTTTCAGGTTAAGTACGGACCTCTGGAACAAATTAAGTACTTAACCCGAGGTACTGTACCACTGTATAGTAAAAGCTATGGTTTTCCCAGTAGTGATGTATGGAAGCGAGAGCTGGACCATAAAGAAGGCAGATCGCCGAAGAATTGATTCCTTTGAATTATGGTGCTGGAGGAGACTCTTGAGAGTCCCATGGACTGCAAGAAGAACAAACCGATCCATTCTTAAGGAAATCAGCCCTGAGTGCTCACTGGAAGGACAGATCGTGAAGCTGAGGCTCCAATACTTTGGCCACCTCATGAGAAGAGAAGACTCCCTGGAAAAGACCCTGATGTTGGGAAAGATGGAGGGCACAAGGAGAAGGGGACGACAGAGGACGAGATGGTTGGATAGTGTCTTCGAAGCTACAAACATGAGTCTGACCAAACTGCGGGAGGCAGTGGAAGACAGGAGGGCCTGGCGTGCTCTGGTCCATGGGGTCACGAAGAGTCGGACACGACTAAACGACTAAACAACAACACTGTACCACTGTATGGCAGAAGATAAGGCTCAGTAAAACGGTTCTAGATGTAGAGTTATACAACTTGTAGGCTTTTGCAGATGCAGATATATACAGATACATACAAGTAAAAAGTATCTCTGTTGCTCCAAATACTGTAAACTCCAACATTTCAACATGTAACACTGGACTAGTAACACCAATGGACTGATGACTCACAGACTAACTGAGCTGACATATATTAATCACATATATAGTTGGAGCACTAGGCTGTTACCATAGTAACTGGCTCAGCACACATTGCACCTGCTATTAGTTCATCAATGTAGTGATTTATGCTCCTGAAGGACATTACCCCTTTTAATTTCCAGTTGCTCCAACATTAAATACTACTGTATTTAATACAATACTGTTGTGTTTCATGCAAGGGAATTTATTTCCTGCTCAAAACAGAAAGACAAGGCTATAGGTTGAATTCATACCATAACTCATGTTACCCTCCTTCCTGACTGTAGAGAACAAATGTGGAGTCTATGGCTCTTCAGATGTTGCTGGACATTACAACACCTATCAGTCCCAGCCAGCAAGACTCATGGTCAGTGATGATGGGAGTTGTTGGATGAATTCCAACAACATCCGGAAGGCCATATATTCCTCATCCTTCCTTCCCTGTAAAGTGTTAGAGAAATAATTTCTGTGTTTGTGTTAGCTTTCGCTGCTTTGATTTATTTATAATTGAAGGTTTTTATAATTTACATTTTGTATTGTATATTATATTTGTAATTGTAAACTGCTAAGGGAACTCAGTTATATGGATGGAAGAGAAATGTAATTAAAAAATTGTTGTCTGAGGGTGCTTAGTCCAGTGCTGTCATTAGAGCCTGAAACAGTTTTTATCAGCTTCAGTTGATACACTAGCTGCAACCGTACCTTGGATGGACCATGCTCTGGTGCACACACACATTTAGACTACTGCAATGCATTATACATGGATCTTTATTTAAAAACAGTCAGTAGATCTAAAATAGTTGATGCAAAATAGGACTAGGTAAAGGTAAAGGTACCCCTGCCCGTACGGGCCAGTCTTGCCAGACTCTGGGGTTGGTGCGCCCATCTCACTCAAGAGGCCAGGGGCCAGCGCTGTCCGGAGACACTTCCGGGTCACGTGGCCAGCGCGACATCGCTGCTCTGGCGAGCCAGAGCCGCACACGGAAACGCCGTTTACCTTCCCGCTGGTAAGCGGTCCCTATTTATCTACTTGCACCCGGGGGTGCTTTCGAACTGCTAGGTTGGCAGGCGCTGGGACCAAACGACGGGAGCGCACCCCGCCACAGGGATTCGAACCACCGACCTTTCGATCAGCAAGCCCTAGGCACTGAGGCTTTTACCCACAGCGCCACCTGCGTCCCAAAATAGGACTACAATATTGTTTTACTGGGACTGGATGTTTTGTTCATATTAAACCTGTCAGTGCTTGGCCAGCTGAGCTGGCTCTCATTTTGTTTCTGGCCCAATTTAAAGAGCTGATTTTAACCTCTTAATTCCTAACAGTTTAGGACCAGGATACTTGAAAGATTATTTTGCTCTCATATATACATGTTTGAACATTAAGATCCTAACCAGAGGCTCTGTTTGATGTGCACCAGAAATCTCTTCTGGGAGGTCCTCCAAGCCTCTTGAGCAGATCTGGGGGAGGGGGCACACAGGGAGAGAAGAGAAGGAAATTCCATTATGCAGGTGGAAGTTTTTGCACAAATGGAACAACTTTGTTGCATACTACTACTCCCACATTCCATTTTAAGATTGTAATCAGATGCAGACTCCACGGCTTCGCCATCATCCATTTTTTTTTTCTCCGTTTCTTTCGCAACCGTTTGTTTTCTGACATTTTGGAAAGCCAGATAAAGGATTTGCCCTAATAAGGATTTTGGAATTCTCCTTGATGCAAGGTACTTAAACATAAGTTTTGACCTGTTTCTAACATTTCTTCTTGAGCAAGATTGCTGAACATGTGTTGGAGATCAGTTGCAGGCATTCTTGGAATATGACCACCCACGGTTCAAATATAGGACACTAAACATAAAAATATAATAAGATGAGCCTGCTGGATCAAGCCAGCATCATCTTATCACAGAGACCAGACAGATTCCTGTGGGACCCAAGAACAAGAGCTGGCTCCCCTCCACTGATTTCCATAAAACTGTCCAGTGAGTTCTAGTTGCATGTCCATGAATTCTATTTTTTTGAGAAGGAGAAAAACATCCACTTTCTATATGCCATCCATAATTTTATACACTTCTATCATATCACCTTTACTTGCCTTTTCTCTAAATTAAAAGGTCCCAAATGCTGCAACCTGTTCTCATACGGGAGTTGCTCCATTTCCTTGATATTTTTGATTGTCCTTTCTGAACTTTTTCCAACTCTACAATATTATTTTTGAGGTGAGGTGACCAGACTGAAACTCCCCCCAACTTTTAACAGTATTAAAACACACCACAGAATTTTAACCAAACTTTCTTTTGAATATTCTATTAAAATACACAAAAGACAAGCATAAATTGGAGAATGCGGGCATCGATCCCGCTACCTCTCACATGCTAAGCGAGCGCTCTACCATTTGAGCTAATTCCCCTCACAAGATGAACAGTTTAACCTTTGGTGACTCATCTCTCCTTGGTGATTCATCTCCTTGGCTGGCAGATTGGGAGAAGTTCCACTGAAATTTGAGCTGCGCTGTTCCAGCCTGCAGACATAGGGCTGCAGTTTAGACTACAGGATTACCAGTACAAACCAAGGCACGTCTACTCAGAAGTACGGTAGATCCCTACTGAGTCCAATTAGACTTACTCCCCAGCAGCCTAAGTATTCTGGCGTAGTAGTGTCCAGCTTAATCAAACCTGCCTTTAACTCCAAACTAGTGTATGGAGATCAGTTTTATTCTGAATTTATTTTTGACCTCATATGCTCGGTTTGCTCCTTTTTTCCTCTTGGAGCGATCCAGATGCAAAGCAGGGCAGGGCTCCTTTATTTTAAATTGTTGTGTAGAAGAGGGCATTTTGACAGGTGCCCTTAGACAAGCCCAGGTGAAAAAAGCTAGACCTACCGAAGTATCTTCTGCACACAACTATGAAAGGGACCGTTGGAGAGGCACCTTCTCCTGTCTCTTGTTTCCTTCCTTCCATCTAAAAAGAAAGCCAAACAAACAAACAAACAAACAAACAAATAGTGGTGGTGGTGTCCCTTAGATTGGGCTGTGACACAAGTATCCTAGGGAATCCTCATTTTAGTTTGTGCCCCCCTTCATGCAATCAATACAGAATACTGATGATGATTAAACTGCCTTTCTTTTACATAGCCTGCGACAATAAACTTCCTTTGGATATCTCTGTAACAGTTCTGTCTCTGCCTTCTTTCTCTGGCCCAGTTTATCTCTCTTGCCAAGGGGGGGCGGGTTAATGCCTTGTGAGGGCAGCACCCCCCGCAGATGTCCTCTCTTTAAAATAGTGCTCTCCAGATTTGGCCTGGGTTTTCAGCACACCCTTTTCTCATCTTTCCCCTTTCTCTGCCCCATCTCTCCTTCTTTAATTGGCCTGGCTGGGGTTTCGTTGGCTGCTCTTGCACGTGGCTCTTCCAGAGATTCGATCCGTGCCTGTAACAGTATTGAAATGCTTTGAAAACTGATGTTGCTAATTCACTGCAGAAGAATAAATTATCTGCCTTCTGTCCAAGTCCAGAGAGTTAAACTCCCGGAAGGAGAGGATTAAAAGCACAGATGTTCAGCACCGCGTTGTTTCGCTGCTGGCTTGCGCGAACTGCCGGCCAGGGAACAACTGCATGGATGTTTGCTAGCTAGACAACTCATTTCCTGCGATGACGCACTGAAGGGTGAGCGCTGAGGGAGCCGGAGCGAAGGGGAATTAGCTCAAATGGTAGAGCGCTCGCTTAGCATGTGAGAGGTAGCGGGATCGATGCCCGCATTCTCCAGTAATTTCTTTCGTATATTTTTGTGTGTGGATGTGGGATGCTGCTGCTAGTGGGAAGCAGGAAACAGAGGAGTAAGAAAATAAGTTGACTATCCAATATGTAAGACAAATAAAAATATATTCAAAATTGCGGTATTGTGTATTGAAATCCTAAAAACTGAATGCACCACACTGGGCTCTATCCAGCTAAGTTATTCAGAGCAGACTCATTGAATTCAATCATGGAGCTGGAAGGGACCACCACAAGGCATCATCGGGTCCAACTCCCTGCACTGCACAAATGTGAGGTTTGCGCCCATGACCGTGAGATTAAAGAGTGTCCTGCTGTACCGGCTGAGCTATTAACCTAAGTCATGATCATTCATTTAAATAGGTCTACTCTGAGTAGGACCGGTATGGGATACTATGCTTATAGTAGGTTGTGAAAGGACGATTTCAAGAAAGAAGTATTTTAGCAAAATATGCCAGTGCATAAGACCAGGCAGCTCATTTCCTGCGATGGAACTACTAAGAGTGACGACTGCGCAACACCAATAGGAAGGGGAATTAGCTCAAATGGTAGAGCGCTCGCTTAGCATGCGAGAGGTAGCGGGATCGATGCCCGCATTCTCCAGTTGTGATCTCTTTATGTCACACGTTTATTTCCCTTCCTTATACAGGTAGCTGCTGGCCAAACGAGAACTAGTCCGCTGTTGGACAGACTGCTGCTTAATAATGCGAAAACTAATGGCTTAGATAGAGCAGGTCACCCGATAGTTGTAACCGGATCAGTATTTGTGAATGAAATGCGCAGCTAGGATTGGGAGGGGGCGATGCTCCTCCAGCCAAAGGGAGGGAGCCAGCCAGGTGAGAGAGGGAAGCTGGAGCTGTCTGAGGTAGATGGTCAGGCTGCCGCAGTCGTCTGGCAAAGGATCTTTTTGGATCATCTCTTTGCCGCCGCTTATGCACCCCTTCCACTTCCTCAATCCTCTTTCAAATGGAGCTAAACCTGGGTTTTTTTTACTGCTTAGAAAGTAAACTGCAGAATTTTATTTTTTTAAGGAAATCCCATTTCCTACAGCGATTCACCATAGGCTAAGCAGCAAACATTGCACAGGGAGGGGAATTAGCTCAAATGGTAGAGCGCTCGCTTAGCATGCGAGAGGTAGCGGGATCGATGCCCGCATTCTCCAGTTAATGCTTTTTTTCCTTTGTTTATTTTAACAGGAAAAATAATCAGCAAGATAAAAAATAAATGTTTAACATTCCCTGGTGTGCTTTTTATTTTATTTTAAATAAAGGCTTTTTTTATCACAGTCTGTCAAACGAAATAAACAGGGGAATTGCCCCGTACAGTTGAGGGCTTGTATGTAAGAATGAAAGAGAATAGCTGGATAGAGGCACGCTTTCCCCAGGGGGCAGATTTATTTATGTTTGGGTTTTTTAAAAAACAACCCCACCACCAACCTGTTGCTTATGACTCTGCTAAGCAGGATGAGGTAAATGGGAGCTCAGAAGGCAGATCCCTTAATTAGAAAGTCAGATGTCAATGCATGCTTTTTCCCCAAATTATTTTTCATGGTGGGAATGGGAACCTTCGGAAGACGTACAGCAAGGGGCATCGCAAGGACTGCCGCTTTAGCCCTTGCACTTTTGTGACTTCCTGCCTCCAACTCTCCATCCAGCAATGAGGGGGAGAGTGGCTTTATAGAGTGCCTGCCAGAAGCTCCTCTTCAGTTTGTTGTTCAAAAATGATTCTGCCCCCATCCCTGACTCAGTAAAGACTCATGCCATAGCTGTTTCAAGAGAAGACTTTCCATTGTAGAATTTCACAATCGCCTGCAGAGGGGGAATTAGCTCAAATGGTAGAGCGCTCGCTTAGCATGTGAGAGGTAGCGGGATCGATGCCCGCATTCTCCAGCTGGGTTTTTGGAATAAATTAATAGAGGGTTGTGGTTTTGAAACGTTTGTGGGACACGTCTAATAAAAAAGGTTGTTCAATCGCAACTCCTCACGCAGAATGAAAGGGAGAAAGGAACTGGGGTCGTCATTCTGCATCTTCTAATTCTTTATTATGTGAGTTTTCAGGAACTAACCCCGTCCTTATCCCATGCATGTTTACTCAAAAGTAAGTTTTGCAAAGGTACTTACTCTCCATTATGTGTACCTACAACTGGAGATTTAATTTCCCCCCCTCAACCGACAGAAAAAGTAGTGAAACGACTCTAAATCAATTTGCATAAAGTTATTCGTTACTTACAAAGTTGTAACCACTATGATAACTTTGGTTTGGAGTAGATCCATTGAAATTAAAGAACACATGTCAGTCATTAATTTCAATATTCTTAGTAAACCTTAGTAAACCCTACTTAAGTTTGCTTGAATAGGTAACAATATAATATTGTCCCGTTGAAACTGATTCTAATGTGATAATAACAAATGAAACACTGTTGCATGTGTCTCTTTCAAATTATAGAGATCAGCTACTGTTAATTGTTACAACTTTTACATGAATGAGCCTGGAAGAGTTCCTGTTACTACTTTTTAATGCATATCCATTCATGGAGTGGGAGAGGGAAAAGAGAAGATTTCCATACTTCTTTTCCCTGTCGTTTGGCTTCCATTAGCCATGGCCTGCGTTATTATTTTGCTGGCTTGATGGGTATTGATTTTGCTGGGTTGACAACAAATTTGTTGGCCACTGCCTTACACCCAGGAGGGGCTAATTTGTGGCCCTCACGATGTTGTTGAACTCTCAGTTTCCAATGCAGAATGGTTTCATGCTTGTGAAGGTTTAAAAACACAAACATTTCCCCTATTACGATATTATTTAAAGATGCTAGCAAAGCACTGGAAACAAAGTTAAAACTGGAGAGAAACTTAAAACTCTAAATAGGGAACAGAGTTGAAAGCAAATGGTTTTTTTCTGTTGCAAGTTGACAATCTATTTCAGCAGGAACAGAATATATCCATGTATCTATCAAAACAATTGTTTTTTATTTGAAGCTCAGAGGAGCTGAAGTTGTGTTCATCTTTTGCATATTTTCGATGCAGAATTAAATAAACACAACTAGGCAGACCTATGCATGTTTTACCAACAAGATTAATGTCCCTGCATTGTCTCCATTATATGCTGTTTTCCTTAACATTTCCTTTAAAAAACAATTATTATACATAATTGACTAATACTGCTATATTACCAACAGCTGGTAGTCCAGAATAGGCTCCAGTCTTTGCCTTCGTCTCCTCCTTGTGGTTATATTTGTTACAACGTACAAAAGCTTACTTCCTCAGCTGGTGGCAAAATGCGGTTCGTTTGCCGCAGGAAAAGATAGCTGGGCTAGCTGCTGTGCACCTGGAATTGTAATCTGAAAGTGTCCAGGCTCTAATACGTAAATCAGGGGCAGCTAATGCTTTTTGGGCTGGGAATAATCACCCTTGACCCATTCCCTGGGGGCTGCATACCAGTTATGTGGCTACTTGCACACAGCATCCCCTTCAGATGACCCATGCACATCAGCTGAGGGGGGTGTTGTCTCTGTGCTCATCAAATGATCTAATTCTGATGACCAGGGAGGAAGTAATTTGCAGGACACTTGCCCACTTCCCACAATGGGGGTGGTTGTGGTGATCTTTTGGGACCAGGTCAGGTTCCAAACTAGGGGTTAACCACCTGCTAGTATTGTATTGAACCTCTACATTTTGTCATTTTCAACTGTATTCCTTTTTTCATATAATGAATGGTTGCCATTTAAGCACATTGCTATTATTATGCTTGCTCACTGTCAGGAACCCGACAGGATGTGTCGTGTGTTTTTAAAGATACCATGCACCTAGGTTGTTGTCCATCTATATATGACCTTCTTCCACACTCATCATGGCTCTCAATATATATTTCGGCTTTTCTATAGAGTGAACATACAGGCAAGGACACGTTCTACAACTACATGAAGAAATGCATGCCTGTAGACTATGGCCAGCATATGCATGAATAGGACGTCCTAAATTAATAGGGTTCCTGTTTGTGTCAAGCCTTATTTAGATGCATGTTGCTGATGTACTTTAAAGCTCCTATGGCAGCAGGCAGAGCATGTACCAGCTTAATGCTTTCAAAGCTTTTCTTACTTAGGTACTATGGAAACTTCTTCCAGTGTTTCTCTTGCAGCCATGGCACTCCAGCTAAAGGGAGATTTCATAACTGGAATGATGATTAAATTTGTAGCCTACTTGTGCCTCTAAAATATGGTTTTGGTTAGTTATCTTTTGTTTTCTCTGAAAAATGATTACTATTAAATCATGTGCGGTACATGAGTTTTCTATTTTTAAAAATCTATAAAGAGTATTTTTAAAAGGGTGTGCAACTAGTAATATGCAACATATGAAAATCAGTCACACGAAACTTTTTTTGTTGATATAATGCTAATTCATAAGTAAGAAAACATGTCAAGGGATAGATTTAGGGTAACATAAATAATTAGTCAGACTTCTGAAGCCCCAGATCACCAGCTGATACTCCTGTACATTATTGCAAGTTAAATTCAAGTAAGCATAAACAGGATTACAGCTTTATTGTCAAGAACAAAAGTTTAGAAAGCTCAGGTTTTGTCCAATTTCATTTATTGCTATGTTGGAAAGTTCTTTGATTCAGTGAAATCTTCTGCTAGTACAACAAAAAGAAGGCATTTTTCTGACAATACAGTGGTACCTCGGTTTAAGAACAGTTCTGTTTACGAACGATTCTGTTTATGAACTATGCAAAACCGAAAGTAGTGTCCCAGTTTGCGAACTTTACCTTGGTCTAAGAATGGAATCCAAACGGTGGAAGGGCACCAGCGGCAGGAAGCCTCATTAGGGAAAACGCGCCTCGGTTTAAGAATGGATTGTTCATAAACCGAGGTACCACTGTACTCCCCTTACCATGCTGTTCCAAATGGTCCTCCATCCCTCTGAAACAGATTTTAATAGGCTTTAAATGGCAGAGGGAATTGGCAAAATTTGCCTTTCTTGTTGAAGAGAGCCTCCACAGAATCAAAGAGCTTTCCATTAGCATTTGAGTCCCCAATGCCTTCAGCCCCTCATTAAGAAATGTCAACCAATGTTGTGAGGTGCTGAGAAACCAAGCTTTCAGACTATGGTTAGGGCTGTTGCTTCATCGCAAGAGCTGCTGCTATATGCAAAACAGAATAAGCTTATGAAGCTTAGGTGTTGACAAGATTAAAAATGGGAGCAGAGAAGGAGCTCTAATCCATGGTTACCTTCTGTATATGTCTGGAAATGGAAACCACATGTGAGTTTTTAAGTACAGTGGTACCTCGGGTTACATATGCTTCATGTTACATACGCTTCAGGTTACAGACTCCGCTAACTCAGAAATAGTGCTTCAGGTTAAGAACTTTGCTTCAGGATGAGAACAGAAATCGGGCTCCAGCGGTGCGGCAGCAGCAGGAGGCCCCATTAGCTAAAGTGGTGCTTCAGGTTAAGAACAGTTTCAGGTTAAGAACGGACCTCCAGAATGAATTAAGTACTTAACCCGAGGTACCACTGTACTGATTAGCAAAAATCATGGCTTAGGAATTAAGCCTTACTGTTTTCTATATCAGACAGTGAATTATACACAAAGTATCAACTGACGAGGTTCAGCATAACAAACTTTTCAAATTTTCGAAATGCACAATGAAGTAGAATAAGTAATCTGCATTTTATTACAAACAAAATCTTCACAAGCATTATCTAATATGCAGAAATAGTGATATAGGAGACATTCATATGAACCTGAATTCAAAAATTGTAACTAAGTTTTTATAGTTTGAAATTTTATGTATAGAGCTTACTCTTTAAAAGATGCTGAGAAAAAATGTGCTAAAATTAACTGTGCTGAAAGAATTAACATTCCTTAATAAGCAAAATCTTAACAGTAATTTTCCATGCTGATAGTGATGACCTCCTGGTCCAATTCCAGTCTAACAAGTATGATGTAAGCATATTGTATTAAAGCAAAGTTACACCAAGAAGTTAGTTTTACAGTTCCATTCCTGTAAAGTTAGGGTGTATTTAGAGAAGTCTAACAGTCTTCCCAGTCACAGTCAAGAAGTCGTCATCAGCCAATGCATGCAGTGCTTCTTCAAACATTTCTTTAGTGACAGCCTTAAAAGAAAAAAGTAAATACTGACATTAAGATACAAATACTATGTACAACAACCCAGACTGTAGGGATTGTATTATTTTTGCACACCTTGAAGCCATTATACTTCAACAATGAAATAAGAAATAAAATATTAAGTTCCAGTGTGAATCTAAAATCTATTAGTGGTTTTCAAACTGTGCTTGCGCATCCAGGAGTTTCTTGGGAGCTTATTAAGGGGCTCTCAGGGAGATGATGAGTAAATGCAGCGAAACATCCTGGAAAGACAGATTTTCTGTCACTACTGAGCCCCATCTGCAACATGCAGCTGAAGGGGAAACACTGAAGATGCTTTTGCCACATCCTCAGTTCATGCATGGCAACTGTGAGGCCTAATTGCTCATCAATGCCATGCATGAACCAAGCATGAGCCCTCAAATAGGCCACTACGTTCTGCAACGTACTAGGGTTCTGTGGCAGATGAGCGAGATGATACTCCATGTTTTGGAACAATTGAGATTTTTCAATATTTTTAACAGTCAGTAACAAGAAATCTTGGTGCTGGAGGAGACTCTTGAGAGTCCCATGGACTGCAAGAAGATCAAACGTATCCATTCTGAAGGAAATCAGCCCTGAGTGCTCACTGGAAGGACAGATCGTGAAGCTGATCTTTGGCCACCTCATGAGAAGAGAAGACTCCCTGGAAAAGACCCTGATGTTGGGAAAGATGGAGGGCACAAGGAGAAGGGGACGACAGAGGACGAGATGGTTGGACTGTGTTCTCGAAGCTACAAACATGAGTCTGACCAAACTGCGGGAGGCAGTGGAAGACAGGAGTGCCTGGCGTGCTCTGGTCCATGGGGTCATGAAGAGTTGGACACGACTAAACGACTAAACAACAACAACAACAAATCTAAATAAATGATTATGACAAAATGTGGAAAAGATCACCCCTTTAGGTGGTAGACAACCCTGAGGAAGAAAAGTACAGTAGACCAATGACCATGGTTTAGTTTCAAGTACCTTTAGGATTATTGCAAATCCAATCCAGTTTTGAGTCAGATTAGTAGGAAGATAATGGGGAAAATAAGAGGTGGAAGGGAAGATTGTGCCTGTACTAAGTGCCATGTAACTAACTCATTTAGAGGATCAGGCTTGAGTGCAATAAGGCAGTGCAGCAACGACTAAAGAGCCTTCATGTTGTTCAATCCTGAAACTTCATCAATACACTTCCCTGCCTAATCACAACAAACAAAATTATACCTAATGAACAACTCATGGTACAGCGTTGGAAAACCCAGAGGAGGAATTCAGGGTGGGGAAGGAGACATTCCTTAGATATTTTGTACTTGTGAAAGTGAATAGAACAAACACAGCATGCAAGCCTTACAATAAACTTACTGTTTCAGATTGCGCGCGGAGATCCTCAAAGAGCTGTTGATATTTTAGAGCTGGTGTTTTACCCTTAGACTGAATAACCTTCTTCAAAGCCTGAGCCAGTTCTTCTTTGCGTTTACGGGCAGTGGCACTCATCCCTTAAAAAAGAAACAAACAGAAAGAGTCACAATGTTTTCCCCACAATATAAGAAATCATTTGAATGACCTCTTTAAAAGAAGTCTTCCAAGGCTACAAATCAGATCCCCCCCCCCCCATAGATTGTATCAGCAAGTTTCAGGCTGATCACGCTGCAGCATTATTCAAGCCAGAAATTAATGAGATTGATTCGTTTTTAGCTATAGACCTGTGGTAAGAATAGATATGTCCACAATTCCAGTCCTTGGATCCGTAGCGGACTGTTTCAGAGCTTCACGGTGAAGACGCTTTGCTTCTTCAACATCCACTGTCTCTACTTTCTTAGAAAATCGTACTTTAGCATGCGCTTCCGCCAGACGAATCAAAGATTCCAGCTGCCGAGGATATGCAGAAACCATTCCTCTACAACTTCCAATCTTCCTCATATCCACATATGCCTAGCATGAGGAGAAAATGAAAAGTACACTGTAAATATGTTTTCAAGGATTGTTAAATCTAAGAATGTTACTTAGGTAGGCAGATATGTGCAGCCATCACTAAGGGCATTTTGAGAAGGGAACTTTTTTTTAAAAAAAAATCCAACCACTATTTGGGTTAAATGTTGGAACTTTTTTTTAAAGTAGTCATATTTTTAGTTTTAACCTGTACTTACTTCAATGAGAGCTTGACTTGCTTCTTCGCTTAGTCTTGGGTTAACATAACTACGAGCATAAGCAATATAATCCCTTAAAACTGCCATATCCATGTGCTCTTCTTCCACCTGCTCTTCAGTTTGGTAGTATAATGCAACCAAGTGATGAGCCAAACGTCTGTCATACGCTTCATCTCGAGGGTCCAGCATTAGGAAAATGAGATCAAACCTATGTATAATAACAATAAGAACAACAACAACAATAAGGCTGCTGCTACATGAACAACTGCTGCACCATTGAAACTGTTGCCTCATGGATATAATTAAGTTGTCATAAACTGACACTGTTGTTAATATCAGCCATAGATGGTGGTATATTCAGGCTCTAACACAACTACCATTTCTGGAAAGCAAACTATATGTTTTCTATTAAGTCTCTGCCCCACAATGTGTAAATTAATCGCATGGAACCCTGCTCATTCTGTGGACCAAGGGAAAAGCCTCAAGTTGTCAGCTAACACTGGCAGCCTACATAGGCTTCCATGAATACATACACAAAGAGGCATCAGTGGATTCCAATGCCAATTCAATTAAAAAAAAATAGTCTTGCACTGCAGCACACAAAAAGTTTAAAATATTTATGAGGCAGTGAAAAAGGTTCTGATATTTGTGTTCCAAAACCCGCACAATATGGAAGTTGGCGACTTCATGGTAAGTTTCCAAATAGGACTATTTCAGGCACAGCTAACACACAGCAATAAAACGTCTCAAGGGATACCTAGATAGCAGTGTATGGGGAAGCTGGATGTTTTCGATGGTTGTTTTCTTTGGATTCCACTGGGATTCTATTGGATTAGCAGCAGCCAGAATAGAGGTACGAGCATTCAGTTGGCAAATAATTCCAGCCTGTCAGGAGGTAAGGATTTGAAATTCATTTACAACTCAATTCATTTACGTGCAGGCTGTAGTCATGAGTGCAAATATTAAACTGCGCTGTGAGATTCGATCCCTTTATGAGATTTTTTTTAAAGTGAGATTTTCTGAACCTTACTAAGCCTGTTATAGAGCGCTCTCTCTCTCTCTCTCTCTGTGTGCATATGTGATGTCATTTTGGCTTCGTAAACATAAGCGTTCACATATAAACATGAACTACAATGATGCAAATGCCAATATCAGAATCTCCCATAGATCAAAAGAAAAGGATTTATTTGGGGGAAAGTCTTTACCTTGGCAATTGACAATGTTTGTTGTTCCATGACTTCATGAAGCATCGACCTTGTACTTTCGTTCATTTTATCAAACTCATCAATACAGCAAATGCCATTGTCACTGAGGACCAAGGCTCCAGTCTGCAGAACCAGCTGTTTTGTTTCGGGATCCTTCATCACATAAGCCGTAAGGCCAACTGCACTGGAGCCTTTCCCAGATGTATACTGGCCTCTTGGAACCAGGTTATAGACATACTGAAGCAACTGGGACTTGCTGGTACCAGGATCTCCACAAAGGAGAATGTTGATCTCAGCACGAAAATTGCCTCGGCCAGTGTGGCTGAAATCTTTCCTTGATCCTCCAAACAGCTGAAGAAGAATGCCCTGCAAAAGGAGGAGTTTGAATGATCACAGCTGCTTTTCTTAAAATAGGGAAATCCAATTTGTGAATATGCTGTTTGCACAGGCCTGATTCAAGGACTACTCACGAGGAACTGGATGCCCTTTAGGTAACGCCACTGCTATGTGGAAGCAGCATTTCTGTCCGTGTTAGAAACTGAGATGTGAAAGCCAGGAGCTAAATGGCACCTTAAACTTTGGTTATGGGCACAACAACAGAATGTCTAGGCGTGCCTTTTCTTTATAAGAAGAATGCAAAGCTGAAAATGAGTGAACTGCAGCTAAAATATTATGTTCATTTTTCACATGGTCTTGTCCTTCCCCTGCCCACCCCCCCCCATATATTCTAAACAGGGTCTCTGCTCCAGTCTTCAGAGTAGCTAGAAGTGGGGAGGCAGAAAAGAGTCCCCCTTTCCACTCTGCAGTTTTAATCTGAAATCTCAGGCGCAGTACTGTGGCCAGAGCTCAGAAACTGCTTGCGCTAATGAAATTCCCTGTCGCAAAAATGCAGCTAGAACAATGGGAGTTTTGAACACTGATTTCTGCGAGATGTTAGATACATGTCTATATGATGCAGCCACACAGGTGAACATGATGACATGGATCTCTTGCACAAAACTGACAAAGCTTCACAGAAGCTCCCACAAAGCTGCAGACAAACACACATGTGCAGAAGAACCAGTCCAGATTTTCAGACCTAGCAAACTAAAATCTTCTTTTTCCAATCAACACTGAAACACACTACAAATTGTAATTAATCTTCACAATGCAAGAAATCTTGTTCTTTTTAGTCAATTGCTCATTTCTGACCTGACAGCAAGATAGGCACAAGAGTTAAGGGATTATTCAAAGTCTTACCCTGTTCTGCTTTAAAATCACCTTGTTCTACATTAGCTGCTTCAATTCATTTTTATTTAGCCACCAATTAAATGTCAGCTACAGTGGGAAGTTTTCAATTGGCAGTATAAAAAATAAGGATGTGTGCTTTATGGCAGGTGGGACAACATTACTATCTTTCTTTACAAATTATGGGTTCTATCCAACTAAGTTATATGCAGTGCAGAAATTAATGAACTGAAATTAATGGGCGAAAGTTAGTCATATCCATTAGCTCAATCTTAGTAGAGAAAAAAGGTGATGTCTATATAATTAAAGTATTTGTTTGCATCTATTTCACATATACCCACTGTGTATTCTAAACAATGATGTGCTAAAATATACCAGCTTTAAGTACTTTATGAACTCAAAATAAGAGTAATATTTTCAGAATAAATTACTTTTATGTATTAGTATGTATATATTATATACCAAGACAGGTATGCAAAGTTTGATGTATTTAGTCAGTGAGGCAAATGTATAATTTTAAGTATTCTCTACCTTTTTAATATCTTCATGCTCATAAATACTTGGGGCAAGTGCAGAAGAAAGCCTGTCATAAATATCAGGTTTCCTCGAAAGCTCTTGAAGCATTGTCTCACGCTCCTCTGTAAACATTTTCTGTTCTGTTCCTTCTTCAGTGCCATGCAAGCGTTTTGAATCAGTTTTGCAATAATGAATAACATCAATATGGGTCTTATAGACAGATCTCACACTGCTCATTCTTGGAATGACACGAACAGGGACTGCTCTGTAGATACCTGAACAAACATAAAGCCGTTATTAGATCTCCCAGATTAAAAGGCAACATTCATCTCTTCCCCAAGACACTAACCAGACAAGTTTAGATTTTGGCAGGCTGTGCAGCCCTCATTAAAAGTTACCCAGTGCTAGATTGTATCATTTAACCCTGAACACATGCAAGCCCAATGTGACTCATAATACCTGGTATGTAATTTACAGGACTTTAAAACTGAAAAGCTCAATACAATATTTATATGTACATTAATGCCACTCTAGACTCCTTAGGGAGGAACGCCAGAATATAAATGGAAATAACCATAACATTAATGTTGATAGCTTGACAAGCAGAGCCAATGCTGCATTCTTCCAACTATGCCTGTATCAATAGCTGTCACAAAAAAGTGTAGAAGCTGCTACAGTAAAAGAAAACAGGAAATTCCTCCATACATCCACAATTTCACTGCTTTCTCTCATCTTACTATTATATCTATAGGAGCCAGTATTCTATACTAGGCTCATTTTTACCTAAAGACAAGAAGTGATGCCGAAACATTTCTCTTACCTGTAACATTAACTCTGTCACCTGGCTGAACCTTATCCACTAGATCATTGTGAGCAAAGAGCACAATAGTATATGGTGTCTGACCAGCTGGCATGTCATCTGGAGACTCCTGCAGCTTGATCTGGTAAAAGAACAATCCTTAGTTAAAGTGCAACAATATTTTTAATCATACCGACTGTCTGTTGGAAATACTAGACATAAACTTTCCTAACTATGTATTTGTTCAGGCAATTGATGAGACAAAAACCAGTAAACTATCTTGTTTGTCGAAACTACACGTCTCTTTAGAGAAGGGGTCGGCAACCTAAGGCCCATGGGCCAGTAGTGGCCCACAGGGCTTGTCTATCCGGCCCATGGAGACCCCTGCCACCGCCCTGCTCTTACTGGCACGGCGCAGCGTGGTGACTGACTTCTGGGTTGATGGCGTCTGTGCGCATGCGCTCCTCCGACCTGGATGTGTGCCAGAAATAGCATGTGCGCATGTGTGCGGGACGGAGAAGCGCCCGTGCGCATGAGCACACGCTATTTCAGGCGCACATCTGGGTCAGAGGAGCACCGGAAATAGCATGTGCGCAAGCACACTCCTCTGACCCAGAAGAGCGCACGTGCGCACAAGCTGCAGCCCATCCTCCGACGGACAGAGCGTGGACCGGCCCATCGTTTGGTAAGCTTGCCGACCCCTGCTTTAGAGGATGTACCAGAGCACTGTCTAGTTGAGGCATGCAACTGTGCTTTCTTGGTCTGGGCAAGCAGCAACTGCCCAAAGGAACCTGTTGAATGGTAGACACAACTGTTTGCCCACCTGCCTTTCTGCTAGATTAAAAAGAACCAGAGCATCTCAGTCTTTCTCTCAGGACTCTTCTGGCAACACTGTATCTCCCCTCTATGTAGGATGATGTGGTCCAGTTTCCCAAAGATTAGGGTAGTTAGGTTACAGGTGTGCCCTGCTCCAACTTATTGAGACTAGTCTAATGGATTTTTGGGGTGCATTTGATGAGGTGTCCACAGGGGGTAAATTTAAAGCTATCATACTCTTTGAGTCATAGTAGTCTTTCCAACAAGTGACTTCTGTCTCACCCTCTGTACTATTTTGGTGGAGGCAACACTTGAATATACATTTGTCATTAAGTTGCCACAATATTCTTTGTGGTTTTTGCTGCTGCTCTTTTTTAACATTTAGGTTCATCTCTGTGAAACAAAGAAACAAACAAGGCTAAGCCGTTTCTCAAATGGAGAACCAACCTTTGTTCCAGATGTGGATATAGCTACATGTGACTTAATTAACATGTATCAACTCCCACAAGGAGTTAAAGCAAGGTGGAAGCAATTAGCCTTGAGAAACGAATCCAGCAACTGATATCAGACAATTTTTAAAAAGCACGATCTGTATTAGCAATAGCAACATAACATACTGTAATACACTAGATTTACTAGGAAAATCCATCCTGTAAAATTAACTTCTTATGTAAAGGTAACGGTAAAGGTACCCCTGCCCGTACGGGCCAGTCTTGACAGACTCTGGGGTTGTGCGCCCATCTCACTTAAGAGGCCAGGGGCCAGCGCTGTCCGGAGACACTTCCGGGTCACGTGGCCAGCGTGACATCGCTGCTCTGGCGAGCCAGAGCCACACACGGAAACGCCGTTTACCTTCCCGCTGGTAAGCGGTCCCTATTTATCTACTTGCACCCGGAGGTGCTTTCGAACTGCTAGGTTGGCAGGCGCTGGGACCGAGCAGCGGGAGCGCACCCCACCGCAGGGATTCGAACCGCCGACCTTTCGATCGGCAAGCCCTAGGCGCTGAGGCTTTAACCCACAGCGCCACCTGCGTCCCGGTACTTCTTATGTAGTTATGCATTAATAGAAGGGGTTTAATATGCATGCAGCCTGAGGAAGTGTGCTAGGGCAGTGTTTCCCAACCTTGTGCCTCCAGCTGTTTTTGAACTACAACTCCCATCATCCCTGACTAGCAAGACCAGTGGCAAGGGATGATGGGAATTGTAGTCCAAAAACAGCTGGAGGCACAAGGTTGGGAAACACTGTGCTAGGCAACTGCAAAATTTCTAGCTGGCTAGTAATGAAAACCATAGGAACTATTTTAATATTTTTGCAAAATATACATGTAACCATTTATTGAGGAAAATTTAACACATCAGAACATTTCAACCTAATAATTTAATAAAAGAACATACCATCTGTTTATCCGAGAACATTGAGCGGTTGTGAACCAATGCCATACTATGCGTGGTGTTACAGTTCTTGCATGCTGATGGTTCGGCAATCCTACCGCGATCGATTTCTACTCTTGCTGTGAAAGCACACACTTGGCACTTGAAGAAAGCTTCTTGCATTTCTGGAATTAACTGGGAGCTCCTGATTACCATGCCATTTATAGTGATAAGCTGGTCAATGTCTAATATTAAAAGAGAAGAAGAAAAACCAAATCATGTTTTATCAATATACCATATTTTTCGCGTCATAAGACGCACCTGACCATAAGACGCACCTAGTTTTTAGAGGGGGAATGCAAGGGGGGGGGGTTTCTTTAAAGGGAGCGCTGAGCAGAGCTTCCCTCCTGCATTTGCTCCATAAGACACACACACATTTCCCCTTACTTTTTAGGAGGGAAAAAGTGTGTCTTATGGAGCGAAAAATACGGTAACTAAGAAATGCATAAATCGTTAAAGAGCTATTAGCATAAAATGGCTACCTGGCATCACATAAGTCAACAATTCTAAAGAGAAAAAATGTGTGGTATGCATTATGGAATTACATGTTTATGTGAGGAATGCAAGTTCTTCCATTTCAGTCATTTGCTACTAAATTAGGGCGGACTGAGATGCATTTACTAGTTCTTGATTTTTTTCTGAAGCAGACGGAGGTATTGACCAGTATAAGACCACATAATATTGGGACTCAGGTGCAGTGCGACTCAAAGACGACCATCCTTCCAGCATTTATTTGCCCAAGACCAAGCAGTTTATGTAACAGTTTGAAGAACCCTTACCTTCTGGGTTCAGGCTCCTCATGCTTCTGGTTTTTACAGCATTATATGGTCTCACTTGAATCTGATGCTCCAATACTGAATCAGGGTAGCGGTCAAAGAAAATTTCATTAGCAGCCATATCAAATGTTGGAATAACTTCCTGTACAAAGGAGACAAATATGAACCGTAAGTATACATCAATACTTGCTTCCATACCTGCACAAAACATTATGAAAACAAAGGGTGGAATCTAACACAGCACTAAGGCAATTGTTCCAGGATTTCTGCTTGTGCAGAAATATTCTCCCCTTCTCATCCTCCTGCATGCCCCCTAAATCTGTCTTGGGGTTTCACTAACCCTCTGGGGCAGATTTCTGGAGGGCATGAGTAGGTGGAAGACAGTGAGTGAAGTCCTGTTGCGCAAGTGTAAGTCCTTACACTGACAGAACTCATTAGCAGAATACAGCCCAGACTTTCTAAGCCTATTGACTGCTAAATAACAACAGCACTGGCTTTACTAATGATTACAGTGTTTAATGTCTGTTAAGAATAGAAGCTTGTGTCCAAGGCCAGGGTCTTCTTTTTGTGTTGTGCCAAACTGTTGTCATTTCTTAAAAATGTAGATGCCTGAATCCAAAGAACAAAACAATTAGCTCTACGTATCCAAGAAAGCTTTGAATTTGTTTTTCAGACAGTAACACTTCATGTTGCATTGCTAATTTCTTTCAAAATAAGGGGAGTTACTTATTAGAATTGTGAACTGAGCAATTTTATATGGCAGCAATATTCAAATTTCCTTAGATCATAATACCATTCTGCAGATCTGAAATAACTAAATTAACTAATACAAAATTAGGCACATTGAACTTTAACTTTTGGCTCTCACAGTTCTTGCACTGAAGAGCCTATTGAAAACATTTGCCTTACCTGAGGATAGCACATCAGTTGTCTGTAAAGATTTTCATCGAATGTTTTCAGATGGTCACAGTTTACATTCAGAAATGGCTCCCCAATCAAGCTGATCTGGAAGATATTTAGCCACGCGTTAATAAATAAGCATTTACATCTAAAAATGCAAGCCAGGTTTAAACAATACTGCCATAACATACCTCTTCCAGTCGCTGTAGATACAGAGGCTCATTAAGGTCCAAGCCAATATTTTCTTCTTCTTTGGCTGTTGGATCAATAAAACGCTGAAGAAATCTCTGAATGTTAAAAGAACAAGACAATAATACAATTTCAGTCTCCATTAGAACTATGGCAGGCATAAATAAAATGCTATTAATTTTCACACACAAGTTATTCCTCCATGAATGATATTGATTTTATGTTATCTCAATAGAGTATTACAATTTAACATCACTAGGTGGAAAAATTAGACAAATTGTCTATTGAGAAAAAAAGATTTCCCCAAGAACTGCCAGATATTATTATTCTTGCTCCAGACCTCATCATCTCACACCAAAGTAGAAACATTTAAAAACAAACAAATATATACAAGTGTGTAAACCACTGTCCACTCACCTGAAATTTTTCTTTGCATGAGGCCACATTGACATCTGTTCCCCATATCACTAGCTTTTGTCCAAGAGACTGTTCACTAGCCACTGCGTCTTCTGCTGTAGGCTAAGTACAAGAGTAACCTATCAATATTATATTTAAGGCCACAATCTATGCTTGGTTATCAGATAAAAAGTTCTACTGAATTCAATGAGTGAAACTTCCTTTGAGTAAATATACAGATGACTGAAATGTCACTTGCAAAATCTGAAATACCTACCACATCAGAATGCAGATCTACTTGCCTAGCCTTCCGGACAGAGCCAAGATCAGGCCTCTGTCGCACTGGAGTTCCTCGCACACCACTCCTTGGGGTTCCTTCTATTCTAGAACTGGGTGTGCCATAGGTAAGTGGTGAACTAATATCAAAGTCCATTGGAACTGTATCAAATAAAATGTGATTGTTTTAGAAATATGTTAATGCATTTGTGACAGAAGCTTGCACTTTTCCCCAGCAGAAGACAGGTGTTTACAGAATTATGCAAAGTAGCTTTAAAACTAGTATACTGCAATACCTGGCACATTTGCTCCCAAAGTGGATGAATCTCATCCAACTCAAGACTATTTGTTAAGTGTTAATAAAATTACTTGGGTAGCTTGAGCATTGCTAGAGGTGGGCAGAAACATCTCAAATGATCTCTTGGAATTAAGAGTAAAAATACCACAGGATAATTTTGGGGGAGATACTGAACTGCAATATTATTTCAAGTCTGTTAGGCATCAGAGATACCAAATGACAAATTATCACAATCTGTCCACAGAGGTTTAATAATACTGTCATCTGAATCTACTCCAAGTCTGGTAACACATGGAAATTAAAATAGACACACTAGTTCAGTGGGGGCCAGTGTTGTGACCTCCAGATACTTTGGACTCTACCTCCCATCAATGCTAGCCAGCATAGGCAATGCTCACAGTTGGGAGTTGTAGTCCACAACATCTGGAGGGCACCACATTGGGAACCTCTGCACTGGCTGATCAGCAGCATTGTAGACACTGTGTCTACAATTTACTTACAATATTGATAAGATAAAAATGAGCAGTTTGATACTATTGCCAACTGCCCTGTCCAAAGTCAAAGATACCTGAATTTTGGAATTGTGGTGGACTGGAAAACAGAGCATCTTGAACATTTGGGCTTTGTGAGTCAATTGGTGGAGAAGTGGGCATTGGTTGTAAGTCTCCTGTAGAGTCTTCTGTGTGACGTCGTTGCGAAGGCGGAGACTGTACATCTTCAGAAAGAGCTGTAACAAAGCGAAAGTTTGAACCTTTGCCTACGCTGTTGTACATATCTCATTTTTCAAACTAATAAGCAACAGATTCCCTCTCCCCACCCTCAAAACAAAAACAATGCACATGTTCAGATTCAATCTTGATTAACTTCACTATCACAACAGGGTCTTGGATTAAGTCTTTGTTCAGACAGTCATTTGGCACCAGCTAGTGTCACACAGGTGGGACGCAGGTGGCGCTGTGGGTTAAAGCCTCAGCGCCTAGGGCTTGCCGATCGAAAGGTCGGCGGTTCAAATCCCTGCGGCGGGGTGCGCTCCCGCTGCTCGGTCCCAGCGCCTGCCAACCTAGCAGTTCGAAAGCACCTCTGGGCGCAAGTAGATAAATAGGGACCGCTTACCAGCGGGAAGGTAAACGGCGTTTCCGTGTGCGGCTCTGGCTCGCCAGAGCAGCGATGTCACGCTGGCCACGTGACCCAGAAGTGTCTCCGGACAGCGCTGGCCCCTGGCCTCTTAAGTGAGATGGGCGCACAACCCCAGAGTCTGTCAAGACTGGCCCGTACGGGCAGGGGTACCTTTACCTTTACCTTTTAGTGTCACACAGCTGCTCAAAACTGCACAGGAAAATTCAGAAAAGATGGGGCACTGAACAACAGGCAGTTCCAGGCATTACAACATTTCAAGCAGCAAACACAGAACATGAAGATGTCACACAAGTGCATAGCAGTAGTGTGGAACCACTACACTTTTAAATGTTTTGGACTATAATTCCCATCTTCCCCAACAACTGGCCAGGCCAGAGTCCAATTGGGAGATGGAGTACAACAGTGTAGCAAGGGCCAGAAGACTCCCAATCCCTATGTGCAGGTCTCTTAGAAACAAAAATAAAAAACAGCGTACAGGCACCTGAGAAACCTGCATCAGTGCCTTATTCTTCTCTACGCAGAAGCTGGTTGCATTGGATTTAACAAGGCTTATTCCTAGGCAAGCGTATAACGTGCTGTCACCGGAATCTGCCTTCCCCAGACGAACGTGCACCAAGCGTCTTACACAATCGTTGCGAGAAGCACCGGTGTAACACGGGCTCCCCCCCCCGGTGCAGCATCCTAACCAAGCTGTCCTATGGAGCCCTTTGTAAAATCTAGGAAGAGGAGAGGCGCGCACACGCAACCTCGAATAAATTACAACGCCGGGCAAACATTATTGGTTATTGTATTTTAGTGTTTGGTTGGAAGCCTCCCAGAGTGGCTGGGGAAACCAGCCAGATGGGCGGGGCATAAATAATAAATTATTATTATTATTGTTATTACCACCAAAGGGAACCTGAAAAGAGCAGAAGCCCAGGGGCAGGCGCGGCAGCATGGTGTCTAGTGACTTACGCGTAGCGGGATTGGCGCCGCCATCGGTTGCGGCAGTTCCGCCTCTGCGGCGCTTGCTGCCGCGACGGCTCGGAGTGGACGCCGGTGAGGACATAGCTCAGCGCAATCCTCCTAAGGGCAGGAAGGGCGGCGGGACAAGGAAGCAGCAAAGCCCTGCGAGCGGCTGCTGGCAAACAGCGCGCGCAAGACGATGGCGGCGAAGGCGGCAGCTTCTCTAAGCGCGAGACACAACAGAGGAGGAAGAAAATTTCGCGCCAAAAGGATCACGTGACCTCGAGCGTTCGCGGGCTTTCGCCGCCAATGGGAAGTGGGAAACTCCAACTTTGCACGGGGGGAGGGGGGAGCAAGTGCCGCTCCTTGTACGTTTTCGGCCAAGGGCTTGAACTGAGAGGTGCGGGTGATGATGGAGGAGGAGGAGGAAAGCTTGTCAAACTGACGTAGCTGACGAAAACTACAAGAGGCTTTCCAAACGCTTTTTTCTGCAACGTCGAGGCCCCGTTCTAGAATGGTATCGCTCACGCTTGACAGGCTGCCTCGGCCATTCGGACGGGGATCTATGCTGAGAGGGGCGGGGGTTAACTCTACGTTCCCCGGATTGGTGCTTGCGGGGAAAGCGGCACAACGCTGTTTAAAAGCCGGGAACGCCCTCTCCCCCCTCCCCGGTATCCTGGAGGCAATGATGGTTTCGCCCAACATTTGGCGGCCTCTTTCCTCCCCCCCCCCCGCACCTCCTGCAGCCAATCGCGTCGCCTTTTCTGCCCTACGAAAGAACTGGTTCCTGCCACGGAAGTTTCCTCTCTTTCCCCCCCCCCCCTTCCCGTCGGAGGCGTTGGTTCTGCCCGCTCTCCTCTCTAGTCCGGGGTGAGGGAGAGGGAGACCCGGCGGCGTCCTAGCGGCGCCTCCTTCCTGCCGACCCAGGTGGGCGTGCGGGTACCATGGCCGCCCTGTTCCCAGCCTCTGGCGGGGGGCTGCACGACTGCTTGCTCCAGCTGCACAGCGCCCTGCGGAGCCCGGACCCTGGGAACGCTGCGCTTCACGGCCACATCTTCATCCGCTCCTTGGCGGAGACCTGCGTGACCAGCAGCGGCGACAGCGTCCTGGGTGCGTAGCAGCCTGATGGCTCGGGCGGCGCTGCCCCTTGCTGTGATTTAAGGCGCCGTGTGAGACTTTAACGGGTTTCATGTGAAATAAGCCTTCTTTCCCCTCACGAGTTGCAGTTCCTGACCGGCGGAACTCCCTGCCACCTGAAGTACAAAGGGCCAACACTATCAGTAACCAACTAGCTGTTTGTTCAGTGAGGCTTTTTTGTTAGTGCATAAGTTGACAGCTGTGTTGCCTGGTACTGAATGCATAAATAAGTTCCATTCGGTTTTATGGGTATTATTCCCATTTAAGGCATGCATGAGGTTGCATTCTTACAGAGCTTTGCTTCTCCTATGCATATTTAGTGTGTTCAGTGAGGTTTGCGTCTATTCTAGTAAACATGTTCAAGGTAGCTGTTCAGTCCTAAGCATCCTTACTGAGGCGCAATGGTACAAGTTTGTATGCGTCTACTCAGAACAGAAGAATACCCCTATTGGATTAGACTAAACACCTCTTTGGTCCAGCATTTTGTTTCACAGCAGCCAACCAGGTGCCTGTGAGAAGCCCACAATAGGACAGGAGCACAGTAAGGCCTCAACTTACACGGGGTTGATGTCCCAGGGATCCTGTCTAAAGCCGAAGTGACATATAGTCAAAACACATCGGGTTTCAATGGTGGGTGAGATCGCGAAGTCATTTTCCCCCGAAACCCCACTTCCCACCCACTTTTACTTATTTATTCATGCCTTGCGTGTAAAACTGAATGCATACAAGTTAAATGTGCGTACATTGCAGGCTAACTGTACAGTAGTCCTCACTTGCTGTTAGTACCCCTCCTCCAACACTGAACACAGTAGGACTTACTTGTAGGCAGGCATGCTAACAATTGTTGCAGAACTGAGATACAGACTCAATACTTTTCCAGCTCACACCCTTAGCCTCTACACTCCTGAGTCAAGTGAACTTCACTAATCTATTATTTTACTATATGCACATTAAATTGTGATGCCACTAAAAATTATACACACTGCAAAACAGATGTTTTGGAAGATGTACACTCTTTTCCCCTACAGTAGAGTCTAGCCATGTAAGAAAAAACATCACGATATTAGGTAGACTCACAAATTACTCTTTAACTTGAAATAATATTCACAATACTGCTGCAAGTTTAAAAATCAGGTGTACTGAAATAATAGGTCAGTGCTATATTTTATTGACTCTGTCATTTGTGTCTTGCTGTGTGAAATGTCTTACTTTATATCAAGGAAATAGCACTGTCCTTTCTTCAGAAACCTATACAAACAGAATAATACTTTGAGATATTTCCAATGTTGTCATTTCTTCGCAATGCATACATTATCAAGGATAGTGGGAGAAATGTATTTCCTTTAAATCTGTTTGACACCTCAAGCATTCCTTCTCTACAGGCAAGGATCAATTACTGCCTAATGTTCTTAGTGAGAAACATCATGAGTTGTGACCTACTGTGACTACAGTAGACACTTTGCAGATACAGTAAATTTCATATCCCGGTAGGTGGTCTACTTAGATGGGATTCTGTTGTCTCTTTCAATTCAGTGACATGTTGATGTGTGCAGAGATTCTACAACTAAGCCCTTGAGCTAATTTGTACTTGGAGTAATTGGTATTTTGGTTGTCATTCCATGTTGACAGCCTGAGTACTACTTTTATTTGTATGGTAACCCAGTTCGTACCACATGTTGTATACAGGATGCGGGGGGCGGCAAGATTGTGCTTGTTAGTCCTGATCTTCACATGTTTAAACAGCATTTCATGTCAAGGGGTTAATCATATGTGTTCTAAGACCATATGTTTGGAAAGATACTATTTGCTTTGATTCATACTATTTTCACCCATGTTCCCACAGCTTTGCAGATTTCACTGGTGTTTTCCAAAGAAGATGGGCTACCTGCATTTATCCATAAATCACTGAACAGTGAAGAAGTAAGTTGATAATCGTAGGCTGAAGCATCCTTTGATATCTTAGTAATTACACTTTTATATATTTATTTTTATTTGCCTTATATATTTATTGCCTTCTCCAACAAGGTCTCTTACTGTGTCTTTTGCTGAAAATGCTTTCAATGTCTTGTTTTCAGTTTCGAGAATGCAGAGAAGAAGCATTAAAATTTCTTGTTGCCTTTTTGGAAAAGATTGGCCAAAAAGTTCACCCTTATGCACAAGATATAAAGGTGGGTCAATTAATTAAAATTGCAAATAAAACTAGGTAGTTTAGACAGATAAAATAATGCAGCTAGTATAATAATACATGCAGTATTGTGATCCATTATCAGCATTGAGAAACTAGGAATCCTTTGTATATTAAATGCTTGCATTAGACTGCTTCCTTTTCCTCTGCAGCACCATCATGTTCAAAATGCATCTTTTTGTGTATTTTCGTTTCTTAGAAGATGCAACTATTCTGAATTAGGAGTTTCACATCACCAAGGCAGGAGAAAGTGAAAATTATATTTTGGACAATGTTATAAAGGAAGAGAAGGCACGAGGCACTTGTTTTTTCATGTTCTCTGTAACTTTCACATTCTAGCTACTCTTCTTTGGTGGATGTAAGAACCTGGGACAGACACACTGGTCCATCTAGCTGTGTTCAGTCTCTCAGATCTGAAGTCTTTCTCAGCCCTGAGCCCATTTGTAGTGCATCCAGATTCTATTGGGGAAGTTGTTCACTGGTGTGGCCTTTGACAAGAGTAAATAGAGGAAGACAGAATATTCTAATGTGAAGAATCCTTATTTTGCAGAAAAATAGACTGAGTTTGCTTTACCTGGGCAGTTTGTTTACGCTTTTATGCTGTAAAATAGGGAACAAATGTTAAAACAGTGCAAGATACTGCACTACAAATGCAGTACATCAACACTATTATATTTTGTGTTTTAAAAATACAGCGGATGTGTCTTAGCGTTTATACAAAAGACAAACTGGCAAAGTGCAGAATCCCAGCACTAGATCTACTGATTAAGGTAAAACTTATAGGTCTTTATGATTGTCAACTGTTTCCAGTAATTATGCATGTTTGTATGTCACAATATCAAAGTTCAGTCTAGTAGAAATAATTTAAATCTAAAAGTGTTTTAAAAGTAAATAATATTCATAGTAAGATTCATATCTCATTTTACAGAAGAATACATAAGAACATATATAATAAAAATGATAATGTGTTTCCTATTAAGTGGCTAACATACGTTCTACCTAGTATATTTACCATAGAATCAGAATACTAGAAGAGTTATGGTTTTGCTTTTTTGTTTTACTTATTTACTTGTTTTTATCCTGCACTTTATTCTGTGAACTGCCCTAAGATTGTATGATGAAGGGCAGTATACAAATCTAAAAAATAAAAGATAAAATAGAATTGTAGAGTTGGAAGGGATCGCAAGGGTCATCTAGTCCAACCCTCTGCAGTTCACGGATCTCAGCTAAAACATTCATGACAGATTGCCACCCAACGTCTGCTTAAACACCTCCAATGAAGTAGAGTCCACCATCTTCTGAGGGAGCCTGTTGAACAGCTCTTACCGTCAGAAACTTCTTCCTGGGGTTTAGTAAAAATCTCCTTTCTTGTAACTTGAATCCATTGGTTTGGGTCCTACCCTCCAGAGTAGGAGAAAACAAGCTTGCTCTACCTTCCAGAACTCTGAAGGACTGTTATTTAGCTAGGGGGAAAAAGTATTTTACAATACTGTTTTGAGTGCTTTTAAAAGATTTTTAAAAGAATTGTCCTTGGTTAACATGAATATCCTTCCAGCTGCTTCACAACTTACGGTCATCTTATGTGATGGAAGACATGAAAGTCAGAGAAATCTTTACCAAATTCTATAGCGAACTTGCTATAAAAAGTAAAGTGTCTGATACAGGTAAGTATCTTAACTATATTACTACTTAACGTTTACTATTAGTAATTTTTATTTATTTATACTTGTATTACCAAATATACACAGCTAGGGGATGATGGGTCACTACTCTAAATTGCTAAGGGATTTGAGAATAATCCAACGAAAGTTAATTGTGATTAGGGAGAAAGTCACATTGAATGCTTGCTTCTACCTTGGATTAGCCTGCAAATCCCTTTGAGAGCAAGAAAATGGAATCTAGTAACGAGTAACTTGACTTCAGTAGTCCTAGTCCTTATTAACTGTTGCTGGAATAACCTCATTTCTGGTTCAACAGTAGGAATGTCATTAAGTCAAGCCTTTGCTGCCCTGAGACTGCAGAAGTGAGGGGAAGGGAACTCTGCAATATGCTACCAGAGGAACAGGCGCCACTGGGAGGTTATTCTGCCTTTGTCCCAGAAAGAACATCAGGGAAAGGGAACATGGCCCCAGCCATTGGGCACTGAAGACAAAGCTGTGAGGAGTTCCCTGCCAGAAAGAACTCTTAACTTGCCACCAGTTGCCCTGGGACTGCAGAAGCAAGGGAAATGAAACTTTGGTTTCTGCCACTAGGTGCAGGAACTAATACTGGGTATTTTTTGTATGGTTATAGTGTGGTGTAAATTGCCTTGGGGGTCATCTTATTGCATGATTCCTTTATCTAAGGAATGTATATAAATCCTTAAAATAAAGACTTGCATTCCTTGAATCCAGACCTATGAACACTGCAGACCTTAGCTATCCATGAGCCGCCTCTGAGTTTCATACTTACTTTCACTTCCCCTCAAAATACTGCTCCCCATTATCTCTGTTCCTTCACACATAAGAATTCTGTTCATCCACAGATAATTTTGGAACATTATGCTCTCCTTAATTTCCCCCCCTTCTCATTCCCACTGAGATGAAGCTTTTTATCCATTTGTACGTAACTGGATTCTGGTGTACTTTTAAACTTATTTCTCTTTCGACTGTTAAATTAGTGTGAGCTCTTGGAGCTAGATGTGAGGTAGCTTCTTTCAGAACTATTTCCACATGTGCTAATTTCTTCCTTTGGGGCCCAACTTATCTATGATTAGAATAGCAAGAAGTAATAACTATGCATGTACGCTTTCGCCATTTCCCCCAATAACAAAGGCCTTAAGTCTTGTGGCACATTTATCAGTAACCACCTTGTGTCTGTCTGCGGAACATTGACAGCACAGCTGGCAGTGACAATGACTAAATATTAGGATAATATGGGTGAGACTGAATAAGACGTTTCGGATCTATAATAACACTTGGGCGATTTATTAAATCCTTCATTGTTTAGGAGAGATATTTTTGTGTGTAGCTGGATTAAAATAAAATGTGAACACATAATTAGGGTGCTAAATATTCTTTTTTTAAAAGTGTTGGAAAGGATTTATGAACTCCTGGGAGTTTTGGGAGAAGTCCAACCTAGTGATATGCTTGACAACTCTGAAAAACTATATCGAGCTTATTTGGGAGAACTCAGAACACAGGTAAAGTAAGGACTTCTTGCGGGATATCAGCAAAAGCTTTTCCTTCATGTTCTGTCTTGGTGTGTGTCAGATTTTCCTCCTTTAGCTCTCTAGATCCTTAGAACCCCAGGCGGCCTCTTTGCCTCACAGACTGCCTGGTGGGACCTTTACCACTATGGCTTGGAAAGCCCTTTTCATCACAGGGCCCCTTTTTTGCTTTTATTTCCAAGATGGTGGGTTTTCCTGCCTTTACCCACATATATAGCATAGTGTTTCCCTTCACCGGCTCATGCTGTTCTGCAATATTTCCTTGTTGGCTCACTGCTAGGAGTTACCTACCAGAATTAATTTCTGATAGTCAGCTATTCCTTGCTAATCCAGATTGTAGAAATCACCCTACTGATTTTCCTCTTACACCTAAGTGACCCCTCTCCGAAATCAGGAAAGCTTTCAGGGGCAAGGGAAGCAAGTCACTGCCAACAGCTCATGATAGCAGGCAAAGGACGGTCAAGAAGGGGTGGTGGTGGAGCTGTTGCGCCTTCATCCCCTCCCTCAACAATCAGGAAAGCCTTTTTACTGGGTGAAGCATGAGACGGGCAGCAGGCACCAAACAAGGAAGACTGTTGCTTGTTGCTGCACCAACACTCAGGAAATCCTCTTTAAGGGGCAAGGCAAGCAAATCTTTTTTAGCTGCATATGGCTGGCAGGCAATGAACAATCCAGTCCAAGGGCCTGCTACTCTTTTATTCTTTCAGCTTTTTTTCTTTTCTTTTTAAAGCCCCTACAAGGGGCAAAGGAAACACCTGTAGTTGGTTCCACTTGGCTGAAGGTCATCAAGAAGCTAAGCTTCTTCTTCCTCCCCATGCCCCAGACCAGACTTTTGTGCCATTGTTGCAAGTCGTCTTAACATAATGTTGCTCAAGAAAAAAAAAAAGTGCTGGTACAGAGTTGCAGTGCATACAGAGTACCTACTCAGTTTTTTGTTGTTTTTTTCTGGATTGTGCCCAGTTTTTCTAAGAAACCTAGTGAGACTGTAGAATGATTAACTGCATTCTATATATTATATGCTATACTGGAAACAAATTACAGATTTGTTTTATAATCAGAGGATATAGCTACTATGTTTAAGTTCATTTGAGAAATCGTGTCTTGCATTGCATGTTGATATCTCGGGATACCTGGTCTCCTTCAGTATTAAATACATCATTTCCTTTTTTTCAGATGACTTCTGCAACAAGAGAGCCTAAGTTTGCAGTAGTAGCTGGGTGTCTGAAAGGACTGACGGCGCTCATGAATAACTTTACTAAGTCCATGGATGAAGGTGTAGTATTTCTTTTATTAAAATTTATTAGTAGCACAGTTCTGTCAAACTGCAGGAAATTGCCTCTCTTTCTGAATTCACTAGACTTTTGATTTCTACACCCAGAACCAGAAGCATTGTTGCATATACTTGTCCAGATTTTACATCAGTGTAGGCAATCAGGTATGGCTGCAAGTCCTGTTCCTTTGGCAAGTAATCCACTATCTCCATCTTCCCTTTTAGCCCACATTTTTGGGAACAATAAGTTTATAGTGCTAGTATAAACAGATTTTTTTTTTGTACATTCCTCCTCTACTTTGCTCCATGTGGTCTTGTTGGAGCTGTTCTATAAATTTGAGGAATGCTGATATACCTAGCTGAATGTTCCCAGTGGATCAATTAGTCCAGCTCGCTCTCCTGAGAACTGGTATCTGCTGCACATAAAATAATTCTCCAGACTTTTGCCCTGTATTTCTTGGAAATCACTAAATAAGGAGATTTTATAGCATCTGTGGTCTGGGTAGTTTTAATTGGAAATGTTACTCTTTCACCTTGAACAGCCTTTTGCCTTTTTTGTCTGTTTCTATTTGTGACATTTTCAACAATATGGAATAGTTTCTTTCTGAATTTGGTCTTGCAGTTGTACTCAGTTCTGATAACTTTCAGGGTCCTGAGGTATGTCTGTATGGCATACTTTCTGTGCTGCTCCCCTATGTTCATTCTGTGGTGAAAAATCAATGCATAGTTTGTTCAAAGTAGCATGTGGCATTGCATAGATCTGTCTGTATGATCTGCCATTTAGATACACAGAGGACCAGTTGAGTTTTATTTGATAGAAGGTCGTTTTGGAGTGACACTGATACACTGTGGTTGAATCGGCTTTTGTGATGATCTGAACTTTCGTGTCATATGAGAGGTTTTGTGTCATATGAGAAGTTTAAAATGCTGCCACCTCATGACCTTATTTACTTTTTTAATATATTTTCTCTACAGATCCTCAAACATCTAAAGAAATCTTTGATTTTGCAATGAAGGCAATAAGTCCACAGGTATAATGGATTTTTTTTGCCTTCAAAACAATCATTCTTTAAATTTGTTAATTAGATCTGACAAACAAATCTTATACAAAATATTTTGACATTGCAGATTGACTTAAAGCGATACGCAGTTCCTCTTGGTAAGAACTTTGTTTCATGTAAAATAGTTGCTGCAACAGTATCTCTGATAGCATATTTCTTCTCTATTGGATAAGATGTAATGCATGTAATCTATTTTTTGTCTACAAGAAGTAAAATGTAACTTTAAGTAATAAAAAAAAGGCAAGATAATTACCAATTTCAATCCTAATTTCTTAGAGTGATTATATAAACAAATAGCTCTTGTAAAATTATTCAAGGAAGATAACACTTGCATCAGTTATCAGCTGGAACAAAAAGTCGAATTTAAATTCAAAATTTTACTTTTCAGCTGGACTGCGTTTGTTTAGTATCCATGCTGCTCAATTCAGCACATGCCTTCTTGACAACTATATCGCACTATATGAAGTAATGTCCAAATGGTGTGGCCATCAGAATATAGAACTGAAGAAAGCTGGCCATTCAGCTTTGGATGCATTTTTTAAACAGGTAAAATAACCACCTTGTCTCCTATGTCCGGTTTTCTCTCTCTTTGTTTTGCTTTCCCTTCCTTCTGTGTGGCACTTTTCTCCAATGTCTGGCTGTTCCCACAGTCGTTCTTCTTGATGCAAGTGCTCTTGGCAGCAAGGTCTTACTGCCACGCGCATAATGTATTTTTTTATGTGGGGTTAAAGACTCTACATACATACTGACATATAGATTGCTATTCTATATTAGTATAGTGTCTGAACCAATGGGACCACAGTCTTTTTGTTCCTTTCATCGTGACTCTAAAAGTTTTCTTTATTATTGTATGTTGATGATATTGTCTTTATATCAGTTTGGTTTGAAGAAGCTGCTTAGCATAGATATGAATTCATGATGAATTTATTTTGTATTATACATAATATGCAGATCTCTACAATGGTTGCTAAGGATGCAGAAATGCATAAGAGCAAGCTGCGCTACTTCATGGAACAGTTTTATGGTATCATCAGGAAGATGGATGCCAGCAACAAGGAACTGTCCATTGCTATTCGTGGATATGGGCTTTTTGCAGCGGTATGTACCGTATTTTTGTTCCTGACATAATAGAATCATGGAATTGTAGAGTTGGAGTCGGATGACCCCCAAGGGTCATGTAGTCCAACCCACTTCAATGCAGGAATCATTTCCTATCCCACTTCTTGGACCCAAGAGACTAAAAAACAATGGGCAGCCAAATTCTGAGTACAACCTCTCCTGGTACTCTGATGTTGGAAAGGTTTAATGTTAGAGTGAATAAGACATTTATTTTATAAAGATTTTTCATGATCCTTGTGCAGAATTTTAGCTGCATAATTTGGGATAAATGAAACCTTATAATACGTTGCAAGTGAGTTGCAAATTGAGTTTAATACAATGTTTAGAAAAAGTGAACTTAAATCACAGAACGTTGCAATAAGTGAGGTGCACCTCAACTGAGAAATAGCATTTCCATGATCTTTAATGTAGTGGCTTTTTGCAGATATTTAAGTTTACTGAATTAATGTTTGAATTTGCCCTTGGTGCTTAGAAATTGCAGTTAGTAAATCAAAGAACTTAGACTGTAATAATGGCTTGGACTTGATAATCTTGCCATGAATGGAAGGCAGTTCTTGTAACACGACTGAAGCTTGCTGACTTCCTTTGTGCCCTAATAATCTCAGACTGGCTCCGTAGGGCCAGAGCAGTTTTTCAGAAGGTCCCGAGGTCTGCAGGCAAAGAGAAATGAATTACTCCCCCTCCGCATTTTATTGGCAGACCAATTATTTATTTTAATCTACTGTTATTTCTCTCTCTTTCAAAGCCATGCAAAGCTATCAATTCCAAGGATGTTGACTTCATGTATGTTGAACTCCTTCAGCGCTGTAAGCAAATGTATCTCACCGAGGCAGAAACTGTAGATGACCACGTGTATCAGCTACCAAGTTTCCTTCAATCTATTGCTAGTGTCATACTGCACTTAGATACTGTAAGTGACTAGTTTGAATCACATTTGTGAAGCTTTTATTTGTATAACGTAGAAGGCATTGCATATGTCCTGATAGCGAACTTGTTCTTCAAGTGCTAATCCTTTGGTTCACTATGTGGTAGGGGTGGGTGGGATGGAATATCAGCAGGCTTGAGACATCATCAGGGGTAACCCCAAGGTTTGCAGAAGCACCACAGATCTTTAGGGAGGGGGCAAAACGAAAACAGCTTCGTGAGAACTGAGCATGCTCAGTGACCACCAAATGCACCCTAACTGTTGTGGAGGGGGAAAATAGAACATGTGTAGAGGTGAAGATGGAGAATGACTCTTATTTGTGATGAAGGTGATGCAAATTTTCTCTCACTAAAAAACAAAACCTACAACCCCTCCCACTTGGAAAAAAAATCTTGAAGATTTTTAGTGAATGTGTAGCTGCTATCTCCTAATATGCCACTGTTCTTCTTCTAGATTCCTGAAGTATATACTCCAGTTCTGGAACGTCTGATTGTGGTGCAAATAGATAGCTTCCCACAATACAGTGTGAAAATGCAGTTTCAGTGTTGTAAATCCATTATAAAGGTTTTTTTAGCCCTGTCAGGAAAAGGCCCTGTATTGTGGAGTTTTATGAGCACTGTGGGTGAGTTTTGTCGATTGTCTCAAAACAAGCTTTCTTCTTTATTGCAGGACTAGTTCAGGTTTGAGAAACTTGAAAAGTAAGGGTAATAGAAAATTACGCCAGTGGAGTTTCTGTCATATTCTGCAGGCAGTGTCGCAGTCAGTGTAATGAGTACAAGACTGCACCCTTAGTCACAATGACTTTCTAGGTTATATTGCATATGTGGGCAATTCGTATGTGATTCTGCTTGAAAGTGAATTGGAAACTGAATTTGGCAAGAAACAGAATTCATTTGTTAACTTTTCTGCAGTGCCTAATACAAATGTACGTGCCTAAGTATAATTTTACTATTTTAGTTTCACTTGCAATCAAATTTACATTGATGCAAAAGGTATTTTTAAAATGTGGTAAATATCAGTTAATGTTATGGATGCCTCATGTCCTCTGTAGGACTAATATGGTGTCTTCTGCATTGGGCCCAGTGCTTTTTCCCCCTGGGGGTTCTCAAGGGCACACAGTACCTGCACCCTTTTCCCTAGAAGAAATGCAGTGATTGGACCCATAATAAGAATGAATCTTACAATAGCTCAGCTGTCTTGTCAGATCCTTTCTTTGGTCTGGAGGTGGGGGGTTGTTGGTTTTGTGTGTGTGTGTGTGTGTGTGTGTGTGTTTGTGTGTCTGTTTTTATTTTGTTTTCTTTTAAACTTTTTTTTTAAAAAAAACACCACTGCACATATTTAGGCCTCAGTGTAACCTGGTAACTAATAAAGCAACTTGGTAATGACAACAGTTGCTGATTTGGGGCTCATTTTCAGTGCCAGAAAGATACTAGAATATTCAGACACTTTTTAGTCCACCTTCTTGATGTGTTTTCTTAAATACCTTCTTTTTCAGTGCATCAAGGTTTAATCAGAGTCTGTTCTAAGCCAGTTGTCTTCTCATCGGTAAGTGTTGTTGAAGTTTTGCTGAATTAGGTTTTGTGTTTGTGTATCCTTATTACTTGTGTTCTGTACAAAAACGTTTTGTTGCCCTCTTTTTCTTCCAAGGGGGTGCATTTATTAACAAATTGCCAGCTTCATAAATTGCTAGGGTTTCCCCTCACTTGCCATAGTCCCCTCATGAAAATGTGCATCTATTTTTACATGGTGCCCTATACTGCTCACCCACCAGGAATGTAACCTATCTATTTTCTTCAGTAACTGTTCTTTTTCTCTCTTGATGAACACTACTTGGGTTTCCCCTTCACAAATGCCCTTTCTTTGTTACTGGAAGTATCAGAGGGGGCCTGAGTGAGAGGTCAAACATTAAATCATTTGTTTAACACTATAATTGTAGAAAACTAACTTTGGGGACTAAAGAAGTGGGTCTTGCTTGAACGTTAAGCATTAAAATACCATATGAAGTGAAATTTCCTGCTGATCACTTGAAATATCTTTTTACCTTGTTTTAAGTATGTGAATGTGTATTATTTGAAATATTATACATTCCTAAGATGGGGCACATAACATGAGAATGCCCTTGACATGTCTTAGTACAGTGGTCCTGTGTGCTCTTCTATCACTTATGTATGCTTCTGAATTAGGCAGTGTTCATTTCTGCTATCCTAGGATAAGCTATGTAGAGATACTCAGTATTATGTTGCCTTCTAGGAATATTCTGGAAAAAATGTTTCTAGTTCAGAAGAGCCTCCTACATCTGGAGAAGTTCGAGCTGGGAAATGGAAGGTGCCTACATATAAGGATTACTTGGATCTTTTTAGAAGTTTACTGAGCTGTGACACAATGAAGGTAAAAAACCCCCACTAATGCTGGATCTTTAATTTTAAAAAATATGATTTACTTAAGCTTTACTTAAGTGCTTTTCATTTCCATTGTATGCATTTTCTCACAAAACAATACCAATTAAAAGAAAATAAAAATATTTTAAAATACAGTCATACACTCACAGTGAATAATTTCAAGGTTGCCAGGTGCAGTCTCTTTCTGCCTGCTCATGCCTCAGTGAACTAAACTTCCTCCTAAATGTTGTCAATAAGGGAGACATGGATACCCATTTGTGAAATGCCCTTCTTGGTGAGGTAACTGCCACCCAAAAGGACCTGTCATGTTTCGCCAGCAGCTGGGCAGCTCTAGTAGCAGCACTAACAACAGGACCTCTACTGATTGTAGGTCCCAATATGGTTGATGCTGTGAGAGGTTCTTTTTTGGGTAACGGAATCTCAAGCTGTTTAGGGTTTTTATATGCTGCTACTAACATCTTGAATTGGGCCTGGTAGCTCACTGGCAGCCAGGACCATTGATCCATGATCCATCAGACTATCCCACTTGGCATGCTGGCTGCCACATTCTGCATTAGCTGCAGCCTCTGGACCTTCTTCATTGACAGCCCCATGTGCAGTGCTTTGCAGTAGTCCAAGTTATAAAACAAAAAAATAAAGAGTTAAGAGTAGGGAAGCTTGGGCATACGTATATGTTTTAAAGAGATGTTTAAAGGCCACTGCTGACTCTACTTCAAAAATTACCTGAGGGAGGACGTTCCAGGTGGTAAGTGCTATTGTCAAGAAGGCCTGCTTCTACACTGTCATTAAGTGACAGTAAGTTGTGGAATAATCAGCAGGACTTCCTCAGAAGTTCTTAAGCATTGGCTTGGCTTGTACTGGAAATTACTTGGTCTGTAATTTCGGAATAAACTCTGACATAACTAAAAATATGTTCTTTTGTTCTCCAATGTAGGACTCTCTGTTCACAGATGAAACGTTTCTAATTGCAAATTCACCTCTACAATCTCTAAATCGGTTGTTATATGATGAACTCATAAAGTCTATCCTAAAAGTAATTGAAAAGTTGGATCTTACAGTTCAGAAACAGAACATTAGGGAAGAGAAGGTAAGAGTGGATATTTGAAAATAGTCTCTCTCTCTCTCTCTCTCTCTCTCTCTCACACACACACACACACACACACACAAAGACCTTCTCACCTTTTGCATTTCTGCCCATACAACAGGTTCAGGGTGCACTTTCAACAAATGAAAACTGATTTACTGTTACATTATTCATACATGTATCTGTTTATCATGTTCAGACACCACAGTAAGCAATAATTTAGTGATGCATAAGGACAGTCAATGTGGTGCCCACCAGATGTTGTTGGGCTACATCTCCCATCATCTCTGACCATTTGCCATGTTTTCTGGAGATAATGGCAATTTTAGTCCAGTATCATTTGGAGGGCACCACGTTGGCTTTCCCAGCATAAATGAGCTTTGAGCTTGTGCTTTCCCTGGTACAACATTTAGGTGGGAATCAGACGCATCCATTTTCGTTTTTGACTAACTGAAGTTTAATTTTGTCCGAGTTGGGACTATCATGTGGTTACTTTTAACTTGGCTCTGACAAAGCAGAGTCAGAACATGTGCCAAAGCAGAAGCACAAGAGTTTGGAGATTGCTCACATAGCACTAAACTGGTTTAGTGTTACATCTAGATACAGCCATAGTTTTCATTAAAGTTTTATAGCTCATCTTTAAAAAGCCATTAGGATGGGTAGGGCTGTAAAACCGAGTGCAATATTTATAACAGTTCTTAAAGCTCATAATCTAAATAATATACTGCATTGTAGAATCCAACAACAGGAGGGTTTAGGAAGAAAGTATACATGATCAGATGCTGAATTGAGTTACTTTATGGGAGTGGAGACATAAGCAGATATAATTTGTAAAAGTACAAATTGCCATGAATAGCAGATATTTCAATTTTTATTTCTCCTTTCCCGAAGGTGTTTGTGAGAATGTTATAGTGCATGGAATTCAATGTCTAGCTGTCCCATCTACAAATGTATTTCAGCTTGCCAGGCAGAATTATCCCCCCTCCCCCCCCCCCACGTTGTTCCAGGAGTTCTCCCAATCTTCCCAGACCCAGTTACTGAGAGGATATGTGAAGCGGGGGAGTTGCATTGTGTAAGGGGAAGTCCTTATACAGATCTAGTGTGGATGGGTCTTGTTAGGTGAATTTGGCCCATTATATTTAAGGGAGTACTAAAAATGAACTGATACTTCCTTTAAAGAACCCATCGTATTTAAAATAAACATCCACAAAATTCCCGCTAGATTAAAATACCATAAGTAGCAATGAAATTCAACAAATAGGATACTTTTTGCAGCACTGCTTTTCTACAGGATTTTAATTAATTGTAGAATAATTCATTTTTGTCCAACATGCCTTCATCGAAGAGATTGTATATATGTTAAATTAAAGAAAAATAGAGACAAGTAGGAGAGATACATGCAAACGCTATCCAGCCTAACCTGGTTGCAAAGACTGGGTGTTGAAAATAAAAAACCTTTCATGTGGTTCAAATTATGCCACAGATGGCAAGCAGGTGCTCTGTAAGTGCTCTTCACGCTGTGGAAGGAAAAGCTGCTTGCCATTCAAAAACTGTGCATACTTCTGATTTTCTTTTCTCAGGATGGAAGTGTAGCTGATGTTGATCTCACCATTCCTACTTCCGATCCAGCTGCAAACCTTCAGCCAAACAAGCCTAAAGACTTTACAGCCTTCATTAACCTAGTGGAGTTTTGCAGGTATGTTCTGTTGTGTGTATTTCAAGGAAATGCAGAACACATGTGAGACATAAAATTCAGTTACATTGTGCTGGTACAGTTTATATTATCCTGGGGCCAGTGGGCAGCCAAACTCCTGTCTGGAAATGGCATGGCCTATTCGTTTGTTTGCTGGCAGTGTTTGTGAATGGGTAGAATAGACATAGTGATCTCCTACTTAGAACAGGGCACCCTGGGCCTGTAGCTTTATGGGGGGGGGAGGGGGATGGCTTCAATTCATTGCTTGCTGTTCTCTTTATCTCTGCAGAGACATCCTCCCAGAGAAGCACGTTGAGTATTTTGTGCCTTGGGTTTACTCATTTGCTTATGAGCTAATTATACAGTCAACGCGGTTACCCTTTATTAGTGGATTTTATAAAATGCTGTCTATTGCCATGAAAATTGCTAAAAAAACAAAATACTTTCAGGTGAGATAACTCTTGTAAGGAGGGTAATTACCTGTTATTTGTTCAAGATAAAGTTAATGTTATGCTGCTCTGTACTTGTGTTGCATGTGTGCTTGATAGAATTGTGTTTTTTTCATTTCAATAGTTAAGATTTTTTTTTTTGTATTTTTGTACCTGGCGGTAGTTCTGGGATGGAAATGGGCAAAAATGCAACATGGAGGGGTGGTGTGTTTAGGGAGATCCTTCAGCTGTGAAAGGTGGTTTTTAGCTTGGGTTGAATAGGGCGGCACTCTGCCTGAAAAAACAAGTATACAGTTTAGGAGTGCTCCTGGATTTGATGCTGATTGGGTAAGCCCAGGTGGCATCAGTAGCCAGGAGTGCTTTTTGCCAGCATCAGTGGGTATGCCTACTGCACGCCTATTGGAAAGGGACTAACCTTACCACAGTGGTTTATGCTCTGGGTATGACTGTACTGTACTACTGTAGTGTGCCCTATTTGGGGCTGTTCAGAAACTTCAGAGGCTCCAGAACATGGCTGCTAGAGTCATACTGGGGGCAAGGCAGACAGCATCTGTCTGCTTTGAATTTTTTTATTTTGTTTTGACCTCTTTATTATATCAGCTGAGCTGGTTATCTGTGCATTCCTGGGCCCAATTAACTGCTGGTTTTGACCTTGTAAAGCCCTCAACAGACTGAGCCCAAGTTATTTATTGGACCACCTGCACACATTCCAGGGTTTTGACAGGAACACCAGTCATATCAGCCAGGAAAAAAACCAGAGCCTTCTGGAAACTCATTGGATCCATAAGCCTTCAAGGGTCGACCATCTCAATAAGTCCCCTGCCTCTGCAGAAGGGAAAAGGTGCTGAAAGCCTAAATCTCAACAGGAAGTGATCTGTCCATGACAAGGGGCTGATGTCAATATCCCCCACTTTCAGATTACCCTTTCCCTGCCCAGTTGAGAAAGCAAGGTCCAGAATGCAGGCTGTTACATGTGTTGGGCCAATGGCATGTTGGGCCATCCCTACAGTTGTCTTGGCAGCCATGAAATCCTGAACCACCCCAGAGCCAGTCGTTTAGGCATGGATGTTGAAGTTCCCCAGAAGTCTAGGAGTCCTCAGTGCTGCATCTGAGAACATCTGGGCAGTGAGATCAGCGGTAAACCAGCAGAATCCCTAATCTGTCTTGACTGTGTCAGGAACACAGGACTTTATAGGTGAACAGCAGCACTTGACATTTTGCCCAGAAACAACTTAACTCTAAGAGATTCTATCTTGAGGACTGGCAGGATACATCCTTTACTGCTGGCGCTGTTTGCTGTGTTCTGAACCAGTTGCAGTTCCCATAAGTCTTCAAAACCAGCCCCATGTAAAGGACATAATCTATTAATCCTGCATACATTGGTGGGTGCATGGATTCCCTCAATTATAAGACATTATTCAGTTGGTTCTTTTTTAAAAAATGGAACACTAAGAGGACTGACCCAATTTGTACAATTCTGCATGTTCTTTTGTTTCTCAGAGTGTCGGTCCAAAGAGTGAAAAGAAATGTTATGAAGATCCAGAGAAGAGTTCTTGCTTTGCTTTATTTGCAAAATTTGGAAAAGAGGTGAGACATTCTCTGTGATATTTCTTTGAAATATGTGTTGAGTTATGTGTAATAAGTAAATTTGTATTTAAATCAATTCTTTTCAAAAGATTGGTGTATTTTATTTGGTTGTCCAACATAAGACATTTGTCAATATGATTTGAACGTCAGGTAGTTCTTAACATTATTCCATTTTTCTCAATTTAGGTAACAGCAAAAATGAAGCAGTACAAAGATGAACTATTGGCATCCTGTCTTATTTTTGTGCTTTCCTTGCCACATGACATCATCATGCTGGATATTAAAGCATACATTCCTGCTTTGCAGGTGGGTCAGTATGGTGAATAAGCAATACAGTCATTTTCCCCTTGCATATATGCTTGTTTTGGTGGAATTTGCAGCATGATCCTATGTATGTTTACTCGGATGTCAGTCTCACTGAACTAAATGAGAGATAAGTGTGTATCGAATTACAGCCTTTAAGTTCTGCATTGTCACCATTGGTGAATTAGTGGGGAAACCCAAAGTTTGAGTGTCAGATTTGTATGGCAACCATGTGTGCTGTTCATAGTTTTATTTGTCTGTGCTGACCACCATACTTAACCTGTATCTCATTCTAGGAGCAAGTGTACTAAAATTATAACTTTGTATGCATTTTGCAATATTGGGCAATAGGATACTTACATCCAAAGACTCAAATATATTGTAAAAGGAATATATTTGGAGCTCTAAATATCTGTTTTCTTTATGCTGTCTGTGCAGAATGCTTTTAAACAGGGCCTTAGCTATACCCCAATGGCTGATGCAGCACTGGATGCCCTGGAAGATTGGTCAGCCCATATTCCCAGATATATAATACAGCCTTACTACAAGGACATCTTGCCTTGCCTTGATGGCTATTTGAAAATTTCTACATTGACAGGTACATGCTAAAAATGAATACAGGAAAATGGTAAGACTTTTTTAAGGTGTTAAGGTGTTAAACATACCAGTGTTGGACTAACTATATTGTGGAGTGGTTTGAATTTGGGATTTTTTTTTAATCATTCATTGTTATATACTGTAGTGCAGGGTTTCCCAAACTTGGCTCTCCAGCTGTTTTTGGACTACAGTTCCCATCATCACTGACCACTGGTCCTGCTAGCTAAGGATGATGGGATTTGTAGTCCAACAACAGCTGGACAACCTGTTCTTTTGTCACCTTGCAGTTGAGAGATTTTAGTTGAAATTATAAATAGAAAACAAATAATATACATTAGGAAGCTGCATTATACCAGGTCAGACTGTTCCTTCATCTAGCCAAATATTGCCTATTCTGACAGGCAGTGGTTCTCTGGTTCTCAGAAATGTTTTAAAATACACCTACTGTACTTTCATAAATACAATAACTGAGCATTAATATATTGTTTTTTGAAAATTAGATGAATCTCAGAGTAATTGGGAGGTGAAGAAACTTTCTCGGGCAGTTCAGAAGGGATTGAACAAAGTAGTCATCCAGCGTCTGAAGAAAGCAAAGAGTCTTGCGTTGGTAAAGTTCCCTCCTACCCCTTAAAAATAATTATATTTTCCATTGGAAGATCAAAGCATACTTTTTCTTATTTAGACATATGTGTTTTTATACACTATATAATTATGCATTGTCTTATTAGAAAGATATTTTTGTGTGTATCACTCAAGTGGGTATACTTATCCACAGTTACATAAAAGAAACACACACATAGCTGATTTATACTTAATTTGTTTATACAGTCGGATAATCACAATTTGATAATTGCTTGTAAATGCAGAGTACAGTATTTGAATCACAGTTACGAAGTTTCATATGTTTTATGTAATCAGCTTTGGAACATGCAAGTCCACAATTTGTTGTTTTCGATACTGAAAGAGGTTCTTGCTGCAGAACTCTGCTCAACTGTCCACCTTGATTTACAGATTTTTAACCTGTATGATTTCCAAAATACTTTATGGTCAGTCCTGCAACTATTTACCAGATCCAAACAGTGTAATCCAGTTTTCAGTGAAATTTCAATTTTACAGTCAGCAGTCTGAAAATTCTAGCAGTTAACGAAGAAGAAATGAATTGATATTATGGTATAATAATGGTTGGAAGATAAATGCATTGTATTCTCTAGAGCTGTACTGATTTCAGCAGTGCTTTGCTGGTTAAATTAATTTGAAAACTGGATGCTAATTTTGAGAGTCTGGGCTTCAAGGAAAGTGTGCTTACTAAGCAATTCTGTGTGTGTCTACTCAGAAGTAAGTTCCACCGAGTTCAATGGAACATACTCCAGGGTAAGTGTGCATAGGATTACAGTGTTCTTTCAGGAACAGATAGATAGTCCACACTGCTAAGAATTAAAATTCAGGCAGATTTCAGTTTTCACAGCAAGAACTACCATACAACAGCGTCTCTTTCCTTCTTCTTTTCTTTCTTTTGACAGCTTTGTTGTGAAATATTGGAGTCTTGTAGAATTAATAATAATAATGAATTTTATTTATACCCTGCCCTCCCCAGCCAGAGCCTGGCTCAGGGCAGCTAACACCAGTAAAATTTCCTAATAGGAAAAAAAAAAAAAACAATTTAAAATACAGGTTAAAATGCAAATTCTGAATTATTTTCTTTCTTTTTAAAAAATGTACAAAAAATGCCTTTAGGCAAAAAACAACTTTTTAGGGATTCCTTCTTGCAATCATATTTTATCTAGGAGGAGGATCTTTCATTGGAAGCAGTGCGGGCTAGAGTTGTACGCCTTCTTGGATTTCTGGGGGGACAGATTAATCGGAATTTAGTTACTGGTGAGTGCTAAATCTGTTTTGAAATGCTAAAAGCAAATGACATTCTGATTTGTCTGGTAGGCAAGTATGCTTTTGAGACATGTCGGCTTCTATGCTTCAGGGTGCCCATAAGAAGAATGTGGGTAGTAAAGGTTCACATCTGCTCTGTCCAGGGACTGAATAACAAGGTGATTCTTTCCTCCCTATGAGTCCATATCGAATGTTAATAAACCCCCTTGGGTTGGATCAGGGCCGCAACCCCCAAGCTTTGTGTTGCTCTGTTTCTGTACTGTGCAGGTCCATGGGCTTTCCAAGAAGTGAGTCTGTTCAAAGGTTTATTTTATTTAATTTTTAAGTGCAGCAGTTTAAAATTTTCTTTTCTTTTCTTTAATAAAAAGGTTGCTTTGATTGAACAGCCACCCCCCCCAGCTCTTCAGAATTCTACAGGCAGTGTTATGGACAGCTTCAGTTTATAAAACATATTAGATGCCTTTGAGGTCCATCGGAAGCTGCAAAGTTTTAAATGTACAAGCAAGAGTACACATCACTCAGCTACCTCTTCATTATTTTTAAATAAGTCAGAGCAAGAGACAGACCCCCTGCTTCCCCCTCCTCTCTGTCAGTATATTAAGAAGGAAATCAATGCACTTGACGTACCCCACAAAATGACCCTGAACCCATTTGTCTGCAATTTGGCAGACTTGATCCTTTCTGGAGAGGCTCCTCTGCCTATAAATTTGATTCACTTTGACCAAAAGGGAAATAGCTTTTTTTACATTCTTACTATAGTGAATGGTGAGCACAGAGCAGCTCAGAACCTGAATTACAGAGAGGAGAGTTACAAAGTGACTCAGGAACAACTCAGATTAGAGTTTTTAAAAATTCAAACATAGATACATGGTGAATCTTTCGGCTCATGTACACTTGGTAGTTGGACCACAGCTTGACTAGCTTTGTGTTCATTATGGGAAAGATCCTAAACATGTTGCATGACTACCATCATGCTTTGGATGGTAGTTCTGTATGCATCTACATTGTAGATTCTACAGGGTGACTTTGGAAATTATTCCCATGGTCTTACATTGATGAAAGTGTGTGCTAGTAAATGCTGTCTCATGCCCTTTTGTCAAAGATAAACCCATGAGCAGAATGCTGGATTCTTCATGGGATTAGTTCACAAGACTGTTTTTGGACAAGATGCATGGATGATGTGTTCCTGGAAATGATTTCATGTGTGTCCATCCATAGAAGTATTTTCAAAACCATTAATGCATGCCAAATGTGAGGTTGGAATTGGGTCTGCACGAGCCTCAAGATTGTTAAATTGGTTCAAATTAAATGTGATTGGCTCTGGTTAGCCTTGTCTGGTTTTTTACTCAAGAAAATCTCAGAGGCTGCAATGTTAAACATATTAACTTGGAAATAAGCCTTGTAGAATTGACAGAAATTATGAATGAACATGATTAGCATCAGGTTGAAAGGTTTTTTTTGCAGCTTTACTAAACATCCTGCAATCTTCTCTCAGTGGACTTCCGAGTAAACAAACTTAGGACTTGAGCCTGCTAAGGCATGACCTTATTTATTCATTCAGAAGCAGTACTTTCAGTATACTTGTGCACAGTTTGAAGTAATCTAAATTTTCTAAACTGGCCATGACTTCTTAAGCACATAGCTTGTGCATTCTGTTGGACTTGCCGTTTTGCTTTGATACTTGAATCTGACCTAGGTCCTGAGACTTAATCTTCTAATTGTCTTGGGTTTTTCATTTGATGTAGCTCAACATTTCTGCTCAGAAATTTGTCCAAATTCTTTTTTTCCTCTTCCAGAATTTGTACTATGACAAGATGTGTCTAAAACTTGTTTTTTGCAACAAAGATCATACTAAATTAACATGACCATTGCAAAACAAAAATGGTTGGAAGTGTATTTCAGCATTTTCCCGCAAACCTTCAACCTGAAGTATGGTCATTGCTTTAGGATAAACAACTTAGAGCAATTTCAAAAATGTTATTAAGGTGATCTTAAAGAGCCAAACAACCTTTGCTTCTGGTTGAACTGGAAAACCATCCTTAACCTTATTAAATGTCTAGTATTGAATGTCTAGTATTCAGTCAACAACATGGCAAATGTGTACCTAATATATTCTGCAAAGAGAACATTTGCTATTATTGAAGAATGATTCAGGAATTTAAATAGATATTGAAATATTTAGGATACAGCTCTGCTTCAGAATAGCATCCGATAAAAACTGACTGTTTTAAGCCTAGGTTGAAATGTCTTGTTATCTGCTTAACACAACTGAGTTTTTTTGGTGCTCTTTTCCAAATATACTAGCTGCTTCTACAGAGGAAAATATGAAGAAATTTGTATCTTGGGACACAGAGAAACGCCTGAGCTTTGCAGTTCCGTTTGCTGATATGAAGCCTGTTATCTACTTGGATTTATTCTTGCCCCGTGTCACTGAATTGGCTCTTTCTGCTAGTGACAGGCAGACAAAGGTATTAGGATTGCTGCTTATGCTATCAAACTGATGTTTTTAATGAGCTATGGAGAAAACACTGAATTGTGCTTAATATACCATAATACAGGGTTTCCCAAACTTTGGTCTCCAGCTGTTGTTGGACTACAACTCCCATCATCCCTAACTAGCAGGACCGGTGGTCAGGGATGATGGGAATTGTAGTCCAAAAACTGATTATGACCCAAGTTTGTGAAACCTTGGCATAACATAATGACCCTGCTATTCTTAATTTCTCTCTCTCTTATTACGGTATATGCATTGGAGGAAAGGTGGGATAGAAATGCAACAAATAAAGATAATATTTGAGTTATCAATTTCTGCAAAGTGTAAGACAGCTCTTGTTAAAATAAGAAAGGGGTTTTAGCTTCTTAGTGTTTAGCGTTAGCTCAGAGTCTTTGATCAGCCATCAATTTTAATAACTACAGCTTAATTGAGAATCCAACCCAGTCTTGGATTAGTAAAGTACATTTTCCAAGCAATGGGGCATGACTGGAAATTCCACTGGCTTCTTTTTAACAAAGGCCTGGAAATTCTCCCTGGAAGTCTCCTTGTTCTGTGTTTATTTTTTTGTGGAAGTATTTAACTGAGATGACTGATTAGATCTCCTTTTCCAGGTTGCAGCTTGTGAGCTCTTACACAGCATAGTTGTGTATATGCTGGGGAAAGCTGCTCAAATACCCGAAGGACAACAGGCTTCTCCACCAATGTTTCACCTGTATAAACATACATTTCCTGTATTGCTTCGACTTGCCTGTGATGTGGACCAGGCAAGTTAAAGAACTTTTGTTGCTTGAAATCGATTTTAGATAGTTAGCTCTTTATTTCTGTTTAAATACTTGGTAGAAGCTGTTGGGGTTATTTTGGATTTCAGTATATTTTTCAGCCACCTCCCCCATAAAACAGTTTTTTTGTGTGTTTTATATCTTGTAAACCATGGAAACTGGAGAGAAGGGGAAAATTTATTTAAAATTTAGAGGATACTTGCAGTATAGATAGAGCCAGTGTGCCATAATAGAGATCCAGTGTGGTGTAATTGTTAGAGTGTCATACTAGGATACAAGAGACTGAGAAATCAACTCTGAAAATAAAGATATTTTGAATAGTCTAGGCAGTACATGGTTTAATCTGAAAGGAGTTTCCACAAAAACACTCATACACCAAAATGCTCAGGTGTTCTGTATAACACACAAAGGCCTCATAGCCTTCAGGAAATCCCTGTACACTACTTTTTGTAGTATCTCTTTTATTTTTTGGCTAGCTTCTTTACAAAGCTCAGTCCCTTGAAATTATTAAGATAGAAGGATGAATCAAGAACCATATGAAAACATGCACAACTCTGCATGAAATTCAAGATGCCTTGTGGCCAAAAGAAGTTGCAATTTTGTTTAAAAATGACACAAAGATATTTTTTTCTCCAGTTACCTATGGAGTGAAACACATTTTCCTACAGTTATCATAAAGGCATTTTTTGAAGTTTTATGTAGTGGTAGAATACAAATTGTAAACTTATGAAACTGAAAAGGAAAAGCTGTGTTCTGATTTATATCAACAAACTTTTATCCAAAACTGCAATAATGGAAATACACAGAGGTCCAGTTTGCATGTGACACTTAAGACAAAGAACAGCTAAGCATGAGCTTGCAGGTCCTCGTGGCAGAAATTGTGGCCACTTCACTCCTCCCTGGTCCTGCTACTGTAGTGCTTGTAATGCTTCCTGAAGCTGGACTGGGGTTTGGGGTTCATACACATTGTGTCTGAACCTGGGCTTTTGATTCCCCCAACCAAACCACAAACACCTTGGCTATAGCTCATGGTTTGTCTGGATTGCTTTAGATAAAAAAATACAAAAACAAAAAAACATTTCAGTTATGTCAAGACTGTTCAGTCTTTTATTCAGGTTACTAAACATGAACTTCTGGGGAAAGCCCCAAGGTGTGTTGGGAATTAGTTGATGAGAAATCATCTATAGCAGTGGTTTTCAACCAGTGTGCTGTGGCAGCCTGGGGTGCCTTGAATGATGGTCAAGGGTGCCACAGGCAACACTGGCCTCTGTCCCTCTTTCCTTCCCTCCCTCCTCTGATGCTCTCTTGTGTCTCTACCTCCCAAAGGCTTGCACAGCTGTTTATTGTGGCAGCCCTGGCTACAGGCACCAGAGGCTAATGGTTCCTCTGGGAGGCACCTCTCTTTGGGGCAGGGCGGTGGGGGGCCACTCAAAGACCAGGGATGGAAGCAGCTGCCCTAAGGACTCCCAAGAAGAGGAGGTTGAGGGAACACTCCACAAGGGAGGGTGTTTGGAAAAGGGTGAGAGGCTGCCAGCTCTGCATGCAAGGGGTGACATAACTGGGCTCCTGAGCCCCACAGGGGTGCCGCAGAAAGAATGTAGTTGGTCAAGGGAGCTGTGGACTCATAAAGGTTGAAAACCTCTGATCTACAGTGTACCTGTCAAACATAAAACACAATGTTTCCCCCCCCCCCTTTTAGGTTACAAGACAACTCTACGGGACACTGGTTATGGAGTTAATTCACTGGTTCACAAACAACAAAAAGTTTGAAAGTCAAGATACTGTGGCATTACTGGAAGCTATTTTGGTAGGTAATCAGTAAATGCAAGATGAATAATCAATACTTTTCGTCAAAGATGTTTATAAACTCTTCATGCTTTAATTCTTGGGCTTTTTGGGTGAGAAGATTTTATTTGTCTTGGCTTATACCATTGATTCACTTTGAGTTCAGTGATGTGGGCAATCACCCCAAACTTGTTCTTTGATTTGTTTTTTACTGTCTCGAAGCATGCAGGATTCCAGCTAAGTTTTGTTTTTAAAAAGCATCTGTATTACACTAATCACAAATTGATCCTTTAAAAACAACCAACCAAAAACCTGTTTTCAGTCTGTTTGCAAGCAGAATGTGAAAGAAATCTTGGACAATTATTAGAACCACAAGACACTCTCAAAGTATACCTTGAGATATTTTTCTGTATAAATTTAGGATGAAAATTATGAGAAATCTCTGTACTTTTTTCCTTATCAACTAATTCTTCATTACTCATCCAATGAAGTGTGCAGTACAGGGGTTGAGGAAATAAACTCTTATCACAGAATTCCTTTATGGTGAACCAAGCCCCTTATCTGTTTCAGGAAGGGATAGTAGACCCTGTGGACAGTGCTCTGAGAGACTTCTGTGGTCAGTGTGTCCGAGAATTTTTGAAATGGTCCATTAAGCAGAGTACACCACAGCAGCAGGAGAGAAGTCCAGTAAATACCAAGTCGCTCTTCAAGAGACTATACAGTCTTGCTCTCCATCCCAATGCTTTCAAGCGGTTGGGAAGTTCTCTTGCTTTTAACAACATCTACAGAGAATTTAGGTAAGCAACAGAGCTTGTATTTTTGCTATGCTGCATGAAAATAATAGAGGGAATGTCCATACTTTGGGGAGAGAGAATGCAGTGTTTACTAAAGCTTCCACAGAGATCAAAACAGTATTTTTATACTCTGGCTAAAAAATGGTGTGATATTTCTGGCAACAGAATAGGATGCTTTCTTGTCTAATGCTGAAAATATTAGTTTGCTTATCTATTTTTTTCATGTTTCATAGGGAAGAAAGTGCTTTGGTGGACCAGTTTGTTTTTGAAGCATTGGTTGTGTACCTGGAAAGTCTGGCCTTAACACATGGAGATGAGAAATCTTTAGGTATATGTTTAAAGCTTGTTTCAAAGTTTGTTTGATAGGCTTCATACTTGGTGCTTCAAATCTTGAAGAAATGCAGACCTATATATTTGGAGTTTTTAGTTAAAATGTTTAAGTTTTGGAAACTGCTAAAATGTCTGCCTTGTAATAAAAATAAAGAAACACACTTGGAGGGGGAAATTTGAAATGGCATCCCTTCAAAATGCTTCTTATGTTCCACATTTTATGTTAATTTACTTTTTCATTATTATGCACTTTTTAAAAAGTGTAAATTTGTGAAGTAAAGTGTATTTTTAGCATTGTGTATAGGGCCAGAAACAGACATGGCCTTTTAGAAATTTTATTTTGGGCCAGTTACCATATCATATTTTCAAAAAAAATAAAACAGGTACAACTCAACAATGTTGTGATGCTGTTGATCACCTGAAGCGTATAATTAAGCATAAAGCATCAAGCCTCAACAAAGAAAATCAACGGCGGATACCTAGGTTAGTAATCTCTTTGGAGTTCTGAGAGGCATGTTTGTTGTGAGAAACAACACAACACATATAATGTAGATTTGAAATATGTCTTTTTCTTTCAAATTTGTAAGTAGAGTAGTGTTTTAAGTAACTGATTGCCTAAATGGCCTCGGTCCAGTATACCTGAAAACACTACTCTACTTACAAATTTGTATTTTAATATTTTGTTGGAAGCCACCCAGAGTGGGCGGGGTATAAATAATAAATTATTATTATTCGGCTAATAACTTCAGACTTCTTCTTTTTTGTAACCACCTTATATAGGGGATTTCCACAGACATCCATATGCTTGGAGGATGTTGTCATGTGGCTTTTGATGCAGTGTGGACGACCCCAAACAGAATGCCGGCATAAAGTTATGGAGCTTTTCTTTGAATTAGTTCCCTTGCTGCCAGGTTTGTATGCTGCAGCATATGTGAGCAATACGCTGCTGATGTAAATATGGTGGCTGTGAGACAGTGAGTGACTTCTTGCCTTTGTGGTCTTTTGACTGTGTGCATAGTATCTTCACTTGTCCCTTTGTGAGAGCAACCAAACGAACCAGGAAGTCTTCCATTAACTATCGTTGCCTGTTTTGTCCGAACTTGGAATCTATGGTCAACTCCTTTGGAAAAGCCGTGGTTTGAAGTTGGCTTTATATCCTGACTTGTTTCAGAGTTGTTAGCCATAGTTTCCTAGTTTGGACAAAAAGCAAAACAAAACTATGCTTGATGGAACCCTTCTTGGTTGGCTTGCTTGCTTGTTTGCATGCAGGAAGGAACAAAGGGGCTGCATGTGCAGTCATAAATCATAGACCACAGAATTGTAGAGTTGTAAGGGACTCCTAACGCTGCTTGTAGCTTGGTTTATTAAACTGAAATAAAAACATCTGAATGCGGTCTGTGTGGTGAATCAAGAATTCTTCAGTTGAGCTGTAACCTTTGCCTTGAGCTCATCAAATGGTTTTAGGCAAGTCAGTGTTCTTTTTAGCTTGAGTCCCCCATATGAATCCACATGAAGTCTTCATTCACTGGTGAAAAGTTGGATCTGAAATAAGGTATGTGGGTACCTTGTTAACATTATGGGATTTAAATAGCTCAGGATTGTAGCCTAAGAATTTGCTAAGATCTTTTTTGTTTCTTTTGCTAGATAAAAGTACTGTGAAATTATCTTTCAATTTTCTTCAGAGTTATGATACATAAATGATACAGAATATCAGGAATATCTAAAACATGGCTAAAATAAGATCTATAACACTATACCTTAAAATGTAGGAGTGAGTTTAAAGGTGAATAACATAACCAAATTAAAAATTGTAATGTATGAGAACAGCAGCTGGACAGGATGGTTTTAATGGGAAAATTTTCTTTCATGCTTTTGCGGCCAGAAAAGAGAGATCTAGCCACAGTTTCCATTAAGAATTTGTTCAAATCTGCCAAGACATAGGCTATATACCATTCAAAGGTCCTACTTCTGTTTCTTCATCAGATAACAAGTCCCCATCTTCTTGGTTGGGTGATGTCCTTCAGAAACAAGGAATCTCTTTCCTCATTAAAAAAATTGAAGGAGGTGGTTGTGAGGGTGAAAATATATCCGGAATACTGGCCCACCCAACTCTTCATGATTTGCAAGAGACCTTTAGTTTGCGCGCTGTTGTGCAATGGATGGATATGCTTCTGGCTTCTTTGGACTGTTACAATACTTTTATTGAGCAGGGAATGATCAAACCAAATGAGATGCTGGGTAAGTAAACTACAGAAGCAGCTTTTTTGATTAGTTGTCTTTCATAATCCATTAGAGCAAAGTGCATAATAGTGGGATACCCACTGTTCCACACATTGTGCAGGCATGTCTTCATGTTCAGATGTTCCCTTGTTTTATCCCAGCACCCCGTTTCTCCTTTACAATGTTTGTCTTACTCTCCCACAGAAAGTTCGAAGTACTCTTCTATAGCAGCCTTTGTCATCTGGAGTTGTCTTACCTCCACAAGCTCTTACAGTCATCTTTGCTGTTAACCACTGTAGGCCACATTACGTGAAATAACATATAGCTGATTTTTTTTATTACTCTTTTGCTATTTTAGTATTATCAAAATATGTATCTAAAATATAATGTTAGTGGTGCGATAGAAGGGAAGGGAAATTGAGTGAAGCATAGTTCTAGACCATTGGGGGCAAAAAGTATGTTGGTTTTGCTATTTATTGCCTTCACGTAATTCTTATGTCTAACAAAATAAGGTTGTATTTTATATTCTGAGGAAGCTATGCTAGTGCATTTTTTTCCTCCAAGCTACAAATATAGGGTCTTCATTCCTGACATCGTTGGGCTTCTTCCTGGAAAAAATGGCCTTGCATGATGTGTCTGGTGCAGAACAGTGTTTTAGCACTGGGTCCAAAGGCAACATGTTCAGTCCACAAGAAAGAGAAGAGTACAATTACAGCAAATGTACCATTGTAGTTCGAATTATGATTTTTGTAAGCATGGTTTTGGAGACCCACCAGCAGGAATTCTGGAAGGTAAGCTTGTGTTTGTTGCCCAAGGTCTAAACAAAAGTGCTGTTAGTTACCTGTGCTCAATAATATGTGTTTTTTGAACAGTCCCTGCTCCCCATGCATCATCTACTATATAGTTTGGAATGTGATTTGTCTGTCTGTTTGTCTTTTCGTTTGTTCTTTATATGTTGAGATGCCTCTTGAGATTTCAAACTTGGCATGAGGGTTTCCCAAGTGGGGGCAGTGCCTCTCCATTGGTGTTTGGATGTTGGCCATTGTTTGGAATCAAGATTGTGTGCTAAAACATGGCTTTGGTGCAACTTCAATCTTTTTTGTCTAGGTTTGGCAACCTCTTGAAATACCTTCACCAAACTCAGCATGATGGTTTCTGAGGGTGGGGGTAGTCTTTTGCAATGTTGGGATGCCAGGAGCTATTTTGATTCAAGATGGTGGACTGAAACTTGATTTTGGCATGTTGTTGTTATTGGCATCTCCCTGTCCTGAGAGACAATGGAGTGTGCCTCTGAGGGTGAAGCCAAACCACTGTGTTAGCAGCACCGAAGTGACCTCCCCAGGGCTTAAGCACTGCCAACTTGGCACAAGTGTTCCAGAAGTGGGGGAAGCAGTCTTTTTTGAGGTTTGGATTCCGGGCACCATTTTGAATCAAGATGGCAGACCAAAATGTGACTTTGTCATGACTTTACCTGATTTTTGGTGTGATGGGTGAAAACTCACAAATTATACTGTCCGTTTAAAAATCACAATATTTTTGGGTTTCTAAAAATTCCCCGGCAGCGCTGGATGCTTCCCATAAGTGGCAAATTATTTGCTAAATGGAACAAAGCTGTTTGTTACAACGAGGAGTTCAAAATAAGAAAATCCAGTAATTACTTGCATAAGCCATTTGCTGCAACCTAAAAAAACTCTTTGGATCCCAGATTGCCTTTGCACATTGTAAAACATGTCCTCTGACCCTACTGATGAATGAGCTGCGGATCCTGTTACATGGGGTTAATTACCAGGCAAGGTAAGTGGATTACATTAAGACAGCAAAACCAAGAAGTAAGGTGTGAGGATCAAAGGGACTATTTTGCTTCTGTTGAGAGGTGCAGGCAGATAAAATCTTGAATGATGAAACCTTGAATGTAAGTGAAAATGGTTGGATTATGAAATTAAAACTTCTTGTCTCATTTTTATCTTGTAATTCCTAGCTGCTTGAGAGACAGTTGCTTAATGAGAATCTGATAGAGCTCGTTGTGAGGACCGTCTGTGACCCCAGAAGCATAGGGTTTAATACAGCTGATGTACAAGTTATGGAAAAGCTTCCGGATGTTTGCGTCAGGCTTATAAAAGCTTTGATGAGATCTCCTTATAGAGAACCTTTGGAGATCAGCATAAAGAAAATAATAACATCAAAAAGGTAGGATGTCTCTGAACATAAGGAACTAATAAATGCATAAAACAAAACAAATGACTTATTGCTCGAGCCACATGCTTAGTATCAATTCTCTTTTGTTTTGCCAGCATTGAGGAACTTTGCAGTGTTGAGCTATACAATCCAGACGCACGGTTGGATCACGTTAGGATTGGTTCCATCCTGTCTGCATGCAAACAGCTTCATAACGCCGGCCTTCTTCATTGTACCTTGCAGCATGAGGTAAAAACACAGCTTGTCATTTGTATTGGCATCAGCACTTTGTAAAGCAAAAAATATTTATTTATTGGAAGTAGTATAACGTAAGTTCACTAGAGTAGTTTTGCAGTAACTACACTGCCAACCTATTATAGCATAACAAAAATTCAATATAAGGTGCTGTACATTATGCAGTTACCAGTAACCATGCTTCTTGACTGGAGGATAAACGGAGTGCATTTCCTTTGCAAAAATGGAGCAAATGCTTCCTCTCTTCTGCCTCCTTAAGAAGATTGCTATCACATGTTTGAATTTGTGCACTGTTGGGTGAATCTAATTTTGTTCACATTGAGGTTCTCATAATGACAGCTGCTCATGAGATATTGCTGTTCTGGTGGCATTAAAACCATGGTGTTCCGATTCTTGGTTATTTGGGGGGCAGGGCGTGCTTGCAGGAGGAAGGCATAACGTTTCCTTCATTCCTGATGATTGCTTAACTCCAGAAGAATCTCTTAAGAAGAGTTTGTAAGTGGCAAGAGAAGAAAAGGCACATCGTAACTTCAGCTTAAAAACTTTTATTGTCGTCCCCCCCAATGATTCTGAACTTTTTTTTCTACTGCATTTTTTGTTCTTTTCCTCCTCCCTAAGGTTTCAGCTCTGCATTGCGAGACTGGCTCTAAACTCATGTTAGTTGTATACAAAGGTATTGCACCAGGAGACGAAAGGCAGTCCCTACCCTTGTTGGACATCAACAGTAAACGATTAGCTGAGAGTCTGCTGCATCTGGCTTTTGCTTTCGGTGTACAGGTAGGAGCCAGGCTTTGTTGATGCCATGCATGTATTTTCTGATGTTCATGTCCCTGATATTTCAGATTATCCGATTTTCTGATTGCTGCTACCTGTGATTTTAGTTAGCCACCCAAGTTGTTATCAGTATCACAGAGGAGAAAAATTTAAATGGCATCCTCTGTCATGAATAAGTTTAATCATGTCCTTCATTCATATCTTTCTACATAGGTGTGTGTGTAGATATAGATTTCACTTAAACTCTGTGATGAGCACATTCTGTCTCTCTAAGTGGAGGAGAACGCTCTTGGACCCTGGCTTTTGCACAAGGGAACCAGGATCCTGTACAGTGGTACCTTGGGTTAAGAACTTAATTCGTTCTGGAGGTCCATTCTTAAGCTGAAACTGTTCTTAACCTGAGGTACCACTTTAGCTAATGGGGCCTTCTGCTGCCTCCGCCTCCGCCGCCGCCACACAATTTCTGTTCTCATCCTGAAGTAAATTTCTTAACCCGAGGTACTATTTCTGGGTTAGTGGAGTCTGTAACCTGAAGCATCTGTAACCTGAGGTACCACTGTACACACAAAATCTCTCCCCTCTCATCCTTTCCACTAAGGGAACATTGATGTCAGAACAGCTCTGCACCTGAACAGCAATGCTCAGGAGACCTTTCCTTCCTTCTTTCTTTCTCTTTCCCTCCACCATATTGTTCATTTAAGAAAGAGAAATAAATCAAAATACCAACAGTAGCAAAAGAGAAAGCAGGACCTAGACCATGGTCCTCCAGAGTGATTGGCTGGTAGCTAGAGCCCAGAATCACCTTATACTAGCAGATACTGATGCTACTCTGGCACAACTCTTGAGCAGAACATTCCAAGTAGGTTGATTCTTCTACATGGGTCCTGCTGTTTCATATGCATCATATGCTGAACATACAGCTCTTGACCCTAGCTTTTGACACCTCAGATACAGTCAGAAGCATAGGCTGGGTCCAAAGATGTATTTTTTTAATATTGCATTTTAAATTGATGACACCCACCCTTGGGCCTTATGACGAATGGTAGGTAATAGATTAATTGGTGGTTTTTAATAACAATCCCAATGTATTTTACTAATTGATCTATTTAATTAATTTATTACATAAATTTATTGACAGTTAATCCCAATAATTAATCTCTCTGAGACAGACAAAAAGCAGGATGCTATTGCTCAGCATAAACATTCATTTTTCTCAATGGATGGAGGATATCCTGATTCACCCAAGGTTATTTTTTTAAGGTTGTTAATTCCTAGACCCATAGTTACCTCAGGACCCGAGAAGGCACTGTAGTTGAAGAAAGCTCATCATATTAATTCCTCTTTTTCTCTTCTCTGGTTTGGTGTCCAGGATGCTCATTGTTTACTAGATTTTTGTTCTAATGTTGGAGTTTTTTTGAATAGCTCCTCAGACTGGGTGGGGCTCCTCCACCCAAACAGGATTCTTAGCCCTTCCTCCGTTTGTGTGGAACTGAGAATGCTCCAAAGTTGTAAAGATGGGGAAAGGTATACATTTTTTGACTGAAAAGTTTGCTAATGATGTTAAGATACACAAATGTAACACTTTTATATTCATTTCCCTATAGTGCATAGAGCTGGTGAGTCTCCTGCTGAACACATTAATGTTATCTGTGCCATTATCTGGAACATCTCAAAGAAACCTTATCAGTTTTTCTCATGGAGAGTATTTCTACAGCTTGTTTGGGGAAACCATTAATGAAGAGTTGCTGGAAAATATGGATATAGCAGTACTTCAGCTTATGAAATCAGCTCAAGACAGCCCCAAAATGGTAATGTACTTCTACTTTCAGCTGGCAAACTTATTCTCTCACACATTTTACTCCTGAGCAACTGAAATAAAAGAGAGAGAGAGAGAAGTAACCCTACCTTCTTGTTGCAGCAAGGAATATTCTGTTTCCTGTTTTAATTCAGTAAGCATAATCCCTGTGAATGTTTGCATACGGCTGCCCCAGTGCTTCCAAAGTCTGTGCCTAGCGACAAAATGGGAAATATGTAATTTTTCTCTCTCCTACTGTACTACAAACAGTGATTGTAAGGATTTTCCCCTGGTACTGACATCTTGAGACCATTTAACTTATACATTCTAATTTCAGGTTTTGGGCAAAGTCTGAAATAATGAATTACACTTTGCTATGTTGCAAATTTAAATGTCTGAGAAAAATTTAATGCATCGTAAGCATTGGTAATCTGTGTAGAATCTAAGGATTTTTGACATTGCATTTTCATTTTCTTAGATGCTTAATTTCAGCCATTCTTTGTGGAAGGCCATCTTTGGCCATAGAAAAGCTTAGGACCACTGTAATGATTCATTTGGCTGCATATCTTGAAAACATTATGCTTTAGTCCGGGTGTTGAATTACATCAATATTTCATGGTACCCATACTCTGCTTTCAGGTTGGTACTGTTTTGAATGGTATGTTGGACCAGAGCTTTAGAGACCGTGCTGTTCGCAAGCAACAAGGAGTGAAACTGGTGGTGGCTATCTTGAAAAACTGGAGGCAGCTTGACCACTGGTGGACCAAAGATTCTGCTCCTGAAAGCAAAATGGCTGTCCTAACCCTGCTGGCTAAAGTTCTGCAGGTAAAGCTACAACTGTAATAGCTGAGTTCAGGGCATGTGAGGGAGCCCAAGGCCCACTCTGGTTAGTTTTAGAGAGTCGGTGATATCACAACAGATCCCAGGTGTGAAACATTTAAGAAAAATCTAGATGATATTCTTCTTCTAATTTTGAAATGTTTATTCTTGAGGTTTAACATTTTTTTATTGGCACTGTATTTTGGAAAGTGTGCAAAATATGAGCATGGAAATATTTGGGGGCTTTTGTTCAGAGAGCTGTCTCCAGTACAGAAGTGATCCCAAGGTCTAGTTATGTGGTGCAGCTAACACCCAGATCCAGTCCTTAGGTGCTGTATAGATCGCGACCTCTTTCTCTGCTGTGCAGTGCAGCAGTGAAAGGCCTATGCATATGCTAATTCAGTGGCCTAGGACATTTGAAACATGCAACTCAACCTTGGCTGTCGTTTAGGGAAACACTGGAGGTATCCTGGGTATTTGGAGGAAACTGAAGATGTGCAATAAGGCCAGCTGCACTGGGGTGTTCTGCACCCTGCAGTTGTTTTCAGGGTGCTGAATTAAGATGACCAGAGCATTCTGGTCTATCTACACCTCTTTCAGCATTCCTATTGCACCGTAGTAATTATTACAGCACCCCTCCCTATATTATTCTGTTTTTACTATGTATATGCCTTTGATGATTTTATGCTGTGAAGTGGTCTATACATGTTTTAACAACAACAGCTGTATTCCTTACCTGGATGTTGCATAGCTAATCAGATGCATTTCCTGGACTCTGTACAATAATGGTTGGATCAGGTCCTGGGCTAACTTGAAAACATGTCTGGTAACATTAGTCTTTCTGAATGACTGCACCTTGTTTTTCTCTGAGGGTGTGTGTTCTGATGTAAGGAAGAGTTTCTTCTGACTGCTCCTGTTCTTAATTTGCATCATTATCATTTTCTTTGTTTCTTTTTTGCTGGATGCTATCCACCCAGAGAATCTTATTCCACAAAAGCTTTAGGATATAATAAATAAATAAATAGTCAATCCGAACTTCCTAGCATACACATGTGGTGTCAGTTAAAACATACTTTAACAACTTTTTTGACTGATGTAGTTGTATACATGAATTAATTCTAAGTGAAAATTTGGCTTTAAATTTCTTTCCTTTCTCCAGATTGACTCTTCTGTGTCATTCAATACACACCATGAGGCATTTTCTATAGTTTTTAATACATATACAAGTCTACTTACTGACCAGATGTTGGGTCTAAATCTCAAGGTAAGTTATTTTTTTTTACTATTTGCAGAGTTAGCAGAGAACTTTGGCCACACAATCATTCATTCATTCATTCTTAAAGAAACTTGCAAGTACCCTCAGAGAGGTCTGCAAAAGCCTCAGCGAGTGTCGCTCCTCACCACATAAACAGTTTTGTTTTCAAGCCATTGTTTCCACACACTCTGTAGCCAGGATGGGCAGTGGGCACAGAGCAATGCAACAAACTTTGGAGTAAGCCCAGGATACCATGTTTGGATCGAACAACAACACGACAGTTAATGTAAACCAGTTTTCACAGCTGAATTTGAACCATGGTTTTGGATTGTGGTTTGTCAGCCCCAAACAAGCCATAGTTAGTGAGCCTGAACAGGTTTGCATATACAATCAACCCAGAGCTAAGCTAAACAGACACGGTTTACCATTGCATCTTAACTAGACTAGGGGGATGCCTTGCTTCATACTGCAGACAACCCATTTCCATACCACACCCATTCCCCCTGTCCTCCATACACAGCTTTAACTGTGTTTACTGCTTGCAGTTACCCAAGATTCAAAATTAGAGCATTACAGTAATTTCATCTCCCTTGTTAACAGTGAAATATGGTTAGTGTTGGCTGTGATAGAATTCAGCATGCCTAACTTGTACTTGGCAGATATCCTCTCCTTCCTCAGAATATTGGAAGAATAAAGATTTTTAGATGTGCCTGAACATATAATACAATTGATTCTAAGTTGCATGTGTATTTCAGAGTCAAGCTGTTATTATTCTTCCATTCTTTACTAATCTCGTTGGAGAAAGGCTTGATGACCTTAAGAATGCACTTGACCAACTTGTAGTCTTTAATTTCCCTTTGAGATCGGATGAGTTTCCTAAAGGAACCTTGAGATACAATAACTATGTGGATTGCACGAAAAAAGTAAGTGAAAAGATCTGTCATTTACTCATAGGCATTTTAGAATGGCTCTTACCTGTTCTGAGCCCTAAGTAATACACTTAAAAAAATGAAAAACAAACAAAATTTAGCTTGTATCAAACAAAGTTGTTCCATTTTCACAAGAAATTCTGCTTGTGCAATGATTCAAAGTCCTTGTGCTAATGGGAAGATTTGGTTGGATCCAATCCTGTGAAACAAGTTGCAAGCAGAAATGCTGCATCTGTCTAGGCTAAAGTAAAAATGATTTTTTATTATATATTTTTATAGAATATATATTATATTTTGTTTTCACTTTCAAATGTATCTTTAGTTCTAATCAGATTTTGCATATACTCTGTTTATCTCTTCTCGACCCCGCCTGCCCCTCGCCAAACTCTAGTTCCTAGATGCACTTGAATTATCCCAGAGCCCCATGTTGTTGCAGCTGATGACAGAAATTCTTTGCAGGGACCAGAGACATATAATGGAAGAATTATTTGAACTCAGCTTCAAAAGAATTGCCAGAAGGTAGTGCTTTAAAGTGGTAGTGTATCTCCCAGTTTTTACACATCACACAGTTTAAAAGACAAGAGTTGGTAACTAGTTGAACTCAAGCATTGAAGCGAAGGATTATTGAGAATGCAGGGAAACTTGTTTAATTTCAGATTCCTTTAGTTGCAGCCATTTAAGCTTTTCTTGATTGTCTATATTTTCTGTAGGCTGCTATGTGTGATTGGTACGCAAAAATATTTTACTTACATGGCTTATATGCCCAAAGTTTTTATTTGAAAATATCCCTGTAGAGCCTGTTTTTTTTAATTTATTGTCATAGTTAAATCACTTCTTAAGATGCTTCTAGAAGAGATTTGGGATTGGATTTGAGTTTTAACTAGGAATGTGATTGAACATCCTTCTAAATTTTTCACTATGTTTAGGGGCAGCTGGGACAAACAAGTAACATTGCTGGACACCATTCACAAAATGTTCCAGAGTGAAGCCCTTCTCTCAAATGCAACTCGTCAAGCCTATGTGGATCGCTCTCTTCTCATCCTGTTGCTTCACTGCAGCTTGGATGCCCTGAAAGTTTTTTTAAGTAAGATTATCGTGGAGGCTATGGAGACGCTGAAATCTAGATTTACCAAGGTAAAGTTTAATCTGTGCCTTCTGAAACTGACATTTCAAATAACTGAATAATGGTACACTTATCTTCAAAGCTGCTTAAGCATTCTTGCTGAGTCATCACCTAGAATCTTTTTCTACTTTTTAATATTTTTTTCCAGTCAAATGAAACTGCTTTTGAAACACAACTCAGCAAGAAAATGAGCTATTACAAAATTCTGAAAGTGATGTATTCACGTCTTTCTAAAGAAGAAGTATATTCTAAAGATTCTAGAATTAACCAGGCTTTCAAGGGCTCCACATGTGCAGAAGGAAATGAACTTACGAAGGTGCTAATGAAGTAAGAATTTCTCACTTCTCCTTTAAACCAGTGTGCCACCATTTAGCTTGATTTCACATGATGCCCCAACTCGAGTTAGGCTGTAGGTCAGTCCCATCAGCTTAAGTTTCATCCAATTCACAAGTTCGAACATTTTGAAACTCCTGCCTGTTGACATCAGGCAGTCACTTCCACTGTACTCTTTTCGGCAACTGCTAAAAAATACCCATGTTTTGCGAAGTCTATGTAGACATACAGAAGCTGTCATGTGTTTTTTGTGTGGTTTTAGCATATTGATTTTTATTTTTAAAACATGTTTTAAACATTCGTTTTTACTGTTTTACAGACTGTATGATTTCCTGTAAAAGTGCTCTTTATCTGTTTTGATTCAAGGTCCTGCCATGATGCCTTTACAGAAAACATGTCTGGTGAAACTCAGCTATTGGAAAAGAGGAGACAGTATCATTGTGCTGCATATAATTGTGCCATTGCTGTTATTAGCTGTGTGTTCAGCGAAAGTAAATTTTACCAAGGCTTTCTTTTCACAGAAAAACCAGAAAAGGTGTGTATATAATGAAATGTCACCCAGGCTAGAGGTTAATAGTGGCTGGCTCTGAGATCCATTTTGGCTTTAGAAAGGTTTTCAGCTGGCCCACCAATCAAGTAAGAGCCAGACACTTATTGATGCTACTGTAGTTTCAAGTCAGTTCATTCAACATGGTACCTGTTCAGGGAAACTGGATAAATTAATAGCCCTTCCTATTTTATTGGAAGTACAGTGGTACCCCGTGTTACATACTTAATCCGTTCCAGAGGTCCGTTCGTAACAGGAAACTGCTCGTAACATTAGGCACCCTTTCTCTATAATGGACGCCGGAGCACGACTTCCGCTTGCATCCCAGGACAAAGGTCGCAACAAGGGGCATCTACTTCCGGGTTAGTAGAGCACATAACCCACATCATTCATCAGGGGGAATGGTACGTAACACGAGGTACCACTGTAAAAAGAGATTGGTGGGTGATTGCTATACAACATAACAGATCTACTGAGTAACTTGAGACAGTATATTTATAAAGGAGATTGGTGTCATCCCTGCAATACCTCCATCCAAATCATTTATAAAGATGTTGAAAACAACGGGCCCAGGACAGAACTCTTTACCATAGGTGCAGGAGATTTTCCTATCTAAGCTATGCTGCTGCTTGCAGTAGACAGAAAGGACAAGTTGACTGTCTTCTATCAGGGCTTGGAATACATTGTGTGGGCTTATTTCTCTTGGGAATGTCTGCTTTCAGTGGTGAGATTTGTGGAATTTAGATTTTAATAAGAGCAATTAATATATTGGATTTTTATATGAGAGACATTACACAAACTTCTGTAAAACAAGAAAATCTTTAATAAAAAATAAATAAATAAACCTTTTAAAAATTGGATTTTTATTGAACTTTTTGTGATGGCAATCACTTATAAATGTATTATTGGAACATACAGCTAACTGGGTAATTAACATTTTGTAAATTGCAGTATAATTGTTCATTTAAAATTTGCATGTCTTCTTTTTCTGCAGAATCTCTTTATTCTTGAAAACTTGCTGGATTTACAGCACCATTATTCATTTCCTATAGAGATTGAGGTAGGAAAAGGTTCCTTTTTAATTTTCACTGCTAATGTATTATTTCCCACAACAATAAATCAAATACAATGGAAGCAACATCAACAATAATACTGTAAAATAACATACTCTTTCAGTTTTGAGAAGGTAAAATGAAGTTACCTCCCTATTAAGAGAAGATCTTACTGCCTTAAGAGTTCTAGACCAAGTTAAGAGTTGTGATTAAATCACAGAACGCAAGTACAGTGGAACCTTGGTTGTCGAGCATAATCTGTTCTGGAAGACCATTCGACTTCTGAAACGTTTGACAACTGAGGCGCAATTCTAGTCAGCAAAATGCATTGAAAAAATTGAGAAACTTACCTCGGAAGCCATTCAACTTCCAAGGTACGTTCAGAAACGGAATAATTCACTTCCGGGTTGTCGGCTATCGAAAGCTAAAACATTCAACTTCCGAAGCGTTTGATGACCGAGGTTCCACTGTATAAAGGTTGAATTATTTCTTTCATGGTGATGTTTGGTAGCCTTCATAGATTCTGTGCTTTGGCCAGATTTTATTCCAGATCCCGCTGTGTATTTTATTTTGCTAACCAAGCAAGTAGCTGTAGCAGTAAACTTGCCACACAGGGGCGTACGGAGTGGGGTGCAGAGGGGGCTGGCTACTCCGGGTGCCACTCTGGAGGGGGTGTGACAAGATGGCCCCTGCCTCGCCCCAGCTGTAGAGCAGCTGAGCGCGTGCACAGTCAGTATGGGCGCTGCTCGCGTGGGCTGCCGCTCTCGCGTGCCATCCATGCAGGCTGCCTCTCACATGGTAACCGTATGGGCTGCTGTGCGTGCCCACTCTGTACAGTATGTCGCACATGCACAGTCTGTATGGTCGCCATGCAAGCGGCATCCTGTACAGATGATGCCTGTATGGATGGCGCACGAGAGTGGCATCCTGTATGATTGCTGCGCGAGTGCAATCTGTACGGATGTTGCGTATGCGCCACTGGGCGGTGCATCCCGCCCCTTGGCATCCCGCCCCAGGTGCCAGAGAGGGTTCCTCCGCCACTGCACACAGTCTCTTCTGTGGTGGTCTCAGGTAGTGGGGGAGTTTTTCTGTAGGAATTTGTGGGCCCACTGTGGTGTTCTGATCATGGAGGGAAGCAGGTCTTAGAAGAAAATACAGCACAGTATGTGCTTGTTCTAGTTTTGAGAGATGCAAGATGATGATAGCGAGGAATGTGTGATGGTGATACATGATGTCAGCAGATCAGAGTTTGCATGAATAAAGAGAGGCCTGGCATCACATTCAAAGTGTGTCCAACAGCAAGACTGAGATTAGTGGGGATGATTCCTTCACTGCAAGGTGAATGGAGGAAATGGCAGCCAAAATGGTTGCCTGATGCACAGAGAGCACAAGAAATGGAAAAACCTTTGATCATAGTCTACAAAGGAAGTGGGGCAATATAAAAAAAACGAGCACAAGGCAGCATTCACCCTTTGCCTGGAGCTAACCTCTCTTCTGTATTTTATAAATTTTGCTTCCATTCGATCCCTCTAGATTTGGTAGCATTATGTGTTATTTAAGCTAACGAGCTTTGAAAACTTTTTTGTATTTTAGGTTCCACTAGAAAGAAAGAAACAATACATTGCCATTAGGAAAGAAGCAAGGGAAGCAATGAGTGAGGATTCAGGTATTATTTGTTACTTCTTTTTTAAACTGTGTTGAGGATGATGTACTTGGAGCTTTACAGAGTAACATAAAAATAACTGTGATCTTTTTCTTTTTTGTATTCTGAATGTTAGCCTGAGAGTTGACATATGAAACCAGTTTACTTAGAAGTTCTTCACTGGAGATGTGCATAGATATTTGTGCAGTAGTATAACCAGATTATGCCTTTCCCTTTTAGTCGAGCCGCACTATTTAGCTTCTGCATCGTATATGGCAGATAGCAGTCTGAGTGAAGAGATGAGCCAATTTGATTTCTCAACTGGAGTACAGAGTTTTTCATATAATTCCCAAGACCGTATTGCCTCTGGTTCTCGCTTCAGGAGAAAGGTGAGTTGACTTGTCTATTGTGTAAGAAAGCTGCAAGTATGTTCATACACACACACACACACACACACACACACACATGCTCTGGTTTGTGTTCCATTTCCTTCTAAAAGATTGGCATGAATTTTCAAATGTTACAGCTTTGGTCTTTTTAAACATGTAGAGCTGTAGAGGATATATCAATGTATAGAGCAGGCTTCCTCAAACTCGGCCCTCCAGATGTTTTGAGACTACAATTCCCATCATCCCCGACCACTGGTCCTGCTAGCTAGGGATCATGGGAGTTGTAGGCCAAAAACATGGAGGGTCAAGTTTGAGGAAGCCTGGTATAGAGCCTCATAATTTTTGCTACTACTACCAAGCACTTAACTGTAGGAAAGCAATATTATGAAGAGAAAATGAAAGGATAAAATGAAATTCATGTTTAATTTCACTTTTTTAAAAAAGTAAGTATGACATCTTCAGAACTAATTGGCAGTTTTTGCTTGTTTAAAAAGGAGCCCACAGAACCTATAGTTTCAGATGATTTTATGGAACTGGAGATGGATGAGCTGAACCAGCATGAATGTATGGCCTCTATGACAACCCTGATCAAACACATGCACAGAAATAAAATCACACCCACAGTAGAAAAGGTAAGTGTTGGCATGACTTTATATGTTGCTAACATAATCTTTTCCTAGGTCTTTCTAGGTTTAATTGTTTAGAAAGATGTCAATGTATTGCCACATAAATGCTTGAAGATTCAACATACTTGCTAGATGAACATTTTCTGTTTTTGTGAAAACTTTAGCATTCTGTGCAGATACTCCATATTCTGCAAGATCTTGTCCTACCTGTGGCTTATCCCCAGTTACTACAGGAAATAAGCTCAACTAGATGAATTGATCCATGAAAGAAATGTGTGTGAGATATATATATATCAGTGTTCTCAGGTCTGAGACATATCAGATGCAGAAAAGTTTGAGCTGCAGCTTAAAACCTCAAGCTAAATGGAAAAATGTTTTGCACTCAGAAGTGTGGTTCTGATTCTTTATTTGCTTTCCTGGCTTGAATTCAAGCCTGACTTCAAAAATGCAAGGTCACCTGGAAAGGAAAACCTGGGAGTACAGGCCCCTTGATTCTTTCCTTTGAAGTGGAATGACTTGATCTCCTGGTAACATTAGGTGATTGACAGTAAAATTAAGAATTGTTAGAAAGATGTTGGAAAAAGAAAATTATGTGGTTTTGGCAGAAATGACATAAAGGTTTAAGTAAAATTGAATTGGTGAAAGAGAGAACGTAAAATTATAGCATATTAAGACAAATTATTAAGATAAAAACAAGGTTGGAAGGATTTGCTGAAATAACAATTTGAATTAGAATACAAAAATGGGAGGTGTGAGGGGGTCAAGGAAATAAGTAAAGGAAAGAAGGCTATGTAAAGGATCGATTTATTTTTTAATTGATTGTATTATTTTTGTCTTTTTTATTTTTATTTTTTCTCTTTTTTCTTTTTGTAACCTTTAAAATTTGAATAAATATTATTTTTTTAAAAAAAATAAGTGATTGACAGATGGGCTGCCCTACCCACCTATAAAAAGTGGCCTATGGGGAAGCTTAGGATCTGGCCTGCCAGCTGGATCCTGTTTCTTACCCTTAATTTAAATTGCTTGTGGAACAAACATTTTCCATGGTATGAAGTTTGATTTCATATTGAGCAAAGTACTTGTGTTCATTTAGAAGTATTGTCTTACTGTAGATAGGAAACAAAGTGACATACTCTACTTCTTGTAAAGCATCTGTTTCCCTGTAATCCCCCCCAACCCCCCGATTTGGGATGCACCTCTACTGGTAACTGAGGAAGGATTGTGGTTTAGTGTTGTGTTTTTGTTGTCTTTTAATTATGCCTTGTAATATAATTGGCTGTGTGTGTCTGTGTGCTTATAATCTTTTGGGGACTTAGGGTACAGATTCACCAGATCTTCCTCCATGGATGAAGTTTCTACACAGCAAACTTGGAAATCCATCTGTACCATTAAATATTCGCCTCTTTGTAGCAAAACTCATCGTGAATACAGAAGAAGTGAGTCATTTTTTTAAATGGGCACTGGTGCTTGTAATAATTTTCTACAGTATGAATAAAGTAGGTTGAACCCAAAGTTTAAGAAGGTAATGAAGACTGGAATACAGAGCTGATTAAAATCTTAATCAACCGGGCATTTTGATGATGATTTTGTTCAGTTTTTAATGGTTTTCCTTGTTTTATTTACATATTGCTGCATGTTGCCCTGATATTTTATGAGATGGTAGTATATAGGTAAAGGTAAAGGGACCCCTGACCATTAGGTCCAGTCGTGACCAACTCTGGGGTTGCAACGCTCATCTCGCTTTACTGGCCGAGGGAGCTGGTGTACAGCTTCCAGGTCATGTGGCCAGCATGACTAAGCCGCTTCTAGTGAACCAGAGCAGCGCATGTAAACGCCGTTTACCTTCCTGCTGGAGTGGTACCTATTTATCTACAGTGGTGCCTCGCAAGACGAAATTAATCCGTTCCGTGAGGCTCTTTGTATAGCGGTTTTTTCGTCTTGCGAAGCAAGCCCATTGACAGTTTAGCAGATTAGCGCTATTAGCGGTTTAGCGGCTTTTAGCGGATCAGCTGTTAAGCGGCTTTTAGCGGATCAGCTGATAAGCGGCTTAGGGCTTAGGAAAAGGGGGGGGGGGAGGGAAAAAACCCCGCAGGAACTTGCAAGACATTTTCGTCTTGCAAAGCAAGACCATAGGGAAATTCGTTTTGCGAAGCGCCTCCAAAACGGAAAACCCTTTCGTCTAGCGGGTTTTCCGTCTTGTGAGGCGTTCGTCTTGCGGGGCACCACTGTACTTGCACTTTGACATGCTTTCGAACTGCTAGGTTGGCAGGAGCAGGGACCGCACAACGGGAGCTCACCCCATCGCGGGGATTCGAACCTGCCGACCTTCTGATCGGCAAGTCCTAGTCTCTGTGGTTTAAGAGACATGGAATCTGATCTACTGCCTCTAATTGGAATGTGCTAATGGTGAGGGGAGAAATGAGTGGCATGTTCAGGGTGTTCATATAAACCCAACAGTTCAAATATCAGTCAGTAACTTGTTTACTTTCCTAAGTATTGTGTGATTATTTATCAGCGAAGCATGAAATGTAATGTAATCTCATTGTTGGGCATTTGTAAGAAGTGCCCTCTCCATTTACCTACTTTTTCAACATTGTGCAGCAGTTTCCAAAGTGACAGTGCTGTATAGATGGCATTCTGCATTTCTTCTCTAGGTTTTCCAACCTTACACAAAGCACTGGCTGGGCCCCTTACTGCAGCTGGTTGTCTCTGGAGATAACGGAGGAGAAGGGATTCATTACATGGTGGTGGAGATAGTGGTCACCCTACTTTCCTGGACTAGTGTTGCTACACCCAAAGTAAGGAACTAAGAAATATATATGTGTGTGCATATTTAGGTCATAATGATCTGATGCAGGGTCAAGGTGTAATTATGGGCCACTCACTAAGATTAAAAAGTGTAGTAAGAGTGAAATTTGCAAGTTCATAATGAGAAATGTCCCTGGCAATTCAGGTATGATGATTTTTAGAACACCTTTAATTTTAAATAATTTCTTAAGCACTATCCTGAGGAGACACTTTAGATGAATGTATGTGGCTATTGTTGTCACTAAATAACTGTTAGTGATACTATGAATGTATTCTCATAATGTATTTATAAATTTAAGTGTGATTTAAATTTAAAGTGTGATTTGTCTTCTGCAGTTTCACATTGTTAAAAAAAAAAAAGATTCTATCCTGCTCCAGAAAATTGGAGATTAATTTTTAAAGCCTATTCCTTAGTTAAAATTTGATGGTATTCTTCACCAGAGAAGAATAGTTACTACTAATATAATAGCTAACTCAGTGCTTTGTGATTTGCTTTATACTAGGGAAATATCAGGGATGAAATCCTAGCTAACCGGTTGCTTGAGTTCTTGATGAAGAACGTATTTCACCAGAAAAAAGCAGTGTTCAGACATAACTTAGAAATTGTCAAGACAGTAGTAGAGTGCTGGAAAGATTGTCTCAGCATACCTTACAGGTAAATAATATTAATAAAGGTACTCTTTGTAGTTGCAGTACACATATAAATCATCCTAGTAGTATGAAGGCTTCTTTTTAAAAGCTAGTTAGGGTAGGTGGACTGTTGTCATCATACATGTCTAGCAATATTAGAATATACCTGTTGCCATTTCTCTAGTATTTAACCTGGAGACATTAAGGATCAACGTGTTTCATGCCTTAGACACAGATGGCAAACATGGTTCTCTCCAGATGTTGCTGGGTTGCAACTCATCATCCCTAATCATGGACCATGCTGCCTGGGGCTGATGGAGTCTCCAACAACACCCTTAGAAGACAAACCTATAGCATGACTGGGTGGGAGTTGGGGATCAGGTGTTGATCTAATGCAGGGCTTCTAAAAATGCTCCAATTTGAATAGTCAGTATGAACTTGACCACTTCTATTTTTCAATCTAAGTTACTATTTTTATGATCTCTGTGATTTTGTCTACTATAGGATAATATATGAACAGTTTTCTGGTAGAGACGCCAACACAAAAGACAACTCCGTGGGAATTCAGTTACTAGGAATTGTTCTTGCTAATAACCTGCCTCCCTATGATCCAAATTGTGAAATAGGCAGTATGAAGTAAGAAAATTATTTTTGTGCAATTCAGCTGGAATGTACTGAACAAAAGAAGTGGGGCTAACAGAGAAGGAGATTGGCTTGCAATTCTCCTACCTGTTACTTATTCTTAACCCAACACACAAAACCCGCAATCAGATGATAAATTTGGAGGCTGGTGGTGGGATTTTAAGATACCGTATTTTTCCTTCTATAACACGCAGATTTTTTCTCCTAAAAAGGAAGGAGAAATGTCTGTGCGTGTTATTGAGCGAATGTGTGGTCCCTGGAGCCAAATAGTGCAAGGGGAGGCAAAAAAAAGCAGGCAAAAATCAAACCGCGCGTCTCCTAGAAGGGAAACTTGAAAAGAGGAAGCGGCTGCTTTCCGGCATTCTGCCTCAGGGTCTTACTGCCCACCCATCTCTGTTTCCTTGCTGTGTTTGCTCAAACGGAACAAAGAGCAGGGAAAGCCCCTCCCCTCCAGGCAAGCAGAGGGGAAAGCTGAAAACATGCAGGAGGGAGAGAGAGAGAGAGCGCGCGCGAGCTGGCTGGCTTGGGTGGGTAGGTGAGGGAAAACTTTTGCCTTCCTTTCCTCCCTATACCCCTCTCCTGCATTCTTAGCCAGCTGCTTCTCTGCACACCCCTCTCCTGCTCCTTGTCCCTTCTGTGTTTTTCCTTCCCTCCCCACTTCAAATGTGGTTAAAAAGCATGGATCCACATGGATCCTCAGGATCTTTGCATTGGGTCAGCCCAAATTCACCATCAGATCACATAGCATGTCCATGGCTACAGCCTGCCCCCCAAAAATCACGCACCCACTGTTGCCTGGGGCTGTAATGGTGCAAAAACGTGGTTAAAAAGCATGGATCTACATGGATCCTCAGGATCTTTGCATTGGGTCAGCCCAAATTCACCATCAGATCACATAACATGTCCATGGCTACAGCCTGCCCCCCAAAAACCACACACCCACTGTTGCCTGGGGCTGCAATGGTGCAAAAACGTGGTTAAAAAGCATGGATCTACATGGATCCTCAGGATCTTTGCATTGGGTCAGCCCAAATTCACCATCAGATCACATAACATGTCCATGGCTACAGCCTGCCCCCCAAAAACCAAATACCCACTGTTGCCTGGGGCTGCAATGGTGCAAAAACATGGTTAAAAAGCATGGATCTACATGGATCCTCAGGATCTTTGCATTCAGTCACCCCAAATTCACCATCAGATCACATAGCATGTCCATGGTTACAGCCTGCCCCCCCAAAATCACGCACCCACTGTTGCCTGGGGCTGCAATGGTGCAAAAACGTGGTTACAAAACATGGATCCACATGGATCCTCAGGATCTTTGCATTGGGTCAGCCCAAATTCACCATCAGAGCACATAGCATGTCCATGGCTACAGCCTGCCCCCCCAAAATCACGCACCCACTGTTGCCTGGGGCTGCAATGGTGCAAAAACGTGGTTACAAAGCATGGATCCACAGGGATTCTCAGGATTTTTGCATTGGGTCACCCCAAATTCACCATCAGATCACATGTCTGTCGCCACAGCATGAAGCACAAAAATGATACATCCACTGTTTCATTCAGAATGTTTTTTCCCTTGTTTTCCTCCTCTAAAAACGATGTGCGTGTTATGGTCAGGTGCGTGTTATAGAGCGAAAAATACGGTAATTGATTTCAACATAAAACTTCATAGTGTTCTCACTGCAGTAGGTTTAATCTCCTCCAAATTTTCATATTTGGATATGGTTTTATTGCTTTGAGTAAAGCAATTAAATTGATCCTTACAGCATTTTATATTCAAAGGATTGCATCAGGAGCTACAATGATCACGTAATGCATCTGTGAGATCATGCAGAAATTTACTTGGTGTTAAATGAGGTTACTCAAGCATGCTTCAATCTCTGAATTCATGTTGATCATCTGAAAATGGGGGAAATTATGCATATAATGCTGAATTAGAACTAGAAGTAGACATGTATAAAGTGCATGCATGAGGCCAGGAATGGGGAATCTCTCATCCTCCAGATGTTGGATTGCAATTCCCACCATCCCTGACACTGAGCTGATGAAAGTCCAGAGTTCCCCATCCCTTCATTAAATTATTTGTAATCCACTTTGTTTAGGTTACAGATAAAACAAGTGGTCTGTATAGGGTTTCTAAACATGCTCTTACCGATATCCGTTTATTACACATTAGATGTTAAAATAGCATTCTGAGACTAAGCATATTTCTTCTTTATGCTAGATACTACCAAGCTTTGACTAACAACATGGCCTTAGTAAAATACAAGGAAGTGTATGCAGCTGCCGCCGAAGTGCTGGGACTCATTCTTCACTATATTTCTGAGAAGGAAAAAGTGGGTACAACAGGCTATGTATTTTACAATTTCTAAAACCAAAGCAGGAGTTTGCTTTTTAAGTGTATTCTATGCGGTTTTATTTTTTTAAGATGGTTCCTAAAATACACATTAAAACTGTGTTGTTATCTTAGCTAATCCACTGTATTTCATTGTATAACATGTCTATTGTATAACATTTTGACAGGGGAGAAAAGTATTGCCCTTTTATTGAAACATTGGAGCTGTCATACTAGATCTCATCCATTCCAGTAATCTGCTTCCAGTAGCTGCTAGCTAGAAGTTAGGGTGAAGATTGCCATACTCAGATTGTTCCCCAACCTTCAGTAGGCAGCAGTTTATTGCCTCTGAGATAAAAGTCTCATTCCTACAGTGGCATTGAAAGAGCTAGCTCAGGCATAGGCAAACTCGGCCCTCCAGATGTTTTGGGACTACAACTCCCATCATCCCTGACCACCGATCCTGTTAGCTAGGGATGATGGGAGTTGTAGTCCCAAAACATCTGGAGGGCCGAGTTTGCCTATGCCTGAGCTAGCTTTCACAGATTTATCTAATCTTATAAAAATGACTGAGGAGGCCTCTCACTACTCACATAATTAGTAATTATTGCTATTTTTTTGGTCAGGATATTGAGATTTTGGCATTTGAAAGTACCTAACGATATGTTCAATTTTTCAGGTATTTGAAGGTCCGGTTTATGACTTGGTCATACAGCAGCTAAAGCAGCATCAGAATACCAAAGAGGACAAATTTATTGTGTGTCTGAATAAAGTGACAAAGAACTTCCCTTCTCTTGCTGACAGGTAAGTTGAGAACTCTCAATTGCCTGTACCCTAGAGAGGTTCAGTTAGCTTAGCAGTGTTATAACTTCCTGTTCTTTTTGGTTCTTGTTCATGGAAAGGTTTATGAATACAGTCTTCTTCCTGATACCAAAACTTCATGGGGTGATGAAAACTTACTGCCTGGAGGTAGTAATGTGTCGTGCCCAAGAAATAGCGGATCTGTATTTACAGTTGAAGAGTAAGGATTTTACACAAGTCATGCGTCACAGGTAAATAGGGGCATAATTATCCATATTTCTATAGGAACTCTGCACAAACCCTATTTTCTGCACAATCCCTATTTGAGTAAATGGGAGTTGCTCAAAATCACATTCTCCCTTTGGGTGCTGAGGATAGAAGGAGGCTTTTCACAGTTATCACTTTTCAGTTGGCATTTTCCAGAGAAAAGTCCTCGCAAGTTCAGTCAAAAGTCTAGCTTTGCTGCACTTTTTGTATACATACTTATTGTTGATGCAATGAAGTTATTTTTAAAATCCATTTGACTGCACTTTTTCAAATGAATAAAAATGCACTATATGTTAAAAAAAAAACTTTTGAGATTAAAATCATAGACAAATTTTAAAATGTGTTTTTGTTTTTCTCTCCTAGAGACGACGAAAGGCAAACCATGTGTATGGATATAGTCTACAAGATGCTACCTAACCTGAAACCAGCTGAGGTACAAGAGCTGCTTCCTGCAGTAACCGGCTTCATCTCTCACCCGTCACCAGTATGTCGGGGGAGAATGTATGACATTCTCATGTGGCTATATGATAACTACAGGTAAGAATTCAACCACAGGTGTTTTAAAAAGAAATCCTCCAGTAAATTGTGTCACCTGTTGCACGAGTGCGCCGCACATTTAAGTCATGATGTGGAAAAAAAACTCCAGCTCTTGACATTTGAGAATTCTGAAGCTGTCTTAAGAGACTGATAGAGAAACTTATGGGCATATATCCTTGTGATCATCATGGAATACTGTGAAGTATTGCAGATTTTCCACTAACCTTTTGTGTTAGTGAGAAGGCAGTAGAAGAGTTGAACTGTTTTTCCTTGTTCTTTTTCCTCAGGGATCCTGAAAACCAAGCAGATGAGGACTCTTCAGAAGTGTTTAAACTAGCGAAAGAAGTTCTGTTACAAGGACTGGTTGATGAAAATTCTGGATTGCAGTGAGTAATGTTAATCTGTATGTGTGTGTGTTTAACTTAAAATCAAAGCCTTAAAAACTATTTAATTTCAGAAATCAGAATTATAACTTGAGTGTGTTGGGTGTCTGGGTTTGACGGCTTGGAAGGAAGGAAATGAGGTAAAGGTGGTTGTTTTTGCTTTTAAGTCTCTCCCCCTGCTGAATCTCAGTTTCTTTTCCTATCTTCCTTTGGTCAGTACCAACTTGCCTCTCACCATCACATGCAAACAAACTGAGAGGATCATGTATTCATTTTGTCAATGAGTGGAGTGTGCTGTCCGGTAGTATCCAACTAAACAGTTCCACTACTGTAAGGACTTTTAACTGAACAATGGAACTTCCCCACTGTGCCTAATGCATGACCTCTACATCAGCTCTGGAGGGTTGGGGGAACCCCTGGAACAGATTTAGGGGTTGTACAGGGGTAGGAGAGGGCAGGGAAGTTCCATCACACAGCCAAAAGTCATTGCATTGGCAGAACAGTTTAGTTGGATACAACAAAGGAATTTACCACTAGGTTCGAGTCCTTGTTTTCCTGATTTTGCCTTGATAAAGTAAGAAATCAGGAATTGGATCTAGAAATGGTATCTACTGGTGAAAAATAGGGGGTGGGAAGATGGCTGCAATATTTGTTTTGTTTTATTAAATATGTATACCACCCTTCATCCATAGATCTCAAGGTGCTTCACAGCATAAAGTTACAATGTAAAAACCACAGAATACATAATAAAAATAAGAACAACAAACAAATAATCCTCCCCCCCCAACACATTTAAAAGGGCATTGGCTGAAGAGGAACGTTTTTGCCTGGTGCTTAATGATGGCACCAGCCGAACTTCCCTGAGGTTGGTATTCCACAAGTGGGGAGCAACTGCAAAAAAGGCCCATTCTCGTGTTGCAACCCCCGGACCTCTCGTGGAGTTGGTACACGAAGAAGGAGCTCATAGGATGATTTCAGGGTCTGGGTGTGTTCATGTGGAGGTAATTCTGAGCCATTTATGGTGATCATGGCTTAATAAATAAAACATTATTGAGCTTGCCATTGTTGTAATATGCTCTGTATTTCCTTTTACAGAATAATTGTCAGGAACTTTTGGAGTGATGAAACTAGGCTACCAGCCAATACCCTTGATCGAATGTTGACTTTGTTAAGCTCTTTATACTCTGTCAAAATTGAAACTCAGTATTTGAGCTTGGCTACGAATTTTCTGCTTGAGATGACCAGCAAGAGCCCAGATTACTCCAGAAAAATGTTTGAGTATCCACTTTCGGAATGCAAATTTCAGGTGAATTTATTTATATATCTTTATTTTATTTTTGTTTTGTGGCTTCCCCGTGACATTTGGTTGGCTGCTGGGAGAGCAGGATGTTGGAATAGATGGGCCATTGGCCCGATCCAGCAGGCTCTTCTTATGTATTTTTATATAGAATTGTGGGGTAGTCTTCAGGATCCATCACCCTTTAGTCCAGAGCCAGTAAAATCCATTGAATAGCTATTTGGCTGTAATTTACATTGGTCAGTTTCATACTTTATTAGATGTAAACTGAGGAATTCGTTTTGATTATTACATTGGGAAAGGGGGATATTTTTATAAAATGAAATGGATAGAAATCAGAGGAAAAAATGGAATTTGGATTAGGAAATGACACCAGTTTAAAAATAAATGCCTCATGGCGGCAAAATTTTATACTCCTCCCATCCGGCTGGGTTTCCCCAGCCACTCTGGGTAACTTACAGCAAAATATTAAAACAAAGAAGTACATTAAGATTTTGTCTAATAGTTTCACATGTAAACCTATCCTAGGCACATTTATTCCATTGTCCCACTGAGTTTAGTGGTATCTCAGCTGAATCAAATTAGATGACTTCAGTGGGCAAAGATGGTCTCAGCTCTGGGTTGTTGTTGTTTTTTACTTTCTAGGATTTTGCTATTGACTCAAGTTGGCGGTACCGAAGTACTGTTCTTACACCTTTGTTTGTGGAGTCTCAAGCTTCCCAGGATGCCAACAGGTATCGCTCACAGGAAGGATCTCTGGGTGGCCAGATAAGGGCTACACAGCAACAGTATGAATTTACTCCCACACAAAATGCCAGTAAGTTTTCCTGAAGCAGTAGTATTTAATGAAAAACTTTAAAGGGTTTGTGTATGGAATTCATGCTTCCATGTGTATTCAAAAACTTGTGTGTATGGAGGTTTATACCTTGGTTCTTGAACTCAATCCATTCTGGAAGTCTTTTCGACTTCCAAAACATTCAAAAACCAAGGTGCAGCTTCCGATTGGCTGATTGGCCCCAGAAACAATGTTGACAGCCGAAACGGATGTTCGGCTTCCAAAAAACGTTCGCAAACCGGAACACTTATTTCTGGGTTTGCGGTGTTCGTGAGCCGATTTGTTCATCAGCTAAGCCATTTGGGAACCAAGGTACCACTGTACTTGCATATACTTTTGTATTTATTTGTGTGTGTGTGTGTGTGTGTGTGTGTGTGTGTAAAATCTTTGGCCTCATATACTAAAAATATTAAGTATTTCGGTTTTCATACTGAACCTTCCCCTGATATTCTGTTTCTTTAACATCCATTTCTGGTTGTAGCTTAGGCAAGTAAAAGAAAAGTAGTGGCGGAGAGGGGGGCAACACATATTATATTAAATGGAGAGATATGTGAGTATTAATGCTTTCTTCTTCTTTCAGGTGGGAGAAGCTCTTTCAACTGGCTGATAGGAAACAGCGTTGACACTTTTTCAGAATACAGATTTCCTTCATCTTCTGAATCCCTGTCATCTTCGATGTTGTTCATTAACAAACGAGCTGACAAATCACACAGAACCGCCTTCAAACCTATAGGTCCTAATTTCGGAGAGAAAAGGCTGGGTTTGCCCGGTGATGAGGTGGACAGCAAAGCTCAAGGTACCACAGCTGTTAATGGCGATTTCTCCCTTAGATCCTTAGTTAGAAGAAGCCTTCTGTATTATCTAAGGCTAAGCAAATTACATAATATCACACATGAGTTTTGCTCAAGCAACCAGAAGAAATTGGTTTCAAAAGTTTAAGCCCTTACATTAGGAAAGTTCTTAAATCAAAGGGTTCATATGTCATCAAAATCCCTTTACAGGTCTTATATGATATTATGGGTGAGACTTTCCCACCTCATTGTTTAATTAGGAAAGTGTTGTATGCAAGTTATTAAAAAGTAGCTTTATGTATAAGTTAAAAAAGAATTTTCCTTCTCTGTTGCTTAGGTATAGATGAACGATCAGAGATTCTGAGACTGAGGCGACGGTTCTTAAAAGACAAAGAAAAGCTTAGTTTGATTTATGCAAGGAAGGGCGTTGTTGAACAGAAAAAAGAAAAGGTTTGTTTCCTATAGTATAAATAATATACAGATACTAAACTGTTTTTAGAGTGCTTCTACTGAAGTACCGCTTTAGGAACAGAGTGCCCGCATGCCTAGGAAGCGGATTGTTCAAGTGCCCCATAAGCAGTGGGGTTGAGAGACCACCAAGGCACACGATTCCTCTCCTTCCTAAGAAGCGGTGAAGTATCTAGCTGGGCTCTTGACAGTGTGAGGCACTACGGAGATGGGACTGGAATATCAAAGCTCCATTCTTTTTCTCTCTCAAATAAATGTGAGATGTTGGGGTTTCCCCCCCCCCCAAGGAGATTGTGTTATGATCTTTCTGTTTTGTTGCTTCCTTTTCCAAAGCTGATCAGGAAGCTTGCCTATCAAGGTTTTTCTGAGGACAGAAGTTGGCTGACTTGTGGAGGAAGCTACCCTTGCCTGGGGCAGGTGTGCCCCACTTGCTCCAGTAACTCAGGGCCACTCACATTAGCCTAATATATTTCCTGAGTGAAGAGGAACACACACAAACCCCATTTCATGTCTTACCCACTCTGAAGCAAATGCATTCCCTGAGTTCTGCTCTTCTTCGTCACAATCCAGGGCTCTTCTTGCTTACTTGATGTAGTTCAGCTCAAAGCCTAAACCTTAGAATTGAACTTTTGGGAAGAATTGGAATATGTGACTTAAACTTGAGGTCATGCATTTTCTGTATCAACATTCTTGAGTGGTCAGCTCTCCCTTTGCAGGATCCACAAAAAGGAGATGTATATTTATTTATTTATTTATTTATTTATCTATTTTGGAAATTTATTAATTACTTTACATAATAGAAAATATCAGAGCTTTTTAAAGCATCAGTGATATAGTAAAGCTGTATAAAAATACAGTTCTACAGTCCATATCAGTGATCTGGATTCATGGCTTGGGTTAATCATCTGGAAAGTCTTGTCTAAATAAGGAAGTATTTAACAGGCGTTGGAAAACGTAGCATAGTCAGTGTCAAATATACCCAGGGAGGGAATTCCACAAGGCAAGTGCTGCAGCACTTAAAGATTCTGCTCTAAGTACTATGGAGTGGACCTTGGGGGAATCAGATGCCATTAGGATGGCCTGTCCTGATGACTGCTGTGACCAAACTGGTATATAGGGCCCAAGAATATCTTGCAAGTAACCTGGTCCCAAGTTGGTTATGGCTTTTGTATGCAGCTGGCAGAACCTTAACCCGTGGCCTAGTAGCATATCAGCAGCCAATAATATAGCTCTCTCAGCAAAGGTGTTACATGCTCAATGTAGTAATCCATTCTCAATGTTACTGTATGATAAGCTGTTTTTCCCCCTTTTCACGTCAAAACTAATTCAGAAGTTATCTATTGTTGCAGGAAATTAAAACCCAGCTAAAGATGAAACATGATGCTCAGGTCACTCTGTACAGGAAGTACAGGCAAGGCGACCTTCCTGACATCCAGATTGAATACAGCAGTCTTATTACCCCTCTGCAGGGCGTAGCTCAGGTATGCTCTTTTATCTGTGTTTTTTAACTGCTTTTTGGTAACACAGTTGCGGTAAATGAAATTTCAAAATTTGTGTAAGGCAGGCATCCCCAACCTTTGGCCCTCCAGATGTTTTGGACTACAATTCCCATCATCCCTGACCACTGGTCCTATTAGCTAGGGATCATGGGAGTTGTAGGCCAAAACATCTGGAGGGCCGCAGGTTGGGGATGCCTGGTGTAAGGTACTCGAATGTAAAGCTGTTCCTGTAAACTTCTACGCTCCAGTTGCAGAAGAGGCACATGATTCTCTGTGGAAGCACCTGTGCAGTTGTACCAAGGATTCATTGTTTGCATTGTCAATTACAGAGAGACCCTATACTGGCTAAACAGCTTTTCAGCAGTTTGTTTAGTGGAATTCTGGAAGAAATGAAGAAAATGAAAACTCTGCCTGAGAAGAACAAGGTTGTCCAGCAGTTGCTTGAGGATTTCAACCACTTCCTGACAACATCTGTGCTGTATTTCCCACCGTTCATAGCTTGCATCCAGGTAGTGCTTTCTACGTTGCATTTTGAATTTTGTCCTGTTTTGTCTTTTTAGGCATATACACCAGGTTGGGAGGAAACCTTTTTGGCCAGATCTTTATTCCCTCCACCCACCGTGAGGCATCTTTGACCGGTGGGTGGACCCACTCACCTGTCAACTATCTGGCTTCATAATGATATTGACATATGTCAAAGTTCAAAGGAAGTCACTGTACAGCAGAGCTTTCCAAACTTTTCATGTTGGTGACACACTTTTTAGACAGGCATCATTTCGTGACACAGTAATTCAGTTTTACTTTCCAGCCCCAGGAGGAGTGCGGGGAATGTTTCCGTGACAAACCTACATACTGCAGCTGATACACTGATGTGTCACAACACACAGTTTGGAAAGCTCTGCTGTACTGCAACCACCTTTAAAGACACACATCTCAAAGAAGATTAGCATGGCCCCTGCGCATCTCAAATGTTGTCGTTTAGTCGTGTCCAACTCTTCGTGACCCCATGGACCAGAGCACGCCAGGCACTCCTGTCTTTCACTGCCTCCTGCAGCTTGGTCAAACTCATGCTGGTAGCTTCCAGAACACTGTCCAACCATCTCGTCCTCTGTTGTCCCCTTCTCCTTGTGCCCTCAATCTTTCCCAACATCAGGGTCTTTTCCAAGGAGTCTTCTCTTCTCATGATGGTCGGTTAGAGGGAGCCCCTTTGAAGTTTCTGCACAGAGGAAAGTGACCCAAAATGTCCCAAACACAGAAGCATTTCCCCCTCTACAAAGGAAGTAGTTTGTATTCAGGGCAGTGGGGAAAGTGTTTTGAAAACAAACTACTTACTTCAGAAAAAAAAGAAATGCTCCAATGAAAGATGACATATTTTTTTCTTTCCAAAGAAACTTGCCAAACCCCCTTCTGCTATGCTTCCCACATGTTTGTGTCATTTGAAGTGACTTGAACAAAACAGCCTGGTGGGCCAAATTTCACCAGCAGACCAGAAAATTTCCACCACTTTTACAGAAGATATAAATGAGCACCAGCTAAAATTGATTAAAGATGACACCCTTCTTACTTAAATTTGTTAATATTTACCCAGGGATGTACTAGTTCTTCCTTCTACTGGTCTGTGAAGTTTCCTTAATTCTTGTTCTCTACATTATAAAATTTACCTAGTTGGCTAATTTCTTTATAGACAACGGTGTTTAGTGTGGAACTGCCATGCTCCATTCACTCACTTTCTACAGTGGTACCTCGGATTACATATGCTTCAGGTTACAGACGCTTCAGGTTACAGACTCCGCTAACCCAGAAATAGTACCTCGGGTTAAGAACTTTGCTTCAGGATGAGAACAGAAATTATGCAGCGGTGGTGCAGCAGCAGCGGGAGTCCCCATTAGCTAAAGTGGTGCTTCAGGTTAAGAACAGTTTCAGGTTAAGAACGGACCTCCGGAACGAATTAAGTACTTAACCTGAGGTACCACTGTATTTCATTCTTTCATTCATTTTATTTGTATACCTGTTAACATCCATCTGTCTTGGGAGACATGCAAAAAAGAAAACAAAAAACCATGCTCAAAGTGGCTCACACCAATGAAACAGAGATGCATTTCAAACAATCACTATAAAAACAATTTGCTTGTGTCCAGTTATGACAGTGTTCTACATCTCCCTGTCTCTGCAGCTAATAATAATATGAACTGAGGCTAGGGAAATGCACAATATTATGATGTCAAGACATAAGTAAGTTGTCCTAGTTCTAGACATAACAGAGGGGGCTGCTGGATTAAAATTTTTTGTGTGTGTGTGTGTGTGTGAGAGAGAGAGAGAGAGAGAGAGAGACATGGCTTATTAAACACTACATATTAAGCTAACCTCAAAGTAATTCCAATAGCTAATTATGGGTTTGGTGCGATAGGAAATGAGCTACCAACACAGAGAGCTGCTGGACCTCAGCCCTTCAAGTGTGAGCACTAGCTGCTTAGCAAGTTTGCAGCAGCCAGTGGGTATCCTGCTTCTTGAACAATCTTTAATTCACCTTTCCCCGGAGGAGGAGGAGGAGCCACCCTCCAAAAGGATGCGTGGAAAGACAGAACTTTCACCCAATGTCATCAAATGGATTGAACTTGCCAAGTAAGTTTTTTTCTTTCCCCTCTAGAGTTACGTTACTGTATGGTATGTTTTTTAAACTGACTGTATAAAAAAAAACTATAAGTAGTAGTATTTTTGCCACCTATATATCACCTATTGAATTAGCATTTTCTCAATAGTGACGCTGTTGGTTTAGGACTGAAAACAAACCCAGGTTCTAATGTTTACTCAACAGTGATACTCACTGGGTTACTTTGAGCTGCCCTGGGGTGGCTAAACCATGGGGTGTATACAGACTGCCAAGAGGTTTTGGGTGGTCCTCAGGGACAACCCCCTCCCAAATTCTGTGTGGTGTATATGTGTAAATATATATGAGGGGGAACTCCCCTACCTTCCCCAAGCACCCTAGTGTAACCTTCACCACTTCTAAGTCATTTGGAGCTTCTAAAAAAACCTTCAATGGAATCTTTCCCGCTGCTCTATAAACAGTGCTACTTTTTAGCCTACTCTCTTCACTTCTCTTCATTGCTGTCCACATTTTTGTTTGTGCAATGATGTCTTCAGTAGCTGATGACAAACTATCCTTCTTGATTACCTGCAAAGACACCAGAGCAAGAAAAACAATGCAGGCAGCAGTGAACAGAAGGGAGTCAGCACCATCTGTTGATTGCAATGGTTATCAAATTTAATGTATTTGGGGATGGGGAAGACAGGTTCTGAAAGAAGATGTGAAATAATCACATAAAAATACAAGCAACGTGCCAATTATGTGCATTCTCTTTGTTTGTGACCATGCACACACATGCCAAGTACTTGGAAGTGGTACCCAGAAATGTTCAACCAACTCTGACATGCGGGAAATGGAGGGGTAGTGTAGCTGGCCCAGCTGACGCGTGCAGGGCAGAAGCTTCCCCATGCACGAGAGCTGGGATGGCCCAGCTCAGGCTCTTGAGGGCCAGAGGGTTGGAGGGGCTTGGTTGAGGAGGGTGCTCCAGGGTGCTCCCCATTTTACACGATTTTACATACATGCTTGAAATGACCTCGGGGCCATTGCTTATGGAAGTTAGGATAACATGTACTTAAGCAATAAGCATTCAGCTGTATCCTGGACTCCCCCCCCCCCCCCCCCGCTTTCTAGGCTTTATCGATCAGTTGGAGATTATGATGTTCTGCGGGCTATTTTTAGTGGAAAGATTGACACTAAGGAAATTACTCAGAAAGCTCTATTAGCAGAAGCAAAAAACGATTATGCTGAAGCAGCGAAGCAATATGATAAGGTATGCTTTTCATACGAAGTCTTGCTTTCAAGTATCTGAAGAAAAAATAAGTAATTGTTCAGGCTGAATATGGATTTTTTAAAGGTTCTTCAAATCATCATTTCTCTGCTTTAGCCAGGATAATTTTCTTCATGACTGAGGAAAAGGAGAGGCATGAATTGCACATAAATGTGTTAAGACTTTGAAAGCTTTTCAATGCAGCTTTATAGTCATTAGCAGAGGTAGAAGAGAGTTTGATTTACTGACCTCTAAGGTACCCCTAAGGTGTACTCAGAGTATTGATTAATGGAGGGTCAGAGTAATTGGTGCAACACCAACATAGGTTGGAAGGCTGGGCAGGGTGTGCAGGGTGTGTGTGGTGGTGGGGAATCCCATTGATAGGAATTCTATCAGCCCTCCCATGAAGCCATTCTGAGAACTTAATTTCAGGGATTGTTCCTGGTGTTGGGCCAGAGAAACAAAGGAGGGGTGCATTTTGTGTACCACCCTTCCTGTTGCCAGACACCCTCCCTGCTTAAACTGGTTGAGGTGGTTTCCTGAGTTCTCTTCTTATTATTCCTTTCTTTCATTAGTTAACAGTTTGCTTTCAGTGTTTCGTCTATTACCTTGTTAGTCTATATATTGTTGGATGTGCTTAAATACAAAGGAGTGTTGCTGTATTAAAAAAAAAATTTGTTTTGTTAAAGGGGCATCTCCATTTTGGCAGTTATCCAGAAATATTATATGACTGGTAGTTCTGCTTTTATGGGAGGGGCTGTCTTTCATGCATGCAGCACAAGCTTTGCATGCCAAAAGGTCCTTGGCATCTCTAGGTGCAGCTGGAAAAGATGCCTGTCTAAAATCAGCATTGGCGGTTGTCATCTAGATGGGCCAATGGTTGGGCTTGGTATTCGGCAGCTTCCTTTGCTCCTAGGTCACGCGGTGTTGTTGTTTTTGCACAGGTATCAAAACTGTTATGGAAGAGCAAATTGGCTATGAATTCATAATTGTGTACAGATAAATGACTAGCTAATCACTGAGATACACATGCATTTGTTTCTATAGGCACTTTCTATGCAAGACTGGCCTGATGAGGAACCAACAGAAGCGGAAAAAGATTTTTGGGAGCTTGCATCTCTTGAATGTTACAACCGCTTGACAGAATGGAAGTCTCTGGAATACTGTTCGACTGTAAACATTGATAATGGACAGCCCTCAGACCTAAATAAAACATGGAGTGATCCATTTTATCAGGTTTTCAAACATACGTATATATTTTCCATTCTGGCTACGTTGCACTTGTTCATTGCATCTGTCTGCTTATATGTCAGGGCCAAACTGCATGCAATAATGGAGATTTGTGATTCATCTCTGTGTTTTCCTACGACAGGTCTAACGGCAGCTTCTGGGGTTTGTGGGGTTTGAGTATGCAAGTGTGTGTGTGTGTGTGTGTGTGTGTGTGTGTGTTCGTGCGCTGCGGGGGGGGGGGAGTTAAGTATTTTCCTCCCCCTGCTGCTGCTCCAGAAAAACTGGCTACCCTAGTACCAGCTGTGTTTCAATTTATTTTCATTCTTTTCTTTAAAAAAAAGGGTTTTGAGATCAGTCATGGACCTGCTGTGTAATGTGTCATTTGGTCCTTCCCTGTGGGAAGAGCTCTCAACCTAATATTAGTCTTGTGTGTAAGAATCTCACTGTTAGTATGTATTAATATATTAAACGAAAGCACCAAATGCAGCAGAGGACATTAAAGTTTTAATATAAATATAATTAAGTGAAATATAATCCAAGATAATGCAATCAGGTCATGAATGCTATTTCAATGTAATAAAACTAATTTCAATTTCCCACCACTTTAGGAAACCTATCTGCCATACATAATTCGCAGCAAATTGAAGCTTCTCCTTCATGGTGCTAATGACCAGTCTTTACTAACATTCATTGATGAAGCTATGAAGACTGAACAGAAGAAAGCTCTAATAGAAATGTATTACAGCCAAGAGTTGAGTCTTCTCTACATTCTACAGGATGATTTTGACAGAGCCAAATATTATGTCAATAACGCTATGCAGGTTTTCATGCAGGTAAGGATCACATACATCTGGTGTGAAAAGTCAGTAGATAACTGATAAAAGTTCATTGCTACTGCAGGATTATGTCACTCTCCACTGCCTCCTTGGGAGTTAAGAGGGGATAAAATGGGTTCAGGTTTAAAGTCTTGATTCCCTGAGATGATCAGGGCTTGCTAAGTGCAGAATGTGTAAGGAAAAGCATAGCATAAAGGAAAATACACTAATTGTTGTACAGGAATTCAAATGGAAATGTTGTCTACTCCACAGAACTATTCCAATATCGATTCACTGTTGCACCAGAGTCGACTGACCAAGCTGCAGTCCGTTCAGGCTTTAACAGAAATACAGGACTTTGTCAACTTTATAGGCAAGCCAGGTAAGTTTTTTCAACTTCATGCAGTGCTTTCACATTGTTGTAGTAGACTTGTAAATCTGGAGGGAAATTAATCCCAACTCGGAGGTATGTATCTTTCATTTTGCACCTACAAAAATGTACAGAATAGCTATAATGATATTGGATGTCACCTTTTCTTGATAGTGGCTACTACTACAGGATTTTTTATCACTTTGTTCTGATCCAAGTGTATTTCTGTATTTAAGCTACTCTTCTGTTTTAAACTACTGTTCTTCTATGCCACATCATGACCTGTTTTGACATTCCGGAAGCTGACAGAACCAGCTTCCACTGAACTCCTGTTTATAAAACAAATATGCATACAAACAATTCAACATCAGTAACTGGCCATGCTAGTTATTTAGGATTTTGACGTGTTTCTTATGCTGCATTATCAGGTTGCAGGTGTAATTTTTAAACTTTGTATTCTTTCCTCCAACAAACGGTTCTTAGGTAATATAGGTTCTCAGGCATCACTTAAGAGACTTCTTAGTATTTGGACAAACAGATATCCAGATACCAAAATGGATCCTATGAACATTTGGGATGATATCATTACAAATCGGTAAATAAAGGTTGATCTTGATTATCTGTGATTGCATATATCTATTAAACATTCAGTCATTTAATATGTTCCCAGTGAAATTGTTCTTGCACTGTCTACAACTATTTCTGTAATTAATCATTTCTGTTGATAGACAGTCATGACAGTTCAAGGATGGGTTTTGCATGTTATATACCCACAACATTCAGTTGTTTATTTAATGCATATTCCTTCTCTTCCAACTTTTCATATAGAAAAAGAAGAGTAAGGACTGAAATGTCTTCTGTGGTTCCAGTTCTGTTTCTGTCAACATTATATTATTTTCCTTATGTTTCTGCAGATGTTTCTTTTTTGACAAAATTGAGGAGAGACTTCCTAAAACGAGTCTGGAAGACAGTATAGAAGTGGATGGAGGGGAAGATGCTAGTTTCAAAATGGAAGTGGACCATGAGGATGAAGATATACACTCACTGATTAGAAACTGCAAATTTACCATGAAAATGAAAATGATAGAGAGTGCCAGGAAACAGGTGCCTATGTCCTGTTTAGCAGCCCTTAATCCATTATAAAAACATAAAAAGTAGATTTGGATAATGCATGCTTCTATTTCCCTTTTCTTACCTTCATATTGAATAGATTTGCCTTTCCTCCATATCCTTTGCTGTTTTTTACTGATGTTTCTCTCCACACACCCTCCCTTTGAAATGTTAATGCAGAACAGCTTCTCGGTAGCCATGAAACTTCTGAAGGACCTGCATGCAGATTCTAAGACAAGAGAAGACTGGCTTGTGAGATGGAACCACAGCTATTGTCGCTTCAGCCACAGCCGAAGCCGAAGCCAGAGTAGTCCTGAACAAATACTTACAGTACTCAAAACCACCTCCCTTCTAGGTATGTGTTTCATGAAGGGGTCTACTATGCATAATGCAATCGTGCTTGGTTAAGAGAGGATCTTAACTGTGCTTTCTGCATATATCATATTTGTAACAGAGTGTCGGTTTTACAATGTTTGGTCCAACAGATGAGGATAAATTGGGCAGCTTGAGCAGCAGTGCCTTAACCTACCGCAACCAAAACCACCTCCTGGGTACCACTTTCCACATCATGGCCAGTGCCCTTTGCAAGGATCCAGGGTGTCTTGACCAAATCGAGGAAGAGAAAGCTAAAAAGGTCTTAGTGCTTTCAGGAGAAAAGCCTGATAATATTGAAAAGGTAAGTTCTTTTTCTCTCAGAATTGCTAAACAAGTGACTGAAGGTACAACTTGATTTTCTTCTTTCTTGCCCTAATCAATTATCTCAGAGGTTTTCAACCTTTTTGGGTCCACGGCTCCCTTGACCAACTACATTCTTTCTGCGGCACGCCTGTAGGGCACAGGAGCCCAGTTATGTCACCCCTTGCCTGCAGAGCTGGCAGCCTCTCACGCTTTTTCAAACACCCTCCCTTGTGGAGTCTTCCCTCAGCCTCCTCTCCTCTCCCCTCTCCTTAGGAGTCCTCTGGGCAGCTGCAGCTGCCGCCTCTGGTCTCTGAGCTGCCTCCCTACCCCAGGAGCATGGGAAGCACCCCCTGGCCAGCCCCAGAGGCACCATTCAGCTGGGGAGCTTGTCACTAGAGCTGTTGCAACAAACAGCTGTGCAAGCCTTTAACAGGCAGAGATGCAAGAGGGCATCAGAGGAATGGAGGGAATGAAAGAGGAACAGAGGCCAGTCCTGCCCGCAGCACCCCTGACCATCATTCAAGGCACCCCAGGGTGCCACAGCACACTGGTTGAAAACCACTGGCTTATATCATATCTATTATATAATAATAAAATGTTATAGTGATTTCAGTGGAACTTACTAATTCCATGCCATGAAATCCTCTTACTGGTTTCTGGATGGCACTCTCTGCACCAGTGAATTTTATGTTGCACTGGTTCATCTTAAGGCTTCTGCCTCCCCATACCTGTAGCGGGAATAGGCAGGGACTTGCAGGGATGACGTTTCTCCTGTGCTCTCCATCTTCCTCCTCCTTGCTGTTCCTAGCAGTAGCCAGATGCCATTAAGAATCTCACAAATGCAGCACAGTGGTTGCCATCACATCTCGTAGCAATGAATCTCCGTAAGTTAATTTTTGCATTGCATGAAACGGTATTTTCCAGTTGTACATACTTTAATTTCTATCAACTGATTTTATTTACTGGCCCAAGTTCTAGGTGCTGGCAGCAGCAGGAGGGCACACTTCCACAGCCCAAGGTTTTTTGGGGGCGGGGGAGGGGGGTTGAGGAATGTGCTCTGGCCATGAACAATTCTGTATCACACTTTTTAAGCTGTTCCTGCTTTCCTTCTTTGAACCTTTTCTTTCCTCCTGCCTCCTATTTATGTGCCTGTGCCTTAGTATCTGTCTGCCTGAAAAGCACTTTGTAGTCTTGATTTAAGAAATCATTTATAATCTTGTTGCCTTAACATGCTTTTATTTAGATTCTAAATTTAAGTGCCCACTTCTGTGACTCTTGAACTTGATTCTGGGATTTCTGATTTGTTGTAATTTCAGGTTATAGCAGGTTTGAATAAGAGGGCGTTCCAATGCTTCAGCAAGGCTGCAAGGAAAGCTGAAGAAGAGGTACAGTCCATCTCATCTGAACACATAGATACAAAGGGTGTCATAGATGCTTATATGACATTGGCTAATTTCTGTGACAGTCATCTCCGGAAGGAAGAAGAAAGCTCAGCAGGTGAGATAAAAGAGGGGTTGTTCATGCCAGTTATGCAGCTATGACAAAGATAGATTGGTGGGTGGGTATATATTTAAGGCCACAGTGATGCATTCTTCTTGGACAGTTAAATCTACCCCAGTTGAACGTTTTGATAATGATGAGAGCTAGTATATCTAACATCAGGTTTGATTTTAGTTTTCATGTTTGTTCTGATAAGGTACATATCATCCCTTACCACAATGATCTGTTCCTACAAATGTTTTCCCTAACCAAAACTGAAGAAGTAAAATCAACTCATGGTGGTTTTACATCATCAGAAAATAACACGTTATTCACCTATCAATTCTAAAATATAGACACTTTTACTCTTGCAAGATTGAATGTATTGCCCTCCGCTGTACTTGAGAGACGATTCCAAACGAAAAATGCTTATGTCCCTGTGGAAATGGCAGTACTGAATCGGTGGCACATGCCCTTCTGGCTTGCACTCTTTATAATGACTTGAGGAATGAGGTTATCACCCCTCTTTTATTGTCCATTCCGGGTCGCCCAGCCACTGCCACAGTGTCCTTTCTCTTGGCAGATCAAGATGAGCAGGTGATAGCAAAGGTTGCAAGGTTTTGATGCTGGGGCAATTAGAATAAGATCTACTATTTGACTACTGATTCAAAACCCTAAAATGTATTTTATATAATTGACTTTTTATTTCTATTCTTTGTATATCATATCGTTGTTTTATTGCTATGGCTGATGGCTGATGCAAATAAAGATTCATTCATTCATTCACATGCTATTCAATCTTATATAAAAAAAATTATTTGGAATATTTATAAACCACTAAACATTATAAAAACCATAGTGGTATACAACAATAAAACAATACAACTAAAACAAGTAAAAACTGATAAAATAGTTATTTAAAAAACAACAATGAGATACTGCTAGTTGAGTCCTGAGATGGTTACAAAAACAACAGGTTACAATTAAAGAAATGGATTTAGCATATACTGTGCTCCAAAGTGCTAGATGCCCCCAAACCATCAGTTTTGTAAACTTCATTCTGGCCAACCATCAATATTGATGAGTCCCGAGGTTATTGTCTCATGGAGAGAATGTTATAATACCCACATATGCAAAATGCTTAGAGCAGTGAGCTGCATTATCACAGACTAAATGTCTGAAAGAGGCCAAACAGAGTTAGCTCTTGTTTTTAAATATATAGGCTTTGACAAGGTACTTCATTGAAATACAGTTTTTCATTGAACTTTGCAAACTATGGCTTTCTGTTTGTCTTCTTGTGTCTTGTCAGATATAAATGCTGTGGATTTGCAGGCATTTCCAGCCATTGTGGTGGAGAAAGTCATCAAAGCTCTAAAACTGAATTCTGAAGAAGCCAGGTTGAAATTTCCCAGGCTGTTGCAAATTGTAGAAAAGTACCCAACAGAGACTTTGGGCCTCATGGCACAAGAGGTGAGCCTTCCCTTCCCTGTGGGCAAACAAAAATATAAGGTTGGTTTTGATATGACATAAAATTATTCAGGGTAGTAAAAATAAGAAGGGATTGCAAAGAGCTTTGAAAGGATCTCTCCAAACTGGGTTGAGTGGGCAGTAAAATAGTGCAAATGCAGTTCAGTGTAAGGAAGTGTAAAACTGCTTTAGCAGCTGAACACAAGATTTACTTTTTTTATTCCCAGTTTAGTTAAGAATTATTGTTTATTTCTGTGTTAACGTTCTTGGAAATGTGCTGTAATGTGCTTTGGCAAAGTCAACACTTGATGCAATTTTGATATCATCCATGCACACTACCAGACGAAAGTTACAAGAGGGTAAATGCTGCATTTTATTCTGTTGGCTCAGCTGAGATGGGTAGAAGAAATGTGTATTGTTCGCTTTTCGCCACCTTCACATACATTACATGTTTTTTAAACAGATTTCCTCAGTACCCTGTTGGCAGTTCATTGGCTGGATCAGCCAGTTGATGGCGATGCTTGACAAGGAGGAAGCAATTGCCGTACAACATGCAGTGGAAGAAATTGCCAACAACTACCCACAGGCCTTAGTGTATCCTTTCATGATCAGCAGTGAGAGCTTCTCTTTCCAGGAAACTGTCGTGGGCCATAGGAATAAGGAGTTTGTAGCAAGGTGAGGATGTTGAGCCATACATTTTTGGAAGCAAATAATCTTTATTGCTGGTAACAAGAAATTATACATTCCAAAAAGCACATACATCAGTCACAAGTTTACAGTATAGTACATTTTAAATTGAAGCGTTGGAGGTAGGCATTGTATCTTAAGAAATATAGGCGTTTCCCTTTTCTGCACTTCCTTAGCTGTTAAAGAGTTCCAATTTTGTAACATACTTCTCAGCAAAATTAAAAGTAACAACTGTTTTTATTTTCCTCCTCTTCTGTTGGGTGGTGTCCAATGCTTGCTTTCTACTGAGAGAAAGCCTCCGACTGTGGAATGGTAGAGGGAGGCAATTTTCAGCGATGCCTCTTTTCCCCTGCAGCCCCCCACTCCCTCCAATATGTTCTGGAGAATCCCTCCACCCTATAGAGCAAATTTTGAGAGGGGTAGGTGGCAAGGCAGAGCAGGAATTGCTATAAATTGCTTCCTGCCCCTATTCCACCAGTTGGTGTGTTTTCTGTCAGTAGATACCACTTGGTCACTTGTTGTGAAGCTTACTTCTGGTGCTTGTGCAGGAGGCACCCAGCCCCACCTAATTTGCCAAGAGAGCTGTTCTAAGTTATTGCAGGAATCTGTAAATTAGATTCACATGTTTTATTTCATGCTTGCTCAGAGGAGCATGCTTGCTTTTGCTTCTCTACTGCTTAGCAGCATGATGGAAATGGGGAGGAACCTTGCCTAGCCAATAAAAGTCTGGATCACATATCCTCACTGCCTAGGCCGGAGGGTGGGGGACATTTAACCCATTTTTACCTAAATTACCAGGAAGGACGCAGGTGGCGCTGTGGTCTAAACCACTGAGCCTAGGGCTTGCCGATCGGAAGGTCCGCGGTTCGAATCCCTATAACGGGGTGAGCTCCTGTTGTTTGGTCCCAGTTCCTGCCAACCGAGCAGTTCGAAAGCACGCCAAAGTGCAAGTAGAGAAATAGGTACTGCTCTGGCGGGAAGGTAAATGGCGTTTCTGTGTGCTGTTCTGGTTTCTCCAGAAGCGGCTTAGTCATTCTGGCCACATGACCCAGAAAAACTGTCTGCAGACAAACGTCGGCTCCCTCAGCCAGTAAAGCGAGATGAGCACCGCAACCCCAGAGTCGTTTGCGACTGGAGGGGTCCTTTTTACCTAAATACCTCAAGCACACTCACCAGTAAGTGATAAATATTCTGTTTTAGTATTGCAGTTTAAGAAAGCTTCTTTGGTGTTTTATGGAGGAATTGAGCTATATTATCTAGCCACAAAGCAGAAGAGAATGCTTCTGTGGTTATATTTCTTCTTCCCTTTGTGATTTATTCTTTATAGGTTGAAGAACAAATTGGACAGAGGAGGAGTGGTGCAAGGTTTTGTCCATGCCCTCGAGCAGCTGTCCAACCCTGCAATGCTCTTCAAGGTACAATGACTGAATTCTTCATACTCTGAGGGGATGTGTGATGTTTAAATGCATGCATGTGCTTTTTGAGTGTTGAGGGCACACCTGAATAATTATCGAAGCAGCCCGGTTTCCATTAGTAGCTGCTATGTTTTAACTTTTGTCCTTTGGTTGGATGCGAGACGTGGTAAAGTGGTGTTATTCTGGATTCACAGGATTGGACTGAAGATGTTAGAAATGAGCTGGGGAAAACTAAGAAGAGTAAAAATAACATCCAGGAGTTGTATGATGGAATGTTCCAGAATCTGGGAAATTTACAGGCTCCAGGTCTCGGGTTGTACAGAAAGAAGTTCATTCAGGCATGTATTAATTATAGCACCTTTGGTTGAATGTTTTACATGTATAGCAGGAAAGTTAAAATATAATATGGAAAATCTGAATTAAATAATTGCATTTTATTATGGCCCCGAATATGCCTTGCACATCTGTATAGGCTTCAGAAATGGATGTTGTAGTTAAGTGTATTATATACCACCACAGTCCTTGACCCTTTGTGTCATGGAACATTAGCAAGAATTAAAACAGTTCTAAAGGAGTGCAATCTGTAGTTCATAAGATCAGAATATGATTTAATAATAATAATAATAATAAATTTTATTTATATCCCGCCCTCCCCAGCCGAAGCCGGGCTCAGGGTGGCTAACAACACTAAAACAGTATGACATTATAAAACATTATAAAAATGAATTAAAATCAAAATTGATGGCAACCATAAACTAAAGTTTTGTAAAGATTGCCAGAGGAGGGGGTCAGGCTGCGCCCTGACCAAATTTCCAGTTCTAGCCCAAGTATAGCCACTGGTACTTTTATTTTACTACAGAGACGTAACTGGTACTACTGAGTGAAGAGGAGTTGTCCTCCATCTGCATTCACAACTTCTGTAGGTTTTCTGGGTTTATCCATAGGAACAGCTGAGGCATATGTAAGTCAGTGCTGACCAGAGCTTAGTAAGAATTGTGGTTCTACCAGTTTGAGATACTAGTAGCTGGCTGCTACGTTATAGGCATTGCATAGGAGTATGTCAAACACCTGCCTGTGATAGGGTGCAAGAGAAATTTAATAAGTTCTGGCATTTCACCAAGTAGTATTTCCTCCTCATTCAGCTATATCAAGTGATAAACTAGTTTAAGTACTTCGGCTGTTAACAAGAGTACAAAATTATCGTGTGATTAAATTTCTGCTTCAGAAATTTGGGAAGGAATTTGACGAACACTTTGGAAAAGGAGGTTCCAAGCTGCTAAATATGACACTCAGGGACTTCGACAATATTGTGAAGGATCTTTTATCAAAGATGAGTCAGAAAGAACCTGGAAATCTGAAGGAGTGCACAACTTGGATGAGTGACTTCAAACCAGAATTCTTGAGGACTGAGCTGGAAGTTCCTGGTAAGCTATGGTTTCAGTTGGTAATTGGGAGAATATTCTTCCATTGCTAAATGAAATAATGGCTATTAAATTTAATTTTCGTTTAATACGCTGCATAGTTAAGACCTACAGAGTGACTATCTATTCTTACAAGCAGATAAACTTTTATTCTTTGGCAGATACTTTCTGACCATTATGACTTCTTCTAAGCAACTTTTGCAGGATGTAACATTTATTTAGAAGTTCCGTCCAAATGTATTACCAAAATCTAATAGCTCACGTTAAAATAAATATATACCGTATTTTTCGCTCTATAGGACGCACCCGACCATAGGATGCACCTTGTTTTAGAGGGGGAGAACAAGAAAAAATATTCTCCCCCTCTCTGCTCAGCACCCCTTCAGCGAAGCAGCAGGAGAAACGGAGCCCCTTCCATTTCTCCTCCCGCTTCGCAGAAGCGGCTGCGCAGCGCTCTCTCTCTGCTGAAGCCAGGAGAGTCTTGCTCTCCTGGCTTCAGCAAAAGGAACCCGAAGCCTCCGGAGCGCAGCGTGAGTTCCCGCTGTGCTCCGGAGGCTTTAGGTTCCTTTCGCTGAAGCCAGGGGAGTCTATCCCTGAAGCCTGGAGCAATGCAAAGCCTCCGAAGCGTGGAGGGAGCGCTCCCTCCGCGCTTCGGAGGCTTCGTGTTGCTATCACTGAAGCCAAGGAGCCTGCATTCGCTCCATAGGACGCACACATATTTCCCCTTAATTTTTGGAGGGGGAAAAGTGTGTCCTATAGAGCGAAAAATACAGTATCAATTGCAATGAATGATTGTGGTTGGAATTTATTTTAAAACCTGTAGTGGATCTAAGAGCCACAAAGTTAATATGTCTTGCTGGTGACACGTCTGAAGCACAGAATATGTGGGCTCCTGTGCGAGACACTTTTGCTCCTTATTTGCCACTCTTCAGGACCAAGTGCCACCATGTATCCTTAGCAGCCACAGTCTTTTCTAAAAGAAAGGAAACTGAGCTGGGGGTTGTTCCTGAAACCAGTCTTTGTCCTGCCTCCTCTGAGTCTGACATGGTTAGCAGGGCTGATAACCAGCAAATTATTTTGAGGGCAGTTTTGCTGTCATGATCAGGATTGTTAGAATAATGTTGGGATCACACCCAGCACAAACAAGATCATGAGAAAAGTCTCTTAGCCACAGGAATTTTCTGCCCGTATAATGTTTCTACCTTACTCAGCAATTGTGGATAGGGTGGAGGGCATGCTGACCAGGACAGGAGGTCAAGGGACAGATTTTTGCTTTTTTTAATCCTTCCCTCAGTTGGAACCAGTGGGGGGGGGGAATTAACCATGCCTACCACAGCCTGGGGCCTCTTAAAGGGGCCTTGCATCCAAGACTTCCTGTAACCTGGCTCCAGAATGCCCCATTCTACAGGCTACAGATGTCAAAAACACCACCAGCTTTACACCCATGGAACTCTGTGCAGCTGATTTCCCCCCCTCTCAGTGGTAAAGGGGCACTTTCCCCTCCATCCACTGGATCAGTAGGCTAGGAATGCACTGTTAATCACATAAATGTGTGAAAGCTCAATTAAAGCATTACATTTTATTTATTCAGGTCAATATGACGGTAAAGGAAAACCATTGCCAGAATATCATGCACAAATTTCTGGATTTGATGAGAGGGTATGTTACTATATTAATGTGCATATTTTTTCATGTGTCTATTGAAAGGTAAAGGTACACTTACGGATATATTAGTAAGTGTGCATTGTGCATATAAACAGATATCACCCACATCTGGTGAAATTTTATATCTATAGTAACTTTTTTCTGCATTCTCACACTGCAGAGATGCAGATGGACTTTCTCCTATAACGTAATTTATATATTGCAATGTTTTCTCACCCTTTCTTGAGTGAAAACCTTTCCCCACCCCATTTTGTCCAAGATAAAAGTTATGGAGTCCATCCGGAAACCAAAGCGTATAATTATCAGAGGTAGCGATGAGCGGGAATATCCCTTTCTTGTCAAGGGAGGAGAGGATCTCCGGCAAGACCAGCGCATTGAGCAGCTCTTTGATGTTATGAACACCATCCTTTCAAGAGATGCTGCCTGCAGCCAAAGAAACATGAAATTAAAAACTTACCAAGTTATACCAATGACTACCAGGTAGGCGCTTCCTGACCTCCTTCACATATAGTACAGTGGTACCTTGGGTTACATACGCTTCAGGTTACAGACTCTGCTAACCCAGAAATAGTGCTTCAGGTTAAGAACTTTGCTTCAGGATGAGAACAGAAATCGTGCTCCAGCGGTGCGGCAGCAGCAGGAGGCCCCATTAGCTAAAGTGGTGCTTCAGGTTAAGAACAGTTTCAGGTTAAGTACGGACCTCCGGAACGAATTAAGTACTTAACCTGAGGTACCACTGTATATGTGCTCCAGTTTTTGTTGCATGAATTGGGAGGAGAAATGTCTTTACAGCAGGCCCACCATATAAGGAGAACCTTGGAACATCTTTTGTAGGGTTGCTCAACACCAGTAATTGCAAACTGGCAATTTTTCGGCAAAATTTTTCTGTGTTGCTTGTTTAACTGCAAAGTTTTCTGTGTCTTCCCGTGAACTCATAATTTTAAACATGTGAGATATCCCGAAGAGCAGGCTGTGCATCTTTGCACTACCCAACCATCTTCCTTGACTGTTTCCTATGCATGGTTTGTCTGACCTATGGTCAGAACATAGGGAAGATTTATCTATAGAGAAACAGTAACAACCAGGTAAATCCATGCATCAGAGCAATAAAGGAAGAAGCAGCATTAGATGCCTATCATAATGTTTAGCTGGTGCTTTATACCACTTTACAAATGGATGCCTATAATTTGCTTAAGTGAAGCAGATTTTTCCCCTAAACTCTTGCTTACCTTTTTAATTCTTGTGTGAATTACATTTTAATACACTTTAAGTAGTGAAGCTAAAAACAAAAGAAAAGTGTCCACTAGTTTGCATCCTCTACATTTTTACCCCTTTATTAAATAATAATTTTCTGTGTTTGTTGTTACCTTGGCTATATTTTCTTTCAGACTAGGGCTGATTGAGTGGCTTGAGAATACCTGCACTTTAAAGGAGTTCCTTCTGAAGAACATGTCTGAACAGGAAAAAAACGATTATAACAGGTAATGAAGGTGCATAAATCTGTTTCTTGGATGTTAATGGCATTCTTTGGAGATAGATGAAGAATTGTGACAATATCCATAGGAACAATTGGCATTAATCATCAGACGTCAAAGTACTTCCTATCTTAGATTAATAATTGGCAGCTATTTGTTTAATGGGTGACACTTCACCTCTGACCTACATTTTCTGTCTGCTTCTTTAAACAAACCCATGGCTTCTTCATCATCAACAGATTGCTTTTTACAAGCAAAGGATTTTTTTAAATGTTAGTTTGAATTAGGAAGTGAACTTCAGCCAGAATGGAGAGTAGTATAAATGCATGTTCAGCATTGAAATCAATGGAAATGGATTATAATTCCTGTGATGGAGAATTTGGAGAGCCACAACTCTTAACTTGCCATTGTGACCAGAAACCATATCCAAAGCCTGTTCTGATCTTGGGACTAACTTGTACTCACATGAGCAAACCCTATAATGTTGAAAACAAACCAGTAAGCGTAGTGACAGGCAGTGACTTCAGAGGGGGAATTGTGGCTGTTTTATTCTTCCTCTGTCCTGCTGTTGCTACGCTGCTCCAGAACTAAACCATGGTTTGGCTTAACATTATGTGTGCACCCAGGCTTGTGGTTTGTCTTCTCCAAACAAATCATGAGCTGTCAAATCAAGAACAAGCTTTGGTTTTTACAGATCATGGTTTGTTGATAGCTCTAGATAGTGCAATAGCAGTAAGAATGGGAGAAGATGAAAGTTTATCTTTGTGTGAACACTAGATTCTAGAAGTGAACTTTGCCTTGGAAGCAGAACATGTTTTGCTTCCTGTTGAGTGTGTTTCATTTGTAAAATTGAGTCCCCTGCTGGTATGGGAAAGCAGTTTAAGAATGTTTTGGTTTAAGAATGGACTTCCGGAACAGATTAAGTTCATAAACCAAAGTACCACTGTGTTGAAATTAAGGAGCATAGTTAAGTTAGTTCCATTATATTTCAGTGAGTCTGCTCTGAGTACGTGAGTTAAATACCACTCAGTATTCAAAGAAAATACTGATAAACATAACAATCATGTAGAAAGTACTAATATTCAGAAACTATTTCTTAGCTAGTGAAGCAAATTATAAGTTATTCTTTACAAGTTTACACTTTTAAGGAGGTAGTTGTGGAATGAATTGAATTAACAGTGCTTTAAATGTATTGTGCCTCATTTGGAGTGTTGTTTTTTTTTTAAATAATTTTTATTAACTGGCCAATCACATCAAATTAAATCACATCATATAAATTCCGAATTACAAAACCCAATTTTGAAATTTTGTTGGGGGAACCCATACTTCAAGATCCAAAGGGGAATTCAGATCATCTTCTTATTACTGCGTTAATGTCCAAATCAGTCCCAATCAGTCCGAACAAAGTTCATAATTCTATCCAGTCTTATCTTGGTGTTGCCACATCATATCTTGTTCGTATAATTTCTCTTTTTCCTTTACGATCTCTTCTGTTAGTCTCCTTAAGCCGATAGCAAGTGTAATAATCCTGTGTGGATTTCCCGTTCCTCCACTAAGTCCAGATGGTTTCCATATATCTCCTTCGTAGATAACATCACTTTTTCCATCGTAAATTTTGGCATTTGTCGCTCTTAAGTCCCACCGAGGAGTTGATTCACGATATGTAAACAACTCTATTTCTCTCTTTCTCCTCCCAGACCCAAGAGCTCCCACAATGCCTCACAAAATGGCGAACGACATTTTTTCCTGTGTCACTCCAAAACTCTTAGCTTTCCAGCTTCATCTTGAAACATTGCTTTGGATCGAAAGTTTATCTCCACACAGCCTTAAATCCACAGCTTAAGTCCTTAATTTCTGACTCATTAGGGGAGGGGGATTCTTGTTAAGTCACATAAAAAGGTAGAGGCAGGTTTTTCCCCCCCCCCTCCCCCCTCAGTCATTACCGTATCTTGACGTTCTTCTCGTATTTTATTGTTGTCTTGTTATCAGAGATCTCTTCTGTCAGCAGTATTTACTCCCCTTTTTCCTTGATGTATGTGCAATTAATCATGTCCAAATTATTTCTTTTAAAGATCATTGCAACCAGCGGCGCGAATCGGGGACGGCGTCGAGGAGTGCCGAAAATCCCACAGGAGGGCTTTGTGCCTAGTGCCCCCACCCCCACAAATTCGGGGGTGGTATAGGGCACAGCAGGCAAGGGCCGTCCCCCCCCCATAATCCTGGGGGGGTTAAGGAGGCTAATTACCCCCATCATAGCCTCCAAATTACCTCGTGTGGGTCGGAGAGATGTTATTGTCAGCCATCTTCTGATGCACCACCTAGTGGCCCCCCCATTTGGAGTGTTTTTCACTGAGGAAGAACTTTCCAGTGTGTTCAATGCTGAAGAATCGGTTCATAAAGCTGTAGTAGCTGTATGTTACTTGGAAGAAGACAGAAGGAAATGACAAAGCTTGCTTAATGTGGTCACGAATGTGTTCTGCAAGTCAGGAACTTGTGTAATACTAGTGTGTCTATTGAAATAGAAATTTGCTATAAACAAACATTAAGGACAAAATATAGTAGACTCAGTACTTCCTAGGAGCTCGTTCTTCAATGATGCTTGGAAACAGCATCTCCCTAAGTTCACTTTCAGAAATGGTTTGATTCATTAATTGCTCTTTAACAGCACAGTACCCCAATGCTTGTGGTGTTCCTTTCAGGTAATATAGAAGTAAATTACTTGCTTTCCCCCCTTTTTATTCAGCTACAAGGGTCCTCGTGCTGATTATACTGACTGGCTGTCCAAGATGGCAGAGAAGAATACAAGCCCTGTTGCACGCTACACATACATGTACAAGTGAGTCTTAGAAATAATTGTTACCCATTTATCTCTCAGTGGCTTGTGATATCATCAACCATGCTATCCTTCAACAGCTGTCCAAGTCAGGGGTGGGTGGCACCAGTTCCAACAATTCTATGATGTGAGGCCCTTCATTTGCCTCCTCCACGAGAGGTCTGGAGGGTGGCAACACTAGAGCAAGCCTTCTCTGCAGTGGCTCCCTGCTTGTGGAATGCTCTCCCCAGGGAGGGTTGCCTGGCCCCTTTGTTACATATCTTTAGCTACCAGGCAAAAACATTCTTCTTCTTCCCCCAGGCCCTTTGGCCAACTAAACAATCCATGGCCTTTTAAACTGTGTGTGGGTGGATTATTTTGTTTTGTTTGTCACAAAGTTTTGTATTTTTGTGCTTTTATATTCCCTATGTTCCTTGGATAAGGGTGGTATAGAAATTCGAAATTATGGTGATCATTAAGTTTCTTCCCTTACTAATGTGGCAGAGAGATTCTGATTGTGCTGCTGGCTACTGACTCATGTCCACAGAAAAACTGGGAGTTACAAACCCACTTCTTCCTTTTTTAAAAAAAAAAATAATTCTGCAGTTATTGCATGCACATACTGGTGCCCCTTCCCCATTCCTGCATTGGCTTGAAGAAGCCAGTTCTTACAGAAAACATTTCTCAGGGCACCAACACTAAAGGGCAATATCAAATGGTGTTGACCTGCTTGCATAACATATCGGCTTGCACAAATAGGAAATTCCTTTCTGCAGTTTCCCTCCACCCAACCTACTCTTGAGGTTGTGGAACCCACCAAAGCAGGTGGACATGCAGCTCTGCCAGGTCTGCTGCTACTATGCCGTGCCCACCATCTCTGCTTGGGAATATAAGAGAGCATATGGCCGGGCCAAAATGTTCAATTCAACCTAAGGGGGGGGGGACAGTTGTCTCTGCTCGATTCCCATTTTCTAATTATGTGGCTATAATTGTCATTGCTTTGCTCACTTCTAGGAGAGCTGATCGTAAAGAAACAGTGATGTCTTTCCATCGCCGAGAGAACCATGTTCCTGAAGACCTGTTAAGGTGTGTTCTTGTGTAATATGGGTTTCAAAATAGTACCGAGGATTAATGTTGCTGAATGAAGGGTTGCTTCCAGTAATCCTCATATGGCTTCCTCATTTTTCCACATGCAGGCTGCTGGCCCGCAATTCCTATTAAAAACAAAACAAAACACCAACCCTCTCTTTGGGTCCTCCAAACTTCAACCTGTGCCACACTGATAATCATCTAGCCCCTTCTCCAGTTTCTGATTATTAGCATGTGGGTGGAACAGTGAGGAAGATGGGCAGCTCTTTGTTCTGAATTCATAATGTTTCCCCTTCTTAGAAACAGCTGAAGCCAATCTTAATATGCATGAATATATTGCTTTTCTTAAGGAGGGCCTTTGTTAAGATGAGTACAACACCGGAGGCCTTGCTATCTCTGCGATCCCATTTCGCCAGCTCCCATGCGTTGATGTGCATCAGCCACTGGATTCTTGGTATTGGAGACAGACACTTATCCAACTTCATGATCAGCATGGAGACAGGTGGCATGGTGGGAATAGACTTTGGACATGCGTTCGGTTCTGCCACACAGGTATTCTCCTTTTCAAACTGTTTTTTTGGAATATTAAATTGAATGGAATGCTAATAGGTCAGGGGGACTGTAAAGATTCAGAATCGCTCTTGCTTCCTCTTTGGGATATTTGTTTATTTTGCTTGTTAGTCAGGTGGAGCAGGATCTTGCATGATACTGCCTGTCCCCCCGCCCCACGTTTTGAACCTTGCACACTACTGAATGACACTTTCTGGTTTTCTTTAAAGTCTTTATTAGGCGTTACAGATATAGACCATCTTAAAACATCCCTTTGCAAAATTTTAAAAATATATACAAAGAAGCAGCCACAGAAGATATATAGTAATAGAACTTCTTGAGTGTCTTCCTGTTAAATCATGCCATTTATCACTCTAAGAGTTACTGTTGACAGAAACTCAGCCACCCTTGCACCTCCAGGTTAATATCAGACAGGTAGAATCTGATATTTTCATTGTGCCATGATGTTAAATATGTATTTTCCCTCTTTTTGGATAGTTTAAGTACAACCATACTGGTTGTACAGTGGACAGTAGAAAAGAATATGTTCTACATCCGCAATGTCTATCATTTCTAGGGATGTTTAAATATCTGCCCTTAACAAAGGCTAAGGGGAAAACATTTAGTTGGGCTAACATAAATGCACTGTGTTGGGTTGGAACTACCATATTTTTCGCTCCATAGGACACACTTTTTCCCTCTTAAAAACTATGGGGAAAAGTCTGTGCATCCTATGGAGCGAATGCAGAGGGGGAGGCAGGCAGTAAAAGCCTCCAAGAGCCGCACACAAGCTTTGCGCAGCTCTTGCCGGCTTTTCCCCAGGAGGGAGAAGGGACCGCCGCTCCCCAACCTATTCTGGAGACTGGGGATGGGGGAAGCTCGGGCTTCAGGCAGCTATCCGCAAGCCTTCGGAGAGCAGCAGGAGTTCTCGCTGTGCTCAGAAGGCTCACGGATAGCCGCCTGAAGCCTGGAGAGTGGGAGGGGTCGGTGCACACCGATCCCTCTTGCTCTCCAGGCTTTGCTTTGCTGGAGAGGCGCTGCACAGTTTTCCCTCTCTGCACAGCGCCCCCTTCAACGAAGCAGGAGGAGAAATGGAAGGGGCTCCGTTTCTCCTGCCGCTTCGCTGAAGGGGCGCTGAGCAGAGAGGGGGAGAATATTTTTTTCCTGTTCTCCCCCTCCTATGGTCGGGTGCGTCCTATAGAGCGAAAAATATGGTACTAGCTTTGAGATATACCATATTTTTTTGCTCTATAGGGCGCACCTAGTTTTCAGAAAGGGAAATCAAGGAAAGAAATATGATCCCCCCCCCCAGCTCTGGGAGAAGCGGACAGGCTGCACGCAGCCTGTGCGCTTCTCCCAGACCTTCTCCCTGCTATTCCCCCCCTCCCGCACGCGACTCCTGCGGGCTTTTTGACCAGGAGGGAGAAGGGACTAACGCGGCCAGTCGGTCCCTTCTCCCTACTTGGGGAAAAGCCCCCAAGAGCGGCGCGCTCTTTAAAGAGCGCACGGCTCCTGAGGGCTTTTCGACCCAGCTTGTGGGGCTGGCGCTGGGCGGAAGCGCTGCTTTCCCCCACCGCCTGCCTCAAAACCAGACCAGGGAGCAGCGCAAAGGTGTTGCGCGCCTTCCCGCTTCCCCCCGAGCTTGTGGGGCTGGCGGTGGGGAGAAGCGCTGCTTTCCCCCACCGCCAACCTCAAAGACCAGACTCTCCTGGCTTCAGCGAAAGCAACGCGAAGCCTCCGGAGCGCAGGCTTCGGAGGCTTAGCGTTGCTATAGCTGAAGCCAAGGAGCCTGCATTCGCTCCATAGGATGCACACACATTTCCCCTTAATTTTTTGGAGAGGAAAAAGTGTGTCCTATAGAGCGAAAAATACAGTAAGTGATCCTGTTATTGGTTGTATTTAACCCATAGAACTTGGGGGAGCAGATTTTCTTTACAGCTGACTCAATGTTTTGTTTTTCAATATCCCTTAATCTAATTTAGATATTATAAATATATAGTTCACTAGAATTATACATTAATTTCAAGTTTGTTGATCTTAATACAGAATTAATATTATTGTAACATCTGCCAAATTAAACTCAATATCAAAGGTTACCTCTCCTCAGATATCCCTAACACGAAAGTTGTAAAACAAGGTTGTGTTCCTGCCCCTTTCCTCTTTATTTTTATCAGATCTTCCATAGCACACCCAAAAAACAGAATCACATGCCTCCCCCAAATTAACCAAAACCCAGTCCCACTTTTACTGTATGTGGATGAAGTGACCTTATTATCACTGATGAGGATAGGTTTGAATTGTCTTTTTCTTCAGTGTAATATTTTAAAAGTATGCATACTCACCTGGAACATTCAGGGAATAGTCTAGCCATTTTTAAGCAAGAGCTTGTTGTCATAGCAGAAGACTGGAAAAATCAAAACATGGTATTCAACTAAGTTTTATTCAAGGAAGACCCACTGAAGTTAATAGCCCTAACTCCCCTCCCCCCATGTTGAAGCATGACAATCTTTTTAAAACAAAAAACAAACAAAACCACCTCTATCACTATAATACAGTATTAGTAAAACCAAGATGGTGAGGATCTGGGTCTCCGATTCATGGTGGCTACAGAATGGATCACCTTAAATTGTTGAGTAAAAAGGCAGAAAGGAGAGCAAGATTTACATGGGCCAAAAACAGAGATGGCAAGCTGAAAGCTGCTGTAAGCTCCCTGAAGAAAAGGCAAGATAAACATATGCTGGTTTCATTAAAAGCAATTTCCCTTAAATATTATACTGAATTCTGCCTCTCCATAAATGACCTGTATGAAAGAATTATGAATCCTGGTGTATGAAGGAAAAGAGCAATTGTTAGTGGTTGAAAAATTCAAAAATAATACATAAACTTTTAATTTTTCTTGTATGCAGTTTCTGCCAGTGCCAGAGTTGATGCCTTTCCGTTTGACTCGCCAGTTCATTAATTTGATGTTGCCCATGAAGGAATCGGGTCTTCTTTACAATGTGATGGTGCATTCCTTAAGAGCCTACCGTGCAGATCAAGATTTTCTCATTAATACTATGGATGTGTTTGTGAAGGAGCCTTCCTTAGATTGGAAAGTAGGTTCTTTTTTCATCCTTGTTTGTCTAAACAAAGTGAAGAGGAATGGTTATGTGACTGCTGTAAGGTAGGGGGTAGCCGTTGTCGTGACCACCAGACATAGTTGGACTACAACTTCCATCATTCTTGGCTACAGGCCATGCTAGCTGGGGCTGATGGGAACTAGAGTCCGGCAACATTGGCTACCTCTGTAAGGAAAAGAGTGATTTGTAAAACTTCCTATTTGGTACACAGTGATATAGTTGCAGTTTCCCAATGTTAGGTTGCATTGTTGTGTTTGTGGCAGGGAAGGCTTGCCACAAACAGTGCATATGCCAGGAGGATTGAGATGGGAAAGAGAGGAAAGAAAATATGGGTGGGAATACCATTCATGAGAGCAGGGATTTAGGGAGGGAGGAGTCAGATAATGGAGGGAGGAAGAAAGAAAGATCTGGCTTAGAAGAGGTAGGGGATGGTTTGAGAAGTGAGTTGTTGATCAACAGAGACAGAATGTAACGAAGAATGCCCCACAGTCTATTGCTTTGAGGTAGGTCAGGGGGACAATTACCGTATTTTTTGCTCTATAGTTTGGCGGGGAGGAAACAAGAAAAAATAAAATTCTGAATCCCAGAAGCCATAACATCAAGAGGGATCTGGCTTCTGGGATAGCCTCTTGCTGTTCTGGCTTCTGGGAGAGCCGCTGGGGTAGCTGGTCTAGCATTGCGTGAATCCCCGCAGGGCACGGGGAGCCTTCATCCCCGTGCCCTGCGGAGGCTTCTGGGACAGCCCGCAAAGCTTTCGGAGGGCAGCGGGATGAAGGCACCCCGCTGCCCTGTGGAGGCTTTGCGCAGCTAACCCTGAAGCCTTTGGAATGCAGCACAAGGTCCCGCTGCGCTCCAAAGGCTTCAGGCGGCTATCCCTGAAGCCTGGAGAGCGAGAGGGGGTCGGTGCTCCAGGCTTCAACAAAAGCAACGCATAGCCTCCGTAGCGCTTTGGAGGCTTCGCGTTGCTTTCGCTGAAGCCAAGGAGCCTGCATTGCTCCACAGGATGCACACACATTTCCCCTTAATTTTTGGAGGTGAAAAAGTGCATCCTATAGAGCGAAAAATATGGTACATGCTTAAGTATTAGCCAAAACGTTGGATGAAAATTCATGTTTTTAAAGGATTCGTTACACAAAGTAGTTTGTAGCACATTAGTCATTTTTAGAAAACACTTCATTCAAGAGTGTGCAGCCTTCCAATACCACCTTAGTACTGCCGGAACTCATGAAGTTAGTTCTCATTCCGTGCCAGCCTGATAAAATAAGAAATCCAGGCACTCACCCACAGTTCCTTTTGACAGCAGCAGCATCTTTACCATAATCTGGAACAAAGCTAACATGGGAAGGAGCCACCCCAGAAGGACTACTCCCATACATCCATGACCTACTGTAGCAGCATGGCAAGGGCACACACTGCAGGGTTCCCACTGTGAACAATCAAAAGGCCTTCAGAAGGGAGGAATTGCAAGACAGTCCTTTGAAGGAGCTTATAACAAAAATTTTAAATAAGATCGACTACTATAGTTATCTTTACATCATTATCTTTGCATCATTACTCTTCCAGTCAGTTATTAGAAAAGTGTGTACTTTCTGTATTGAAAATCTAAGCAATACTAAAGAACCATAATGCCATTTTCCTATCATTTTTACCATATTCACGCCCCCTCAAATATCTAAATATCAGGCATGTCTGTCATGCCTTGTACTTAGTATCATGCCTTATGCTGTGATGTATACTGTGAAGACTGCAGTATTGTTTTTCATGATTGGCTATGTGCCATTTCTTTCCAGAATTTTGAATTGAAGCAGCTGAAAAAAGGAGGCACATGGACTAAGGAAATAAACACAGAGGAGATTAATTGGTACCCCATTCAAAAAGTAAATTTTGCAAGAAGAAAATTAGCAGGTGCTAATCCAGCAGTGATTACCAGGTATATGTTTCTCTCAAGCGCTTTGAAATGTTCAGCGTGTCGATTTGCTTTCCTAAATGAGGCTGTGTGCAAGCACAGAACTCATAAAGTGTGTGATTGAATAGAAACAAAAATGAATAATTGCTGGGGACCTGCAGTAATTATCTAGGTAAATTTGGAAGTTGAGCACCTTGGTGCATTTGCAGAAAGGAAGCCCACATTTTAAAAATTAAAAAATAAAGCATACTTAGCAAGCAGGGTCAATGCTGCAGCCCCATTGTCTGAAGGCAGGGCTACCGGAAGCCAGGCTTTTTTAAAAACAACAACGGATAAACCAGAAGTTGAACAATAAATACTGAGTAAGGGAAAAGCTGACCTGTGCATACAGCTCTTGAGCTAAAGAGAGAGAGAAAAATACCATATTGGCCCAAATATAAGCCACACCTTTAAAATTCAAGGGAGGGGGAGACAATACCCAAATACTGTGGTAACTCTGGTTATGAACTTAATTCGTTCTGGAGGTCCATTCTTAACCTGAAACCGTTCTTAAACCACACTTTAACTTTTCACTGTCAGAATTTGGGGGACAAGTGAGGCTTATATTCAGGCCAATACGGTATTGCATCTGAATAGGGAAACTTGGGTACACTGCTTGATTTTAATATCAGTGATTTAATATCATTTTTTAAAGTGATGAATTACGGCTGGGCCATGAGAAATCAGCTGCCTACAGGGATTATGTTTCTGTGGCACGAGGAAGTAAAGAATATAACATACGAGCCAGAGAACCAGAGGATGGACTTTCAGAAGAAACACAGGTGAAGTGCCTTATAGACCAAGCCAGAGATCCAAATATCCTTGGCAGAGTTTGGGAAGGATGGGAGCCCTGGATGTGAAAAACTGAATCCTCATCAGTGCCTGTCTGCTAAGATTACCAGAATATTTCAGTTTATCTTGGAAGTGAAGACTGATCTAACTGTGTACTAGTAACAAAGAAGATGGTATTTAATGCACATGAGTCGAAGTTGTGACGTAGCAGAAGAATTTCAATGATATATGCTGACAATTTGTTAATGTCACATTCTTTGAGGTATTAAATTAGGGAAACTTAAATCATTATGTTTACAGCTCAGTAATTACATATTTAATTGCTGTTGCTAATGAAGGAAAATAAAAAAAACAAACACTGCCTCCCCAAAACTTAGGAAAAGCCAAAAGAAAAATTAAAGTTGTGACTTTGCTATAGACAGAAGAGGAATCACAATCTTACGTTCTCTAGTGATTTGCTATTGATGTAAGTAGGCGACTTGCACAATTATTTGTGTTAATTAGTGCAACTTTGTCTGCACCAGATGTGTGGTTCTATAACCTTAAGCTGACATTTGAATATGTGATACCCCAAATAAGCAGCACTAGTCATGCCAGTAGTCCTTAGGCAATAAAGAACTATCAACAAATTCGGTATCTCATGAAGATGTTTTCTTTCTGTTGCCAACTTGGCTGTAATTCTAATAATGAAACAGGCAAAGTTACAACTTCTATTGCTCCCAAACTTGGAGAGGGGCAAACTCTGCTTTTGGAAGATTAGGGAATATTTGATACTGAGGCATGTTGGTAAAATGTTACTAAACTAAGTCTTCTGTTTACTCTCTCATGACTTCTGTGCATTGTGAAGCACAGCAAAAAAACATTTCTCTCTTAAAAGATATACATTTACTTGGTTTTGCACTGAGGTTTTCTTCAATAGTTCATTAGCAAAGGAAAAGCAAGGTGAAAACCTTGGAACAAATATTCTGTGATTAGTGCAATATTTTGAATGAATGGGCATTATTTGACAAACCTATTTAAATTACCTTCATTTCAGAAAATGTTATGATGCAGCTAATACTTCTGTAGCTTCATTTTGTATTTTAAAAACATAAGAATGCAAAAACAGTTTAGAATACATTAATTAGATATGTCCTAAAGCCACTTTTAAAAAAAAGTCTCTCCACTTACAGAGAAATCTCCACAATAATAGAACGGTTCACCTTTTATATATTTGTTATCAATAAAAGTGTCAAGATTGGAAAGTGATGTGAAAGTGTTTTCAATATGACTTCAAACAAGTGTGCTTGCATGTCTGTGTCATTATGTGCATTTCAGAGTCTGAGCAAGACACCTTTTTACACAGGCCTTTAGGAGTAGAAAGATGGAATCAGCACATCTGTCTGATTTAACCGTTATGGTTTTATTGTACTATACCAGGGGCATCCAACTCCCAAGAGACTGCGATCTACTCACGGAATAAAAAATTGGCAGTGACCTACCCCTTTTTGTTGGGCTTTTTTTAGGGAGGAAAGTACCATTTGGGAGTAGTTCAGGTAAAAGTTCTTGAGCTTTTTTTAGGGGACCAGAACGACCTATTGGACAACCCTGTACTATATGGTTTACTGGGATTGCATGGTTAAGGGTGGACTAAAAATTCTTATAAAGTAAAATAAATGCATTATTGCAAATACAATTTGATAACACACAGGTATGTGATAAGATGCAAACACTCACAAATCAGATATCTGCCTCAGATATCCTTTTGTTCATTCCCTCATGTTACAGAGCACTTTACCCTCCAAGCTTACAGGTCAAAGTTCCAAGTTTATAATTTAACCAAGTCCTTAATTGATAGTCATGTATGCATAGCAGCGTTTTCAATCAGGCAGTCTGGTGGAAATGACATAGCCAGCAATAATTAAGATTTCAAAGGTGGAAGATCTGGTTGTCAAAAGGTTTAAATGTCCAAGGCTACAGTTTAGTTCCCCCACCTGCTCAGTATTACTAGGTTGCTCCCGGTTCCAGCCTCCCCAGCACTGCCTATAATGCTATATACAAATTTCAAACTCATTCTCTTGAGTGCTAGTGGTTATGCAGCCAAAACAGCACCATCCACACACAAGGGCCAAATCTGCAAGGTTAGGGGAAATCTAGTCAAGGCCCCACCCCCGCTTTATGGTGAAATAAGAGACATGGACACAAGTATTTTAGGTTAATGGGCTAAAAAAGGCCTCTGCAGGAAGTCACACAAGGGTTAACAATCTGTAGGGGGAGCTTGCTGGTGCAAATAAACTGGAAGCTTTCCCCTAGGAGTCACCCCACCACCTGGGCATCGGACAGGAATCACACAGCCAGATTCCTTTAATGGAATACCCTTCAAGGGGAGGGGTAGGTGATGGCCACAACCTCCCCTCCAACACACAATGCACTTTCCAATGCCTAACCACCAAAGCTAACAAGGTATGTGAAAAACCAAGTGGCTTTAGCCAATCTGCCAAGTGGAAAAAATTCCTACCAGGACCCTTCAACAGGCGACCAACCAAGGTCCATAGCAAGGTCAGGTGTTGAATGCATAACATTAGAGGGAGGGCGGTCGGGAGATCCGTGCGTGCAGGATCCAAACAGGTGGAGCTCGGGGTAGCTTTAAATGCAGCAAAACCATGCTGAAATGTTAGTCACTAGGACCATGGCTCAGGCTACCTTAATGGGCCCTTTCTGTCAATGTTTCTGCCTCCATGGCCAAGCAATGGTTCTGACTGTTTGCAAACTCTCCTCAAAAAGGGAACAGTGGAAGTATGTCCCCACAAGGCAGCATATATCATAGTGATGTTCTGGAGAATGAAAGACCCAGTGCAAATTGGCAGTTTATTCTGTTAGAATTTAATCCATTTTAATAATTATTGTCTTGCATTGTTACTTCATATAGTTGGTCAGTTCTTTGAAGACAGCAAAAAATAACATTTGCTGCATGTCAAGCCAGTATTAATCACACTCCTTTCTAACAGGACAATGCATTTTCCAGGCAGAGCAAATGATTAAAGTTTAACTACCTACCTAGCTAAACATTCTCTGCTGCTAACAAACACTCCACTATTTCATCCCTACTGCTATGTAAAGTGACAAACCGTTGGGGCCTTTCCAGTGAGGATACTGGATACTCTTTAGTGCTCACAAAGACAGTCAGACCAAAGCTTTGGTATTAAGTGGCTGCAGCAACATTAGCAGAAACACATGAAGTTCCAGTAACAACCAAAATGAAACTAATACTCATAATGAGATAGTAGATTGATAGGGTGGGGGAACATTTTCATGACCAGCAATGGATATGTTACTCTTAAAGTAAAGGTAAAGGTACCCCTGCCCGTACGGGCCAGTCGTGTCCGGACGACTCTAGGGTTGTGCGCCCATCTCACTTAAGAGGCCGGGGACACTTCTGGGTCATGTGGCCAGCGTGATGAAGCTGCAGCACCAGCGCAGCACACGGAAACACCGTTTACCTTCCCGCTATAAAGCGGTACCTATTTATCTACTTGCACTGAAGGGTGCTTTCGAACTGCTAGGTGGGCAGGAGCTGGGACCGAAAGACGGGAGCTCACCCCGCCACGGGGATTCGAACTGCCGACCATACGATCGGCAAGTCCTAGGCACTGAGGTTTTACCCACAGCGCCACCAGCGCCCCTTGTGTTGCTCTTAAAGGTAAAGGTAAAGGTACCCCTGCCCGTACGGGCCAGTCTTGACAGACTCTAGGGTTGTGCGCTCATCTCACTCTAGAGGCCGGGAGCCAGCGCTGTCCGCAGACACTTCCGGGTCACGTGGCCAGCGTGACGAAGCTGCTCCGGCGAACCGGCACCAGAGCAGCACACGGAAACGCCGTTTACCTTCCCGCTAGTAAGCGGTCCCTATTTATCTACTTGCACCCGGGGGTGCTTTCGAACTGCTAGGTTGGCAGGCGCTGGGACCGAGCAACGGGAGCGCACCCCGCCGCGGGGATTCGAACTGCTGACCATGCGATCAGCAAGTCCTAGGCGCTGAGGTTTTACCCACAGCGCCACCTGCGTCCCTGTGTTGCTCTTACATACTGATTATTAGGCCCTCCACAATCCTAAGCCAGTGAGCCATGAGAGTTGTACCAAGCTGATGATCAGTTTGATGTTTCCAAACTCAGCCCTACCTTGTCTTTCCTCTGCACTCCCCCAAAACTGTGGCTATGGTAGCTACTGTAGCACATGCAGATTTCTGAGCTGACAAGGGAATTTTCAACTACACAAGCATCCCCCACCCCCAACATCAAGGGAGTAGAAATAAAAGGCAAAACCTATAAACCAGGGCTCTTCGCAGACAACCTAATGGTCACAACACCAGACCCCATAAACAGCCACCTTGACCAAAGAACTCAACACATTCACAATGGTGTCGGGCCTACAGGTGAACTTTACAAAATCTGATGCCATGTGTTTCAACACCATGATCCCTCATATCCAAAAAGAATTCACTGACACCACACAAAAAAACACAACCTTGCTGCACCAAATCCAGATAGTTAAGGTTCTTGGTTATTTGTACCCCTAACTGTACCTCCACAACTACAACCCCATATGGAGGGAAATTAACAAAGACTTGAAGAAATGGAATAAAGCCAACTTCACCCTCTCAGAATACCCATGATCAAATTTTATAACGCAACCAAAAGTAACCTACCTACTCCAAACACTCCCAATGTAAATTTCCCCAAACCAACTCCGTAAATGGCAGGAAACAGCTACATTCATTGATCTCACACAACAAGCCATGAATAATACCCAAATACCTGAATCTCCTCTCCTCAGCAGGAGGAAGAATTCCCAACATAGAACTGTATTACATCGCCAACCCAGTGTGCCACACAATCCCATACAACCTAGGTGCATATGGATACAATTCCCACAATGTACCCATTCCTCCCACAAACTAAGGAAAATTCCCACAACACTAAACAGGTTCACACAGGAAAGAAAAAGTAGGAAAACTACTCCAACCCCATCCCCATGAATCCCCCGGCTCACCACCCAATATTCTACCATGCAGCCCAAAGCTTCCAAATAAAAACATGGCACACCAAAGGCCTACACTGCATAACAAGACATCTACAAAAATAACAAACCAACACAGGAAATACTAAACAAACTAGGAGACTATTGTAGTCTTGTGCTGAGCAACAATGAGCAGAGCTCAGGGGAGTGGGAGGCCGGCCAACCAGAAGAGTCTCTGAGGTGTACTTGCCTGGAGGCAGAGTCGGTAGCCAAAGTCAGGTCCAGTTCTGGGGTCAGGCAAACAGCAATCCATGTGGTCAGGCGGTCCAGGGGCTTAGGGAATCGGATGCTTAAGGGTCAAGACAAGCAGGAAGCAACAAGGTAGAGCCAGAAACTACAAGCATAGTTACCAGCACCTGACTGCTGCTGGAAGCTCTGCTTAAGAAGGATGAAGCCAGCTGGTTCTCATCAGCTTTCTCCTCTGAGTCCTTGATGGCTGATCAGTTGCAGGTGGAGTCACTCCCCCTTCGGGCTGCTGTTCAGCAGGCAAAGCTGACTCCTGGCCCATGACAGAGACACTCAAATATCCTGGCTGACTCACAACCAGCTACACACCTGCTTAAATAATCCAGCAATAAAAGCAGCTGCCACTAGGCCTGACTGCCTTTGAAAAACTCCTCCTAATAACTGAGGAACACAGCAGGGGCATGGTATTCACAGTATACAAAATAGTAGTCCATGACCCCTCACAATAAAGACCAATGAGAGAATGAGATAGGATATGAAATAAGCCCTACCCAATGGTCTAAACCAGTGGTTTTCAACCAGTGTGCCGTGGCACCCTCAGGTGCCTTGAATGATGGTCAGGCCTCTTAGAAAAGCTAAGCAACATATTGAAATTAACACTGGGACAAACAAAAGAGGATGCCTTCACCCTGGTGTGGCTTCCCTTCAAGACAACAACCTAAACTCCCCAACAGCAAATGAATTGATATGGCTAACCTGACCCAACGACCCACCCCCCATGCACGCAACCAAAACTTGCAACAATCAATGAAATGCAGCCAACCAGGCCCTGGGATCTCCTTTATCTCACACCAACAAAAACAAATAAATGAATAAACTAACTAACCACATGATGCTGACACAAATCTCCACACATAAACCATCATTACATTACCCCACTTATTTCTCTCACATCTCACTCCTACTCACCTCCCCTGCACTTCACAATGATAGCAGTGGCTTACAGCAAATGTAACTGACCTGTAGAAAGGACTTTATGAACTGAAAACAGAGACATATGTACATTTGTTATCCATTAAAATCTCTCAATAATAATAATAAAAAATTTAAACCCTATACAAGCACCTTACCTTACAGCAGCCTTCTGCACATGTGGCAGAAAGCATCCACATCCAGAAACCTATTTCCTATACATAGTTCAGCCTCTGCTGGATAAGGGCCAATGAATTTTGTTTTTTCTCTGCAGATTTCACTGGTTGTGCTGCCCTAGTCCCACTATTATTAGTATGTTATAAATTTTTAATTATTTTTTTAAAAAAACAGAACAAATATATAAATGTAGTTTTCTGATGTAGCTGAAAGCCTAGGAGGAACATGGAAAGCTGCCTTATACCAAGTCAGACTGTTCATCCATGGTGCCCAGTATGGGCTAGACAGTACTGCCTAGCAGCCATTCCCAGTCCAGACTGGAGATGCCAGGGATTGAACCTATAACCTTTTGAATGCAAAGCATGTGCTCTTATCTACAACCCTTTGCTGACCCAGTGAATGAGAACCTATCTACATTTTAAACTCACATTTCGTGAATGACATTGACATGGTACAGTATTAAGAAAACTGGGACTTGTACCTTAGTGAGGGTGCTGAGACACATCTGCCGGAGAGTCCCAACCTGTCTCATAAAACTGCAATTCTCAGTATCCCTCAAGGAGAGGGAATAACTGATTGGACAGATTTCAGCAAAATACCAAGCACCTTCTACGTCACACTGGCAGTTGAATGCACATCTCTCCTGAATGCCACCAAATTATTTCCCTATGGATCATACCCTTAAGCAGAAGGAGAAGTGGAGAACCTGTGTGGTTTTTCTAGGAGCTAAACAGGAGGCTGAGCTCTGTGGATGCCCAAGTGCAAGATGCCAAACCAAGGATTTTATTCATCAGTGGTTACCTGCTAGGTAGGTGCCTGGATTTTTTTAATCCTTGCCCTTAACTGAGACATTTTACCAGTTGCTACTAGGCTCACTTTTTGTTGTTGTTGTTGTTTACCCATATTCATAAATAAATTGTTAGTTGCACTGTTAGTATACTAGGTTGTCATTAAGTGTCCCAAGGCAAGCTGTGAGACTTGCAGTGCAACTTTAGAGTTTTGTTGCTGAACATTTTCATTTGTTTGCAATAGCTGTCAACTTGCTCTAAAAAAAAACATACAAGGCAAAAGTGCTGTGAAGCTTGCATTTTTTAATAATCCAACTGTGGTTAGCTAAATATGCTTTGTTGTTGTGATTCTCTAAATTATTTGTGTTACTTTACCTGAAAATACTTCCTACTTAAACTTCAGTCTGTGCTATTTCTGGCCTTAAATGTTTCCTCCTTGGAGGAATAATTGTGGAAAAGCTTACTGAATGTTTTTACAGATATTCCTCCCTTTATAATGTTCATTTTCAGCATGAAATTTATGAATTCTTTGTTCTCTACTTCATACATGCCTATTTTTAATGGTCATATGGAAACAGAATCACCTGTTGTTACTCTGCAATTTGCACATATTTTTATCATCCAGAATATTACTACTGTACAGTATTATTGTGATATTCAGCCACAAGGGGGCAATGCTTTGTCGGTTATACTAAGGAGATAAATCAGCGGGTATTTTCTGTGGCAAGTAAACATAAAAGCAGCTACAGAGGGGGAAACTGGCATGGCAAAGCAAAAGAGAAATATTACTTTGTGTCCAATTACTTTGTGTTTTTAAAAGATGGACCAGTTTTACGTCAAGGGCTGACGAGGAGGCCAGTCCATATTTTGGTCATTTTTTCTAGCAATGAAATGGGCGCAGAATGTCACTCAGTCTACAGCAAGGGAAGTTAACTTTTAAAAAATTCCGATGGACTCAGATATCCAGCTTTAAGGGCAACGTGGGTAAACACAAGATAAGCTGACTTTCGGGATGTTTTCAAGGCACGTCCTGCTACTCAAATCAGCGTACCCCCGACCCTTCTGACGTTACAGTAAATGTGCCTAGCCTGCCTTGCTAAACTAACATCCAAAGCCTGGGTTCAAATGTCACTTCTGGGTTCAACTAGCCTTCAGCGAGTCGCAACGATCTACGACGGTTCCAGGAACGGAGGCAAAGTCAGGCGAAGTCGCCAGCGGGAATAGCTGCAACCACATGTGGCTGCCAGAAGCAAAACCCCAGGGCTCCCCTTCTCTCAAACGCTGCCGTCGGTTCTCTTGACGTCTCACTGACATCAGTAGCTGCGCTGCCTAACCCAACAGCCAAGGGGGGAGGCGAGCGGTTGTTAGGAACAGATCCATTCCTACAAATCCGGACGCAAGCACAGAAAAGAAAACAAAAGTGGGGGGACACCCCTGGAAATAAGCTAGGAAGGCTCCTGCGCCATCCCAATGCCCCCCCCGCTGCACATTATTGGAAATCCCACCACGGCTCCCAGCGGAATGTGCTGCCCCGTGTAGCTGGGGGGGGGGGTAAGCTTCGTGCGCCCCAGGTGCCCCTGCTCCAACTGCCCTGGCTACACTTCTTCCTGCGCGGAGGGCTTGAGGAATTTGACCTGGGGAGGGAATCCGCTTCAAAGCCCCTGGGCTGGAGAGACGGCACTCTCGCTGCTCGAGGCTCCCCAGACGCGGCAAGACACCAACCCGGGTGGGTTCGGGCTTTTCCTCCCTCCAGGGGGCGCCCTCGATGTACGGCAGTGGGGGGGGGGTGGGCGGGAGGAGCAAACGGCAGTCCCCGGTCGCTGCCCTCTGGATCAAAGGTGGCAAGGCGGCGGGGGGGGGGAGAAGGAGAGCGGGGGGGGGCGTTGAAGCACATCCCGCCCAGACCAATCCCTGACGGCTGCGGCTGCTGCCGCTCCCGCCGCCCCCTTGGCAGCGAGGCCCGAGAGCGCGCAGGGCTCTCCCCGCCCTCCCTTCCCGCTCCGCGGGGCTTCTCCAGCAACACCCTCCCGCAGTCACAAGGGCCAGGAGGTGGGGCCCGAGGTTCCTCTATAAAGGGCCGAGGCGGCACCTCGCTGCCAGGTTCACCCTGCCCCACGCACACGTGCAGCTCCGGACAGGAGGCGAAGTCCGGCGTGAAGCAGCGTCCCAAAGAGGAGCCGACGGGCGGGGGGAAGCCGTAAGCACGGTGCCCGACTCTGAGGCAAAGTCCACGCCCGGCCAGGTGCGCCGCCGCTCCCACACGCGCGCGCTGCCTCCACCTGCGAGCGGGGAGAGAAAGGGCTCGAACTCGGCTCTCCGCCCGCTGCTCGCTCACTCACCTCGCGGCCCCCGGGCCCTCCATGAGCGCCGCCACCCTGGACTGCCTGGACTCGCTGTCGTGCTACAGGAGCTGGTCCTCCCTGGAGCCCGCCAATTTCTACGACGCCAAGGCGGGCGGCGCGCTGAGTCCTTCGTGCAAGGCGGGCGGCATGAGCGCCAGCGCCGAGGAGGTCTCGTCAGCAGCGCCCGGCGGCGGAGGCAGCCGCGACCTGGCCGAGCTGAGCGCCGCCGCGCCGGCCATGTACGAGGACGAGAGCGCCATCGACTTTAGCTCCTACATCGACTCGATGGCGGCCGTGCCCAACCTGGAGCTGTGTAACGACGAGCTGTTCGCCGACCTCTTCAACAGCAACCACAAGGGCAGCGAACGCGGAGGAAGCGGCGGCGCCTACGGAGACTACCTGCCGCCGCCGCCGCCGCCGCCTCCGGCTCAGCACGCGCCCGCGGGCGGCGCCTTGGCCAGCCTGCTGCACGCTAGCGTCCCGCCGGGCCCGCTGCGCGGCGCCGTCAAGCAGGAGCCCGACTGGGGCGACGAGGCGTCGGGCTCGGGCTCGCTGCTGCCCTCTCAGATCGCCACCTGCGCCCAGACCATCGTCAACCTGAGCGGGCAGCCCACGCCGCCCACCTCCCCGGAGCCTCCGGGCAGCGCCTCGCCGTCCAGCTACAGCAGCCGCTCGTCCGGGTCGTCGTCGTCGGGCGGCAAAGAGCGCGCCGCCAAGAAGTGCGTGGACAGGTTCAGCCCGGAGTACCGGCAGCGGCGGGAGCGCAACAACATCGCCGTGCGCAAGAGCCGCGACAAGGCCAAGCGCCGCAACCAGGAGATGCAGCAGAAGGTGGTGGAGCTGTCGGCCGAGAACGAGCGGCTGCACAAGAAGTGCGAGCAGCTCACCAGGGACCTCACCAGCCTCAGGCACTTCTTCAAGCAGCTGCCCAGCAACCCTTTCCTGCAGGCGGCCGCGGCCACGGACTGCCGGTAACCGGCTGCAGAGGGAGCCGCCCCCCCGGGCTGGCTCTGCCACAGACTTTGAACTTCTTCCAGAATACCTCAGAGCGAGCCGCACAGGACTGCAGCGGGGGCTGCGCGGGAGGGAGGGGGGGAGGGAGGGGGGTTGCGGGGAGGAGAGGCCTGCGGCCGCGGCGCCCCGGACTGGGCCAAAGGGCGCCTTTCCCCTCTCCGGACTTCTTCCCTGACGAGGAAGAAGCAGCAGCCTAAGCTACAAGGCCGGAAAGAAACGCCTCGTGAAAATGTGTTGCCTTTCACGTTTCTTTCTTCGAATATGGGCTAAGCTTGGGTCTTTTAACCACAAAACTTGCCAAAAAAAAGGGTGAAAGAAAAAGCTAAATGTCTCCTTTTATCTTCCTAAATTATTTTTGTAATGATAGTTTTCGTTTTTCTACATCTTATACGGATGCAGCTACGGTACTTTGTAAGAAGCACATGATTTGCAAATACTTTTTATTGTAAACAGCAAGAGGGGGGGAATAGACTGAGCATGCTCAAAACTTTTATATAAATTTTTACAGCATTTCTAAAAATAAAAAAAACTTTTGAATTTTACTTTTGACTTTGTATTTATTACGCTGGGGGCAGCTGCTGAGGGATGCAGCAAGAAATAGAGCTCCATGCAAGAGTTAAGTGTGCGGTTTCTTGACTTTAAGCATGTAAAAAGGCACCATGATTAATGCTGTGTTAAATGACATTTAAATGCCAGTTTTATGGTGGACAGATGCTAATAAAACGGGAGTTAAAGGGGAGGTATCCATATTGTACTCTACTCTTAATTGCAAAAACACACTGGCTGCAGATTTCTGCAGTCAGGGTGGGAGGTTTACCCTGCATAAGAACCAACTGTATGATCCTAACCCTGGGTTGCCAGCTGTTTTTGGACTACAGTTCCTATCACCCCTGACCATTGACTCTGCTAGCTAGGGATGATGGGAGTTGTAGTCCAAAACAGCTGGAGACCCAAGTTTGGGAAATCCTGCCCTAACCTCTGAGAAGCTAAACTTTAAGCACACACTCAATGCAACTGCACACACATATATATTTGGGGGGAATACATAAAGGGTTGTAGCCAATTAAGTTTTACTCAGATTAGACCTCTTTAAATTAATGCACCCAAGTCGTTTCTGTTCATTAATTTCAGTTTGGTCTACCATGAGCAGGACTAGCATTGGATCCACATGTCAGTTTTCAAACAGATACATGTACACCGTGTTTCCTTAAAACTGCCATCTTTACATCAGAGGGCAGCATTGCAAAGTGGTAAAATCTCAGTGCAAACAGAAGGTGGTTTGGTTAGGAGATTGAATAGCCAGCAGAAGTAATTTTAAGTAGTGATTGTAATGACGCTTGTGAAGGCAAATGAAGCCACAGAAAGATCAAACCTGTAAACAAGAACACAAATATGAGTAGTGTTAGTAGGACTTTTCCAGCTCTAAACATAACCTTGGCTTGGTTTCAAAATCTTGAACTTTCATTACCTCTTAACACAAATCGTTGGGGGGGGGGGGTTTGGCCTTATTGTTGTTGCTACAGGGCCATGCTACTGGGTTACTTCAAATGTTGACAGCACTCCGGCACAGAAAACACTTTTAGGAACTGCTGTACAATCTGCATCCAAATAGTCATACACAATGACCACACGCATGTATTTCGTTCCGTGTGTGTGTGTTGGGAAGTCATAGTGATGGCTTCCAAGTGCACAGCAACGTGCATGGCTGTAGCTTCATCACAAGAGGGTAGCATTTAAAACATTTACATCCAACCTTTCTGTTCATCAAGGAAACCCCCCTATCCACTGCTAAAAACAATAAAAACGTGAGCCACTTTCTTTTTGTTGCACACAGAAAATATGCACGACCTAGATTTCATACTGCTTCTTGGCTAAAAGCCACAAATAAGGCAGAACTATTACTCGTTTTAGAATTACAAATAGGTAGGCACAAACTTGAAGTCTCTAGACACTGTTCTGAAAATTTTGGAATTTGATAATTAAAAAACAAACCTGAAGTATGCATGCTTAGGATTCAAGATCCCAATATATTATCTCTATCTCTCTCCACCTCCAATACAGAAATTCAACACCTGAGTATGCGAATGTATGCAGGGAGTTTCCTGTTCTCTGCAAAAGCAGTTCATACACATACAAGACTTTGTATCACAACTATCACAAGAAAGTCCAGCTGTTCCCAGCTGTGGTATTATTAACATATATTATTATCACCAGCACCTGCCCTTTACCCAGGTTGGGTTAAAACATTTCAAGTCCAATTAAAAACAGTTTAAAGCAAACTTATTTTATTTTGTTTGGTGCAAAAAATTATTATGATTCCTTAGAGAAATAAGTGTGTAGATAAAATGACAATATGTTTAAAATCACAATATATCTGATATGGTTAGAAACTATTCTGAAGCCCCAGTTCTTTAGTTTTTATGAACTATATAGCCCATTTATGTGAATTTGTTTTAAAGATACAACAGTTCAGTATTTATATTTAGATGATGGTTAATGATGCACACATGACCCCGACACCCTTCATCACCTCAGCAGGAAAAAAAGACTTATTTAACTCTTTGTAATATTTAATCAGTTTTCGTAACAAATATAAATTAGCATTACTCCATGTAATATTAGACACACTGTTTCAATGCATACCATTCAGGAAAGCTTCATTAGAACGTATGTTACTGGAGTAATAGCCACAGTTTATGTTAAAACGTATAGATAAGAAATTATTTTAAAATACCTCTTCAAACATACATTATTGATTTTTACATCTACTGGGGGAGGTGGGGAGGATAGCTTGTGAAACCCGTTACAAAAAATACCTTACAGACAGATCAAGACAATTGTTAGAAAAATACATTTCACTTCAGTGCTCCAAAAATTACTTATGGATTACCAGAAAAACATACACAGTAGAAAAAGTCCCATCACAATTAAGCATTTGCAAGTTCCACTGGTTTCAATGGAAGATGTAGAAGCACATCCATTTACCTTCTCTCATGGAAATCAATGGAAGCTGAACATGCTTAATATTGCCTGGCACATGCCCAATGTCCACGTTCAAAAAAATAGCAGTTTATTTTCAGAGTAATCTCTTTTTAAAATGCAGTATTTATCATGTCTGCATTACACATTATATACAAGAATAGTCCATAAATAACTATATTACAAAGTTCATAGACAGAGTAGCAGACGGTATTTCCTTTAGTTTCTTCCTGCATCTGGGAGAACAATTTCTTCCAATCCAACATAGCTAGTTGGGTGGCTGGTTACAGACTGAACATAACAATACAAAAACCCCACCTCTTTTCCCAGCACACTCTTCACTTCATAACTCTGTAATGATAAAGCACATTCATTAAAACAAACAATATTGTACATTTTGTCCCAGTCACCAAACAGCTGAAGTATACCCAGTGCAAGGTGATATCCAAAGTAAAATTTCTTGTTTTTTCTTGCTCAAAAAGAAAAGTAGCATGCATACACCTCATTTCTGCAACTGCAAGTAGTTTTCAACTGCTTTTATGATCATGTTTTAATTGTAACTAGCCTTGGTCAAGTGTGAAGGGCAGGTGGATATTGTTGTTGTTGTTGTTGTTGTTGTTGTTATTATTATTATTATTATTATTATTATTATTGTCATTATTATTATTACATTCCTAATGGGTTTGATAAACAAATGTGAATTAAAATGTGATAAATACAGTATCACAAAAATTGCTTAATCAGGCTTGCTAATCATATATACACTTCCCTGGGAGTAAGTCCCACTGAATGCAATGGGACTTAATTCTGAGTAGACATGTACAGAATTGTTCTGTCTGTGTTCAATTTAAGTGAAAACCAAACTGCCTCTAGGGAACATTCCAAGCATCCAATAGAAAGGATATTTAGACCAAAAGGTGAATCAATTAATATTTGTGTTTTCTACAGAGACAGTTGTTTTTATTGATGCTTCAATAAACTTAAACCATTATCAATTGCCCATGTTCATTGCACCTTCATGTGACTCAGCCCACTTTTAAATGTCACCCTTTTACAGCTAGAATGATGACATTTCAATTTCTTTAATCAATGTGTTTTTAAGTATACATACCCCATTCTCAGAGGGGGAGGACTCCAGGAGTGAAGAAATTGTATTTTGCAGAAGCTAATATAACAAATGGAAATAAAGAAAAGAATCATGTTTAAATTTTATTTGGCTATATAAAACATCAACAGTATTTAGTAAAAGTTAAAATTGTATGCCTATACTGATCTGTCCTCTGATAAAGCCAAACAGAAATCAGCTTATGTCCCTTAAAGTCTAAGTTTCCAACAAGTTGTTGTATGCTACGTAACATGATGATCCCAGTAAAACCCCTCAAAGAATTTTCCCCACATTTAAGACCTTAGAAATAATTGCAAAAATATTATTTTAGAAAAGAGTTGCACCGTGGATTTATAATTCAACAGGACATAGCTGACAGACTCAAAACTTTGTTAAATCTTGAAATTCAATAGGTGGCCTTGGGGAAGCAGCTCTATCTCATCTTAGCCTCATAAACAACCTTGTGAAGTCAGAGTGAAAGATAAAGACACATTGTAGCCTGCCCTGAGTCATCATGATACAAATGAATAATAACATTGGAGCAGAGCTTTAAATTCTTGTCCCTTCTCCCACTGGCCAAGGGTAGCTAATGTGTGAGGCTCCAGATGTTGGAACACAACTTCCATTAACCCTGACCATTGGCCCATGCTGGCCAGGAGTCGGAGACAAACAACATGTGGAGGGTTGAAGGCTACCAAACCTTGCCATAGAAGTAATACTAGTCCTTGGCCCATATATACTTGGAAGTATTTCTCTAGAAATAGGAACTAACAAAGCAGCATGTGTTCCATTTGTTTCTGAAGGCCCTGTAGTCCAAATTCTAAGGCAGATCACTCCACATGGCAATCCACCCCTAACTTTTTACAGATCAATCAAGTTCATCTACATTATAAATGTCCCATAAAAAAGGGTTCTGAGCATTGTAATTAAAGAATATATTTCTTCAGGTAAGGTTGTTCATTCCAGAAATTGGCACACAAGTCTCAGTACAATCCTATTTCTCTGTAACATATGAATTGGTACAGTCTGTGCGTGTCCCCAGCCAGTGCCTGGATGCAGTCATGGGTCAGATGACAGCTCATCAACTGCAACTCAGTCCTGTCAATTCAGAGACCCTGTGGATAGGTGGTACCCAGGAATTGGGTTGCACTCTGAAACAGCAGGTACATAGAGTAGTTTGGGAGTGCTCCTAGGTCCATCACTGTGAAGACAGATCAAGGTGACCTCAGTGGCTTCTTTGAGTGCCCATTACCAACTTGGTTTGATATGTCAAATTTTACTGCATGTCATATTGTTATTACTTTTATGTTAAACAGCTTATATATTTTTTATTATATTAAGCTGTATTTTTTTAAAGGACATAAGTCTTATAACCTGTACTTTGTTCCTCTCATACCTTTACTTTTACTGTGCATAGTGGTCTGGACTGGCACTGCAGAAATACTTCCAGGTGCATCTTGAGAACTGGTGAAGTTATGGCATCACAACATTGGTTGCAGTAGAGCAAGCCTCTGAAATACAGGGGAAGGTCCATGTTATATATGCATCCAGCACCTCATTTTTCTTTATTCCTTTGACAGTTTGAAGGTGACCAAAATCAGTCTTTTTGATGTGAATTTTGATCATTAGCTGGGAGAAGTAAAAGCTATCTTTTCCCCATGTTCTCTTCATAATGCTAATGCCAGGGAAGAAGGAATCTGAAAGCGAGAACAGGGGTAAGAGGGGAGCTTAACCTTTCCATCCTCACCAATTACCCCCCCCCATGCTCTCCCCCCAACAAGGCTGAAAGACAAAAATTAACCCAGTTTAAGGGAAAACTAATTAGGAAGGCACATGCATGCGAGAGAAGCAGCAGAGTTAAGTATCCCTCAATCCTACACTGCTATTTTATTCCAATATTCCAGCAGTAATGTCCTTAGGAAATTTTGTTCAGGGGTTATTTGTTTTTGTATCTTTTTTTTTAACCTGCTCTTTTGCCAAAAAAGCTCCCAGAGTGGCTTACATAAGATTACTAAAAACAAGCTGTTCCCTGCCCACAGGCTTACAATCTAAAAGACACGTGAGGGAAGGGGAGGGGAGGATGAAGAAGAAAGACGCAAACAACGCAGGCACCAACTCTTCAGGTAACGTTATATCCAGCTGAAACAGAAACAACTCCAAAAGGAGAAACTCAGTGGACCTGGTCTCTCAGCAGAGCTGATGGAGGAACCATACTTTCCATGCCTCCTTATGCTGCAGCCTGATGGAATGCATTGTGAACAAGGAGATTATGAGAAATCCATACTGTGTTGTTTGTTCCCAGCAATATTAATAGAGATACAGGTTTTGTTCTTAGTTACAGCAACGACTGACAGATCCATTCCCTCTGGTTCTGTCTAACCCTATAAAATGGCATCCTGTGGCACTGAATTAAAAATGTTATGTGCTGCATGCACGAAATAGTACTTTTTGTCTCTCCCAAATATACTGCCAATCAATTTTATTGGATGGCGAAGAGAACAAAATGTCTTAGGAGATAAAATAGTTCCTTTTTACTTTCTTCATGCTATTCAGTTTTATAAACCGACACAGCTCCAGTCAGTGTCCATATGCAGAGGGTTTAATAGAGCCATGCTTTGCCCCCTTCACATTCCCCATCCATTCCTCTCTTCCTGAGGTCCAGAGCTTGTGTTATTTGATCAAGCAGAGGGAAGGAGAAGGACAGAAATTATAGGAGACATGCACATAACTCCCACTCTCTGTAACGTTCAGTCGTGCTGCTTGTATGTGCATTGGGAAGGAGGAAAGAGAGCATAGTAGGAAGTCCTCTATATCCGGGCACACTGCCTATATGGGGAAGACTCACGTCCAAGTATTCTGAATGCTTCTTTGAGAAACAATTGGCTGGGTAATTATATTAAAAAAAAACCCAGAGGGGTGTAACATTAAAATATGAGATATATCTCTGTACCGCAACTTTTAATCCACTAGATGAAATTAAATAGAAACACCTTTGTAACATCTTGATCAAAATTTGGTAAGGCCACAAATTGCCCAACACTACATTAAGGGAACTTTTCTCTTATCCTTTGACTTCTAAATTTCCTTACAGCTTTTGGCAATGCACTCTGTCAAAAGGCTGAGACTCCCAAATATACAGTGCCCAATAGGACTGCCCTTATCTGTATGCCAGTTGGCACAAGCTTGTTCTTACCTGTCTTGTGGACGCTTCTCTACTTTCCCATTGCCACATCTGTTACACGCAGGCCATGAGAAAGCAGTTCTTTCATTAACACCAGCAACAGTGCCTGGAAAAAAGAAAGGAAACGTTTCTACAGGCTTAAGAGCCATTGACACAAGCATCAGAGGTGACCAAAGCTCTTGGCTTGTTATAGTATGGCTCCTTTTTCTCTGCCAAAATTAAGCATTTTTTTCATAAATTGGGGGGGGGGTATTTCAGGTATTTGACAACCTGTTTCATTTTTGAAAATATCTTTAGATTAGCTTCACAACATCTAGAAACCATTTTTCTAATGCCATTTATTTAAAAGCCCCATCAAAGGCAATTCACATGTTTTCATACACAACATAACTTGGGGATGCACTACCAGAAGATGCAGCGATGGCCACCAACTTGGGCAGCTTTAAAAGGGGAGTAGGCAAATTTATGGAGAATAAAGCTTCCATTTGCTACGATTCATTATGGCTGTGTACTACTTCCAGTATCAGAGACAAAATTGTTACAGAGGTTGTGTGCCACTCCTATCCCTGTTGAGTGGTAGAGGGAATCCAGGGAATTTCCAGGTGCTCACCCAGGGTCTGTGTTCCTCTTAGAATCAAGATGAGGCAGAGACTGTCATAGCTTTAAGAAATATGATTTATTCACATATTTAACACTTGAGTTTGGCTGGAGGGAGTCCTGCTCTTACAGCACTGTCATCTTAAGAGGGGCTTTTTCCCCACGGCAGTGCAGAACTGGAGTCTAACGCATTGCTCCCAGCTAGCCTGACAGAATGGTTCTGTTTTTGTTCTTCCTTCTTGTTCCCAGAACACCCTGCTAAATGCACTCTTTTCCTGTCACCTCACACACACATCTTGGCAACCTCTGTCCACCCAGGCCCAAGGATTCCTCTCTCCAATATGGGCCATCACCACCTTTTGTCATGTTAACATCTCGATCTCAGGCGAGGATTGGAAAGGTAGTTTAGCCTGGATTTTCCATTGGGCTGGAATCTTCCCTTCATTGCTCCAAATATTAGCTAAATCCTGACATTCATTAATTTCTACTATAAACTAATAGAATCTAGTACCCCAAATCTGCAACAGTATGTTTCTGAATACTAGTAATGATAGACAACTGTTGTGTCTGTGCCTGCTTGCAGGCTTCTCATAAGCATTAGGCTGTCCACTGTGAGAACAGTATGCTAGAATAGATGGGCCTTTGGCCTGCTTCAGCAGGGCTCTTAATATGTTCTCACCCAACAGCTTTTAAAAATTCTGTCACTATTCTACATTTCCGCATTAGAGAGCAAATGTTCTTAGTCACAATGGTTTCAATCCTATATATGGAAAATGCCAGAGGGATGGGTGTGGAATATCAACAGATAAGATAGCTTTCTTAAAGCATTTACAATGGTCTAAAACAGGGACTTACTTTTTATTTATATCCACATAATTGGAAACTGAAACCACTAAAAAACCCTGACATACGTGACTAGAAACATTAGGGAACTGAAGGTCAGAGAGATATTCTGGATCGCGAAGCATTGTTGCCAAGTATTATAAAGCAAATAAATGGGGCATTTTATGGGAAGGCTAGTAAAAAGATTTAGAACAATGGCGATTTGTTGATCCAAGCAGTAAACATTAAGGATGTAGCACTGTTTGTGAGCAAAACATACAAATGGATAATCTTGGGACACCTGCAAGTAAAGGGATTACAGTTGCCAAGCCTACAGTGCTTATGTCAAAGGCCAATCACCTAGTAATCCTTGTTATGGTGAGTAAGAGGCACTTAATTCTATGGTAAACTCAAATGTTGGAGAATCAAAACTGGCAAAGTCATGTATACTGGAGTAGCAAGGCTGGAACACTTTATTTAAAGTGAAAAAAAGGAAAGCATCCATGTAAGACTTTTTGTTGCTTCATATCCAATCTTAGGAGCTTCCGAAACATTTTAGGATTGACAGCTATTTCCAACTGTATGTAAAAAAAAAGTAGTAATTCTCAAGGAAAGCCTGAACCACAGTGAGAAGCATCAATAGATTAAGTGCAGCAGATTGACTGGTCACATTTGCATCTCACTTTCCCTCTAGGGAACTCAAGCTGGTAAATATTGGTTTTCCCAAACTTATCCTTGCATTGATCCTGTCAAATAAGTAATACCTCTGAGATGACATTATGAGATAACACAATTATGTCTGGTGACATAATGAGGTCACCAAACCCCACTCCCTAATTAAGCTGAATTCCTGAGCATGGATTTGAATTCCGACCCAAGCCAAGCACTCTAGCTGCTCCATCAGACTGGTGACTAAGCCAATGTTTAAATTAGGTAATACAGGCAGTAGGTTTGAAATAGGGTGCAAAGCTACCTAAACAAGTGAATCAATTATCATTATTCAGAAATATGAGGGGCAGAGGCCACTGTTTCATACACACATCAATATTAAGTGAATTTAATAAAACATTCTGAAATGGGAGCTTTTGCTGTACAGAAGAGGGAAAAACATCAACTGAAAGCAAGTGCTATACTGTAACTGCAGCCATTTACTGCAGCTTTACTTATATCCAACCAGCTAGGTGATGCTGCAGAGGATTGTACTCAAAAGTGACATAGCTCCCAAACAGACATTCAATGTTTAACAATTGCTGATGTTATAGGCCTCCTTTCATGGGCATCACCAGGATATTTGGGGGGGGGGGGGGCAGAACCGACATGATTGGTCAGTTAAGTATTTATATTGTTTTACTTGATTTACTTGATTGTTTTACTGTATTTGTCCTGTACTGTATATGGGGCAGGCCTGCTCACCTGATTTGAAATGGTAGCAGGAGAAAAGGCTTTTGTGACTCTGCCCATTTTAGGCCTATACCTGGTGGAAGAGCCTAGCAGGAGCCACTATCTATTCCCTATTTGACCCAAATGTTCCAGAGCTTAAGGGTGAGCAGCAACAGCATCACTACCTCTGTAAATTTCCTCCATGGTGAAGGGATGCAAGGAGGGGAAAACATAATTATTCCTCCCTCTACTGCGCTGCGCTGTCTAAAGATTTAGCAGTGAAAGATGGGTTTGAAATGAAAGAAGAAAGGCAAAGGAGAGAAATATATTATTTTCCCCTCCCTCTGCTCTTCCCATACCTGTTAAGAGAAGGGGAAGAATGTAGGAAATGAAATTCTTCCATCTCTGCCCTGTCCCCTTGAACACATGGGTGAAGAGCAGCATCTGTCACCGCACTGTGACTCTGCTTGCAAGTAATGATTAAAGTCTGTGGCATAGCTACCTGAAGCTTTTCTCCTTGTGAGTAGATAGCCAAATGGAGAAGAGAGCAATGTCCCTGGTAAAGTTTGTCCAGACATCACTAGGAACATTGCAGGGAAACATATATTTCTTTAGTAAAGTACTCAACCTTTTGCAAAAGAAATTGGAAAGAGAGATCTAAATGAGGGACTCCACCAGCTGCTCCCAGGACTTAGCCCGAGAAAAACAGCTGGCACACATGTGCCCTTAGAAGATGCAACTGGAAAAATGCCTACATGTGTAGGGAACAAACAGATTAAATAACTGAGGGAATGTCTGCCACCTTCACAACCTGCGATATCACACAGGGGCTGCACTTCTGTAAAGGTGGGCAATGTTGATGCCTTTGGGTGGTTCAATCCCTATTGCTGACTTGAGATCAAATTCTGTTAAAAATTGCCATTGATTAGTAGAATACAGGTAAGGGCTAGGGTTATGAACAAAGTAGCTGATATGCTAAGTGTTACAGGGGAAAACAAATTAGAAATAGTAATGGAGCAAACATTCTACAAAGTACAAGTACCCATCTATAAATTGACCTTCATTTTAAGAAGTACTGCAAAAGTTTATATAAACCCAGTTCATATAAACCTGGACTTAGATTTATATAAATGTAATATCTGCTAATAATGCTACATAAGGGCTACAGTGATGTATCTTTCAATTTATCCCAATAGCATATACCATTTTTCATTGCTGTTTTATTATTCCATACACCACCTAAAAAGTACTAGTGAGTTGTAGTGCTAGAAAGTTTGACTAGGACCGAAGGGGACGCAGTTTAAAATCTCAACAAAGCTATGAAGTGATGCTGGGCAATCCTGAGCCTATCATATACACTCCCACCTAACACTCCCACCTAACATGCATCACGGGGTTGCTGGAAATTTAAGATGGGGAGAAGCCATGCAAACTGCCCTAACCTTTTGGAGGAAGGGCAAGATAAAACACAATGAAATTAAGGTTTCCAGTACGCAAGAAAGACTGATCAACTTTTGCTTTGGGAAAAGCTTACTAACCTCTTACAATACAAATGGAATTGACTTGGGTTGCAGAATCCAGCTCATCTAGTTTGACAGGACCAGTCAGTTCAGTGATGTCAGCACCAACAGCCTTATACAAAAGGGGCCTTTGTAACAAGAGAACGGTACATTCAATGCAAATAATCCTACCTGCCAACAAAGACATTTTGATATGTTACAGTAACAAGGAAAAAGGTGACCATGTTAATTGTCTGGGCCAATAAAGACAACATTCCTAGCCAGTCTTTCACAGAGCTTGATTTGGTCCACTTTACTCACAAACTCTGAAATGAAGCACATGCTATGCTCTTGCTAAAGCGGCTTTCAGTACAAACTATCCTATGTGTCAATTATTTAAAGGGGAGAAAATATTGGGATTGCTTGTGGGTTCTCTCTCTCTCTCTCTCTCTCTCTCTCTCTCTCTCATTGCCAAACTGTTCTGAGGCTAGACATGTTGCACTTTGCTCCTAAAAGCAGGAGGGCCAAACCTTTGCTCAGCAGAGTGTCACATGGATGATTCAATGGGTCTGGATGAATGAAAGGAGTCTTTTGTAAGTAGGTCAGTGGCTCAAATGCAACAGAGGTTCACAATGACCAAAGGTCATAATCATCTTATGAAAAACTTACCCTAGGCATGACCACAATCCAAGTCTATTTTTTTCCAGCACAACCATTGATACTATGTTAGCAATTCTAGGTGGGAACAAAGGGACAGTGGTCATTATTAAGAGGACCGCAGGAGGGACCACAGTAGTGGTTAGAGGGGTGGACTAGGACCTGGGAGATCAGGGTTCAAATCCCCACTTGGCCACAAAGTTGGCTGGGTGACCTTGAGCCAGTCACTGTCTCTCGTCCTAACCTTCTTCACAGTGTTGTTGTGGGGATTAAATGGGGAGGGGGAGAACCAGGTATACCACTTTAGGCTGCTTGAATGAAAGGTGGGATATAACAAAAATGAAACCAACATTATGTGTGCAGTAACATAAGTAGTTATCAAAGTAGACAGGAGACCTCACACCAGTGCATCTTTCTTTCAACTGCCTTCTCAATAGCTACACTAATGTGGTGTGCAAGACATAACTCTCACTTTGGCAAATGTATCTTGATTACATATAAATAAATGTATCCCAACAACAACTTGCTATGTACAACAATGCTACCTGAAGAGGCTAGAGGCAGGAATGAGAAACAGGAATACTCAACGGATTCTATTGATATACCAATTCCACTGAGCAAATCCCCCCCTCCTTCACATGCCAGCATCCATTCCATCAGGATGTGGCAGAGGGAGAGAGAAAGGAATCAAGAACACTCCACTGAATCTGCTGTGAGACCAGTTTCATTTTCTGTCCATTCCAGCTGGTCATTATAACTACTGTACTCTGCTGTTTTGTGAACTTGTGCCCAAGTTCACTTATTTTGTCTCTTTCCTCCTTCTTATCCCTTTTCCTTTTGCGCTGCATCTTTTAGGGCCAAATTACACACTAGGTTTAAGGCACAGCATGCAGCTACATCACTGGTTTTTCTTTCATGAATTACTGGTGCTGTGGGGTGATTGTTTTTGGGATTGTTAAAAAAGAGAGCAAGAAAAGCATTTTAGCAATAATTTAAAAACAACATAAAATTGGCATCCAAGAATTACAGTGAATGGCTACAAATGGCTCCATTCACAGCATCGTGCTATGCTCACTGGTGTGGACAGATCATATTTATTTATTAAATTTGTATACCACCCTTGTGGGAAGTCAATTGCAGACAGCAGTAGGAGCCACCCTAGACACTCATTAGGCTGTAATTTGCAATGGCACGAGGAAGCTTATGAATCTTATTTAAAATTTATCTGTCTCCACTTGTGCTGGAGCTTACCATTTCCACATAGAGCATCTTTGAAGAAAACTGCACATGGGGATGTGCTCTCCAGTGCCTCCATTACTTCTACGCTGATCACACATGATGAAGCAATAGAAACTGGCAGAGTTTTTGGAGTTCCAGCCCCACTTTGCAGGGAGAAAGTAGTCACAAACAGCCAAAATTGCCTTTGGCTTGAAGAAGTGCTGTCTGTTACCTAGAATTTGAAAGAAAAAGCATAAGTAATTCATTAAAATTTAACAAAGCATTACTTTTTCTCTCCAGGATTAGATCAAAACTATTAATCAGTTCAGTGGGTATAATCTACAGTTTAGCAGGTAGCATTTAAACCTTTAATTCTGAAGGCTGAATTTTATAATACTTAACATGATATAGATCTTAGTTCTATGTTTTGCTGTGTCACAATAGTACAGCAAAGGACTGAGTATAAGACTCACAGTATGTAATTCTCTATTATGAAAACCAATTTTTAAAATTTTATTTTTAAGACTCAAAGTATCACTGTATGCATAGGGACAGCATCAATTACCACCACTACTGCCTTCAGACCTCAGGGAAGTCCTTATGTGGCATTACTATACAGTGGTACCTCGGGTTAAGTACTTAATTCGTTTTGGAGGTCTGTTCTTAACCTGAAACTGTTCTTAACCTGAAGCACCACTTTAGCTAATGGGGCCTCCCGCTGCTGCCGCGCCGCTGGAGCACAATTTCTGTTCTCATCCTGAAGCAAAGTTCTTAACCTGAAGCACTATTTCTGGGTTAGCAGAGTCTGTAACCTGAAGCATATGTAACCTGAAGCGTATGTAACCCGAGGTACCACTGTAAGTAGCCAGAGGTACCACTGTACTAACAAAAGGACTGCATTTGCTTTCACACCCAAAGCTATTATACAACCTTGAACCAGCAAATGATTGCAATAAACTGTAAACTGTCCTATGGACAGTGCCAGATTTATGTATAAGCTAAACAAGCTATAGCTTAGGGCCCCACTCTCTTGGGGGGCCCTCCAAAAAAAACAAATAAAATAAAACCTACATACAGCAACAGTGTTTGTGTTGTGTAGGCTCCTATGATGTAAGTAATGGGCCCCGCCTGCTATATAAAGGGCCCCATTACCTTCAGTAGCTTAGGGCCTCATCAAACCTAAATCTGGCCCTGCCTATGGAACAGAACTGCATGAATCTTGCCTTGCCACAGATTGCTGCTTAACTGTTGTAGCATAAATCTTAGCAGTTAAACTGGCAGACGGAAGGATAAACATTTTCCTTTTCCAGAGGGGTAGCCTGAAACTTGAAACCAGTGAATTACAATCCATGAAGAAGTTCAGTGCCGTCACTTATAGAATGAATTGGGACAAATGGTTTTTCTTTTTAGAAAAGCATGCTACATGTACATTCAAATCAAATGTTTATTCGGCTTTACGCCCATCATAAAACACAACACAACAAAACAAATCAAATAAAACAGCGGACTCGTACAAGCCACAAGTAGTATAACACAGTTCACAACTCACAAGGACAAATATTAGCCAATTCATAAGAAAAGTTTAAGATTAAGATTAAAATTAAAATTAAAATTTTTTTGCACTACACTAAATACATGCTACATGTATTGATTGGCTTTGGAATTTCAGGATGTCAATGTTATCAATGTGCATGACCACTGTTAACATGATTATCACCAACTGTATTTTCCTGCTTTACATTATCTTTTGACCTCATTGTCTACAATTTCCCCCTGCACAGCATACCTAAAACTCAAGGCAAAACTTCTGATAAAGTGGGCTGTATCCCATAAAAGCTTACATAATAATACATTTGTTATTCTTGAGGGTGCCACAATGGTCCACACAGTGTGAAATCGCTTCAAGATGCTTCATAGGAAGCAGCTCCTAAATGAAATAAGTACGGTAAATGTTTCCTTGTAATGTTTTTCTTGCCTGCACTAGGGTTTTCAAATGTATTACCTGAACATTTCTTTACTAATCAACTAAAAAAAAGCACTTCTTATTCATGATGTCAGATTATGACTTTGACCTAGTTCATTTAAAGAAATCTACAAATTCACATTTTTCCCCTCTGAATAAGAAAAACACCAGAAGCATTATTATTAAGTTAGGTGATATGCTCCACCCCCTTGGTAAAAACTGCAGTTGGTATGAACCTAGAATCTTTCCTCTTGGATAAATGTCAACATTTTTCAAGGATGCATTTAAACCAGATGATTCATGAAAGATAATGGGAGAAACAAATACATCTACCCAAACAACATAAATGTCCTGCTCAGAACAGTGGGGAAAACAAGCTAAAGGTAAAGGATACAAAAACAAATGAACTCATAGTAAAAGTGCCTACCTTTTGGGTTGACACTGGAAGTAGTTCCAGCTCAAAATTAGGACATTTAATTATTTTACTGGGAAAATATATAGCTAATGCAATTTGATTAAATTTGTCTGTAGTTTTTATAACTTTTTCATGTTTATCACTAAACTGCCTAGGGGCTGAATCCAATCATGGAAGGAAGGCTCCTATCTCTAGCAGCTGCTTCCATGAATAGAAGGCGTGGGGAGAAGATTTTCACTGATTCTCTCTTCCTTTTGTAGTTCCCCAAATCCCCCCACCCCATCCACTATAAAAAATAAATCTAATCTGCCCTTGGAAGTCCTTTGGAGCAGTGTTAGAAGTTGTACAGGGAGATTCAGGAGAAAGGGGGAATCAGTGAACTTTGCCTTTCCCCACTTCTGTTGAGAGAAACCTCCACTAGAACAAAAAGCCCTCTGGGAGGAGTCACATAACCCCAAATGTCTTCACTGTTTCTGCAAAATGGCGTCTTGTAAGCATCTACATAATACTACCGAAAGTGTTTACGTAATGTTACAGACTGAAAATATCAGTGCAGTTACTGATTTATTTATTTTAACCCAAAATATAAATGAACACTTGATGAGCTCTTTGGTCCTATACCATCAGTGCTAATGGCAAAAACAGTCATACTATTCCCTGAATTTATACCCTATATTTCCTATAAGGAAAACATGGTTCTCCAGCTCCTCCATTCTCCATGGGACAGGTTAGGCTGAGAGACAGGCTACCCAATGAGCTTCATGATTGAGTGGGGATTTGAACCCAGGCCTCCACAATACTAGTCTCATACTATTCACAGAAACCTTATAGCTGTCTTTGGGCTCCTTTAGGACCCAAGTAGTTTACTAGAAATATGGTGTTATATATAAATATATAGGCAAAGGTTATTGAAGTGAGTATGCTTAGGTAAAAGCATACAATGTTGTTTTATTTTTCTCTCTCATTTGCAGCTTGTTACAATGAAGTATTTGTACTTTTAAAGAATAAAACAGTATTGTCTGGGAAACAACAAACAGATTTGCAGCACTCTAAAAGGCTAAAAAAAATATTGTGGCAAATGCTTTGGTGGCCATAATAAGTTGATTAGTCTTTAAAGTGACACAAGAATATCATTTTGCCTCCTTTTTTGTTGATGTTCCTACCCTTCTGGAAGTTGTAGAGTTAAGGTTTCATTCGGATGTCACCACTTATATAAATATTTATTTAAAAAAACACATATACCCATCTAATGATTTATTTAATAGCTGCATAGCAGAGAGGTTGGAAAATATGAGTGACAAAATATTTGGCAATTTGGCAATTTATATTTGGCAATTTATTAAATTCAGTTTTGCTATTGTTCTTTAAAAAAAACTTTTATATTTCATACCCAGAACTTACTTTCCATAACTACAGATTTTAAAAGTTAATTGAAAGACTCAGGGTGGTTTTTTTAAAGAAGACTCGCATGGAGAAACATTAGAAATCTGAAACTCTAACCTTTAGATTCTGACCAATGGGACAGTCAGCCAAAAAGTAAATAACAATAAATCATTTTAATACCATCATCTTTCTGTTTCTGTGTCAATTTGTTCTGAACAGAAAGGACAAAACAGACAAAACAGCAGCAGGATTGAGTTATGCGACAGTACAGCTCCCCCAAGCACAGATGGAATATATTTCCTTATTTTCCTTTTGTACCATAATACTTATTTTGAATAGTAATAATAAAAATGGCCATGTTTCCATTTCTCACTTCACATTAAGTGAAGTCCTGAAGAGTTCTAGTTCAAAGAGCTATACTGAACAACACTGGTGATAAAAAAAAAATCTTATCATTGTTAAGCACAAAACTTATTTTATAAATAAAATGCATAAATTCATACAGGGTTCATACAGGGGTTTCTCTCTCTTTCTCTGTGTGTGTTCTGAAAAAGTTAGTCAACAAGAGAAAACCAAACAAAGCCAAGGTCTTCACCTTCATATTTTATGATGCACTAGACTTGTGCGAAGGACAAATCTTTACTGGCAAAGACTGAAGCAGTAAACAAGTTTCAGCCATGGCATTTTGATTCCAAAATGTTTACAAAAGGTAAGTTCCTTTTTTATCTTCACAGCTGCAAAATCAAACTCTTTTGGTTCTTTCAAATCATTCTTGAAGATTTAAACACTGGATTGTGGCTATAAAACACTATACCTAGAATTATCACTTATTAAAGACATCTGAGGTGAATTACTTGAGTAGCTATGATATCTTTTCAACATATGTATCTGCCCAGGGATAAGGAAGCATCCAGTAAACACTGAGCTGAAATTAGAAGTAGAAACCAATTTAAACAGAGCTTGCTGGTGTCTTGAGTCTCTGGATGTTAACTCCCTCCAAATGTGAGGCCCATGTATCCAGAAGGCATACAAATTTATGTGAGAGCAGAGCACAACCAGCTTGAAGCAATGTTGGGGCATGTGACTTGCCAACAAATTTGTTGGGTAACACACAAGATTTATTTTTTTAAAAAAGAATTTTCTATGATAAAAAAGACCAATTCAATCTTTGGAGTTAGCCCTTCAACAACATATAATGGCTTTAAGACAATTAATCATGCATCACTTAAGTTAAAAGAAAGGGACTCAGCCTAAGTTTGGCTATCTTTATGAAGTGGACTATTTCTAATCATTTACCTGAACTTTCTAGAGTTACATCCAAAATGACAAGTTTCAGATTTTGTTCATGTTTAACTGGATTTTAATTTAATGGGCCACTTTACATATATTTTTATGCATTGTTAGCCACCCAATAAGAGACATCAAATATGTTTTGCTAGCATTGAAGAACTACATCCATTGGCAGGGTTGCTCTGTACTGCAGCTACAAAACCTCCCACCCCACCCCCCCAGCAAGTGCCCACTATCTAATATGGAAATGTTAAGTGAGGGGAAAACACCAGGACTTGTAGGACTATTGCAGAAGAAGAGCAAAACAACAACACGCCTGGATTGTTAAGAGACAGAGGGAGGGGCAGGTGAAATATGGCTCAGTCGTATGCAGTTTTTGTAATGCAATTTTTAGGTGTAGGAACTTTAGTCATCGCTCCTATAATTATATAACAGTGCTTGTTTTGTTCCCCAAATACAAATCTGATGTCAGATTTATGCATCTCAGGGTGGTTTCTGGTTACGGCAATAGCAAATGCCCCAATTCATACCATAGTAAAAATTTCTCTCCAATCTGCCAATCTTTTTGTAATCGGCCCATTTGCAATGCTATAGCCTCAACTGTCCAAATCACAGGTTGACAACCCCTGGCCTGCATGCACTCCTCAAGTGCATGCTGGGACTGTTGGGAAAAGTGCCTTAACCTCCCACCCGCAGAACTCCTCATCCACCTTTTGCCAATGCTTCCCCAATCTTTTTCAATACAAGTTAGGGTCCCTGCAGGTACACCCACCTTCCATCTATTTTTTAATCCCTACAACCCGTATATATACTATCAGCTGAATTGCAAATGCTTTGGTAAACTTCTTTCTTTATATCAGGAGCACGATACTGTGGCCCTCCTGATATTACTTGACCTTGCTGACTAGGGCAGAAAGCGGCTGGAATCTAATTAACAGCTGAAGGGGCAAAGGTTAATACAGTGGTACCTTGTCAAACTTAACCCATTCCAGGAGTCTGTTCGATTCCCGAAACTATTTGAAAACCAAAGCCCGGCTTCCAATTGGCTGCAGGAGCTTCCTGCACTCAAGCGGAAGCCGTGTCAGACGTTCGGCTTCCGAAAAATGTTCGTAAAGCAGAACACTTACTTCTGGGTTAGTGGCGTCCAGGAGCCAAGCCAAGGTACCCACTGTATAAGAATGTAAGAAGGGCCTGTTGGAAGAGGCCAAAAGTCCACCTGCTCCAGTACTCTGTTCTGTGGTTAACCAGATGTCCATGGGTTTCCCATTTCTGCTCTATAGGCAGCCAGCAGTCAGACCAAATCCCATGAGGCAGAATCACATCATAGGTAATCAGGGACAGCCAATGTGGTGCTTCCAGATGTTGTTGAACTGCAACACTCAGCATCTCTTACGCTGGGTGGTACTGATAGGAGCTGTAGATACCTGTTATTCTGATTGTTATTGAATGGCATCAGTTACCTGTTGCTTGCTTTAAACAGTGCAAATGTACGCGCTCTCAAAGAATTTGGATAAATTCTGTCTCCTTTCCACTAACCAGAAACAGTATCCTCCTGCTCAAGGTTGGGAAATGATATCCAAAAAAGACTAAAAAGAGAGAGAGGAGCCATCTACATATACAGTGGTACCTCAGGTTACAGATGCTTCAGGTTACAGACTCTGCTAACCCAGAAACAGTACCTCAGGTTAAGAACTTTGCTTCAGGATGAGAACAGAAATCGTGCTCCAGCAGCGCGGTGGCAGCAGGAGGCCCCATTAGCTACAGTGGTACCTCAGGTTAAGAACAGTTTCAAGTTAAGAACGGACCTCCAGAACGAAATAGGTTCTTAGCCTGAGGTACCACTGTATATATTGTTTGGACCAGCTATGTTTAAAGAGAAATGTTTTGTTAGTTTGCAAAGACACAGACCTCTAAAACCAACTAACCAGCTCACTCAAAGAATTACCTGCAGTCTTCGATGTACAACATGTGCCCAAAAGCTGCAACACTGATGTGAGCCAACCATCTGAAATGCAATAAAAATGTAAGCAAAATGCATAATTTCAAACATGTTAATATGCTAATAAATATGCCACTTGTAAAACCTGTGATGACAACAAGAATACCTGAAGAATTTCCTCAAGATTGTGCATGGCTGGGGGGAAATACAAATCTGAAATTTGTTCTTCGCTGTCATCTATATCAATTTGTCTTTGGTCCGGTTGAGCAGCAATAATGTAACAGAAACTAGGAGCAGGCAGGTTAGCAGTAATCTGCTGAAAATTAAGCAATCAAAATAGGCATGATCATAAAATGTGAATGCTCTATATTAAACTTATTTACTTGGTGGAGAAAAGTGGTGAAAATGATTGAGAATGGCACATTTGATATAGGGAAATTTTTTCTTAAGGCATGGTTAATCGTAGCTTGTCTTCCAAATGTCAGAAGGCTGACCCTTTTGGCATAATCTGGAACAATATATCATTTATACATTCCTGAGTGGCTACACCCATGAATCTATGTCACAAGAAAACATAGCTAAGCACAATCAACAATCAAAAAATTTTTTTTTGTCATGGTAGTCACAGATGAAACGGATTCCATTATTTTCATGCCTTTCGATGATTTCTATGACATTTGAGAATTTTAGCACGTGGGTGAATTTGACAATAAACAGATGAAGTCGCGTCACTGAGAAACATGAATGCTGCCAAATTAAATCTTAAGCAGCGAGAGAATAATAGGGAACATGAAGCAACGTGACTCTCCCCTTGTTATGATGAGAACAAATCTTTTTTGCTTCAGGAGAATATCCACTATTTATACAGATTATAGATCAATGTGTTTATCTCTCGTTTAGAGCTATTGAAGTAATATATTATTCATTTTGGGAGTCATTGCCTGAGAGTTACTAAAAACATAAATAAATTAGGATTAATGAAAACAGCTGTTTAGCTATTAATCCCCGTCCCTGACTTGCTCACAAAATGTCAGCCCGGGACTGGATTTCTTCCCATTTCTCGTTGATACGTTGGGTTCTGATGACTCACAGATCCTTCCAGGAAGAAACAATAAATTAACATAAAGATTTAAATTTAGAAGGAGAAGAATGTGTACCGTACGGACACATTTGTGTTGCTAAAAATGATGGACATGAACAAATATATATAGAAACTGGCAGCGATTAAAAATAGCTCCTAGGATTGCTTATGACATCCCTGGCTCAAAGAAGAGCTAACCAAGTGTTGGAGAACACTATCTACAATATGGGAAGACCCAAATTCTAAATCTTGTTTCAGCTTTAGCTCTCTACCTTTTTCTGTAACACAGGCTAAACACTAGTACTGGCCTACGTGTCAAACACTTGAAATGTGCTACACAAATGCTAGGCATTATGATAATGTAAACACAGCTGTAGCAGAGGGAGAGGAGGGAAGATCTACTCTAATGGCTCCATTTGGCTCTCACTAGCCCTAAACCATTTCAGTGCCATTCGGTTCTTTGTAACTGATGCTTGAGTTTGTTGTTTTCCTCTTCTATCCTCATTCTTTTTTCCTTCTTTGTCATGTCTTTAGATTATAAGCATGAGGGCAGGGACTGTCTGAGTTTTTGCTGATATGGAAACTACTTTGGAAGCCTTTTTGGATGAAAAGGGGGGTGGGGAGGAGTGATACTAGAAATAAATAAATAAATAAATAAATAAATAAATAAATAATAGATAAATGGGTAATTAAAAGTTACTGCCTTTTGAAAGCACTATTTGAAACGAAGAACAAATGAAAAGGAAAGGAGGAGTTTGAAACAGCAGCTTACCATTTCACTCTCTTGACTTTGACCATGAACTTTTACAGGCAATAATGGTGGCCATAAACTGTCTATTAGGCTAAAAAGTCCCGGCACTCTTTGAAGAAAAGAAGAAAACAAAGAACAAAACAAAACAAAACAGACAACACACAAACATGGTGAAATTTAGCTTTACAATGCTGTATTACGATGCTTTAAAATGCTATATTCAGATAATTTCAATAATTTGAAACACCACAAAAACAAATTCCTGCCATATTGAACATTGCATTCTAGATTTTAATTTCCCTAATGGAATTCCATTTTGCTGTTCCAAGGGGGAGGGGGGAATTGACTGCTGCTTTTAAAAAAGTTGAATAAGCTAATTTAATTCTATGGAAGTGCTATCTACATATTTCTAATATTATTATTGGATATTATTTATTAGGCAAAGAAATAATAGCTACTACCTAGGGTTAAGAAATTGTCTCCATTTGTAGACACTAACTATTAACAATATAGAAGAGGAACATATCTATGAACAAACTGTGTTGGAATTGTCCAAGTTTCAGAATGCGCTTGTATATGATACAATAACTTGTTACACAGTAATATGATCTGAGCCCATAGTACACAAAGCATTCTCTCATCATACTCTTTTTTTTTTTTAAGGAAGTAAAACCCCAAACCAATTGTCATGCACTTTCATAAAATTAAAATTATATGTATGCTGGAAAATACAATCTTACAGGTCTGATGAGTTGTGCTAGGTGATCTTTTTGCTAATATCAGAAGCTGAATCTTGCTAGAGATATCTTGGGCATTGGGACGTGGTAGACTAAAAAGGAATGGGAGAAGAAAACCAAGGGAATAGTTGACAGAAAAGCTGGCACAAAGTGTGTGAAGTAAACAGAAGAATAAGGAGAAGAATAAGAACCAAATACATAGCTAATCAGATTCATTTTTTGCAATGTCTATAAAGAAGAACAATGCCAGTCAGGCAACTTATGTGATTCTTTCCCATGCCAGCACCACCAACTACTGAGCGGGGCAATGATAACATGGGAAGGATAATAGAATTCATCCAATCTACCAATGCTGGCTGTAGGGAAGCCGAATGTCTAGGACAACAGGCCTTGGCAAAGAGGTAGAGCATGTTAAATGTAAAAAGTGTTTGAAGTAGATATACAGTAGAAAACAACAGTGTGCCAATGCAGAGATTAAAGGTCAGGATCATTGCATTAGCAAAGCAAAAGGAAGCATAATTCAGAATCCCCCTGCTGAAATAACAGAAGTGGTAAAAAAAGGCAGGATGGAAGGCTAGCAAACTGATGAGAAAACTTAACAAGAGATTACTAGCCTTTTTAAAAAAGAAGTTTATCAGTAGATACAAAGATGAAAGCAGTAGTTCTTAAGAGTCACCAACTTTGGGAAGAGAAAAAAAGGGAAAGGTGGTGGTATGACTGTGAAAAAGTAGAGATAAAGGTTTTTCCCAAATTGACTGAGAAATGGGAAGGGGAAGAGCTCCACATTTACAGTGTACAGCTAGAGACTCAAGAGGAAATGTCAAGAGATATGGGACTAATGAAAGATGAAGATAAGTATGTCGCAAAAGAGACAGAGGAGAGATGGAAAGGCCACCAAAACAGAATAATTCCATGGAAACACAATGATGGCAAGTAGTGATATCTTCCTGGCAATACAAGAGTTAATTGGGAAGTTCCAGGGCTCAACTCCACTCAAGTGGAGTTGGAGCCCTAATGTTGTTACAACTCCCCTGTGATCCATGAATGAAGGACGGCTTATAAATTTAGTTAATAAATAAAATAAATAATGTGATCAGTGGAATTGGAAGGGGCATACCTCTGGCGAGCTAGTATTTAATCTCTGTGGATTACTGCTGATTCAAAGTATGTATCATCAGGAAAACACAATACTATTGTGCTCATATTGCTTATGGGCTTACAACTCTTGGGCACTACACAACAAATGAAACAGTCTGGGATAAGGATGACAAATCAAGGGAAAGATGGGTTTTAATTGTTTTTAAGACGTAAGGCTTTAATGACAGAGCCTCTATTCAGTGGAAGATTTTACCTAAATTGCTAGGAATCACTGAGGACTGGTTCCAGTTCTTTTCCTACACAGAATGACAGAAACCTGACAAATTCTGACAAATATAGAATTCAGCACATTGCTCTCTTTTCCTAGTTTTATCACCATCTCTCATTAGTCACCCTCTGTTAGGCAGCTACAAAGTATTCAGGTTAAGGTAGCAGAGCTCAGGGAAGGCTGGTAGTCATGTGAGTAACAGCAATAGCATGCAAGGATCGCAGGAAACAAAGATACTGCCCTACATGCTGATAATGCATCAGCTTTAGTAACAACTGCATGCAGTTCTAGTTCCCCCTCTCAAAAACTCAGAAGGGCAATAAAAAAAAGGTCAGGGATAACAAATGTCTTCATTACGAGGAAAAGCTGAAGCAATAGAAGAAGAGTTTGGATTTGATATCCTGCCTTTCACTCCCTTTAAGGAGTCTCAAAGCGGCTAACAATCTCCTTTCCCTTCCTCCCCCACAACAAACACTCTGTGAGGTGAGTGGGGCTGAGAGACTTCAAAGAAGTGTGACTAGCCCAAGGTCACCCAGCAGCTGCATGTGGAGGAGCGGAGACACGAACCTGGTTCCCCAGATTACGAGACTACCGCTCTTAACCACTACACCACACTGGCTAGTCACCCTTTAGGTTACACTGTCAAGTCCATGAGAACAGAACGCCCTGGAGAAATGCTAGCATGAACTGGGGCAGAGCAGCAATATATTTATAATGTATGTTTAATGGTAAAGCACCATGGATAAGAGTGCTTTAGAAGAGTAGTCTTCCAGCCTTTCAGGCCCAGGACCTTTATGCATTCCTAAACTGCAACATGGGACCCACTTCAACTTGTTGTTACAATACAGTATATGCCCATTATGAACCTTCTCTCTTTAATGTGGAGAGTGGGAAAGGCTCATTTTTTAAATATTTGTACAAAACACAGCATTTCGTAAAGTGCAGCTTGCGATGGTGGAGTGAAAAAGCAATAGCCACTCATGCAGGGTACCTACCTTCCCCTTTTCTCTCTCCTCTTAAAGAGAAACCCAAACAAAACTGTGGTCATGGCACTGTGCTCTTAACTCGCCTGCTTAAACATCATGCTTTAGAACAGGGGGTTAAGATAACCTGCAGCCCTCCAGCCCTATGGACTACAACTCCCATCATCTAGTGGAGAGAATAACTAAAAGGTTTCAAAGGATCAATCATTTATACCCAAGCATCAAATCTTACTTGAAAACAGGATAATTGGTTCGTTACATTGACATTTTTAATTTTCTAAATGTAAACTATTTTCTAATTTTTTAATAATAAGAGCGAGATTGCTTGAATGCAACTCTCCCCCTCCCTTTTTTTACAGGTTCCAAATTGTGTGACTACTGAACAATCTAGAGGACCCTGGCCAACCTTTCTGCCAAGAGTCACAATGGGGTGGCACACTGCCATGCACCATAGTACCATATGCAGCATTCCCCCAATGCCTTGCTGTGGCTTTGTGTCTGGCAAGCAGCACAGTGCAGGTATGTGAAGCCTGAGTTTCTGTATTAGTCAGATTCTTGCTCTCTCTGCCTCAAATCCTGTCAGTGCCACTTATAGCATTCATAATGCAGGTTTGTCACCCATTGTTTATATCAGGGATGGCAGGGACCTGTGGCCTTCCGAATATTGTTCCAACTCCTACCAGCTTAGCTAGAATGGCTGAGGGTCAGGAATGATGAGAGTTGTAGTCCAGAAACACCATAAAAGCATAATCTTAAAGCACAGACAACAATGAATCTTGTGACACTTCAAAGACCATGGGAGTTATTACGCCTTAATAAAATTGTTAGTGTTTAAGGTGCTGGTGTTTTTGCTGTATTACACAAGGACAGAATTGAAGAGTTGGAAGGGATCCTGAGGGTCATATAGTCCAATCCCCTGCATGGCAGGACTCTTTTGCCCAACGTAGGGCTCAAACCCACAAACCCGGGATAAAGAGTCTGGGCTATTAGACTAACACAGATACTGTTCTGGAAGATAAACTTATGATGTTATTCTTACCTCCCTCTAGTAAGTCTCTGCAAAATTTTAATTCCTGATAAACAACAGTATTTTCCTTCCCATTTTTGGATACATTCTTCTATCTGTTCTGAAGAAAACAGGGCATGAAATTGTACCTCACTGAATATTCCATAGGCATCCTGAACGAGGAGGCACAACCTGCAAAAAGGTGTATAAAATTTAGTCTGTTAGTGGCATGCCCAAAGGAGCTCTCCAACATCTTAGAATTAAACATTTGTTCACAGGACAGAAGCCTTGAGTTTTCGTAAAGGCTTATTAAATTCTGATGAAATCTTAATGCATCACAACTGGTAGCAAAACTGATTTACTGTAGCTACACAAGTTAAAAAGATCCAAATGATGGGACGTCCTCTGCCTGAGACCTTGGAGAGCAGCTGCCAATCAAGGAAGAGAATATGTAGCCTCTGACTCTACAGAAGGCAGTTTCATTATCTTTATATGTACCCATGAAGAAATTTCACATGGTGCTTTAAAGTATAAGGATGTAACAAAAAATTAATCTCCTCCACCCCACAAGGCAATGATTCCTAGTACTTTTTACTATCAGAGGCAGTAAGTATACCAATTGCTAAGAATTGCAAGTGCTGCTCTCAGATCCTGCTTTCAGTCCTTCTACAGGCAGCTGTGAGAACTGGAAATTGGACTAGATGGACCACTGACCTGATCCAGCAGGCTCTTTTTTTAGTTCTTACGACTTTAGTGACTTCCTGGAGTAATGGGCTGAGTTGAGTTCCAATGCTCTTCCCTCCTATACAAATATCAGCCTGGTTCACACATGGCTTAGTGCTATTTGTAAATCCTGCTCAGCAGATTTGAAACCATGTTGCTGGTTTATGAATCCTGGTTTATGTTAGCTATATGACTAAACCCAGCACTTTTTTAAAACAATGGTTTACTTGACCCCACATCAGACGTTCACCAAACTAAAAAGCCACGAGAGGCAAGAACAGCAGGGTGGGGGTGGGGATGGGGATGTCGGAGAAACAAGCCATTTGTTTGATAGTCTGTAGGACCCCTTGTGGTTGACATGTGATTTCTTAAGCCAGCGCCAGGCCCAGGATGTTTAGCCGCTTGAGGCAAAACAAAAAATGCCACCCTGCCCTTGTCCATCACCTCCTTCTGTCGCCATTACATCCTCCTCCGCTGCTGCTTGAGGCAACTGAGGTCCAGCGCCGAGGGCCTTCTGGCAGTTCCCTCGCTGCGAGAAGCCACGTTACAGGGAACCAGACAGAGGGCCTTCTCGGTAGTGGCACCTGCCCTCTGGAACGCCCTCCCACTAGATGTCAAAAAGAAAAACAACTACCAGACTTTTAGCAGACATCTGAAGGCAGCCCTGTTTAGGGAAGCTTTTAATGTTTAATAGGTTATTATATTTTAGTGTTCTGTTGGAAGCCAGATGGGCGGGGTATAAACAACAACAACAACAACAACAACAACAACAACAACTGAAGGAGGCCCAAGGAAGCCCTGGCATGCTGAAGGCAGTAGAGGAGGGAAAAGGAGGCTGGAGAGGAGCAGGCAGCAGTGGAAGCAGCAGAGGAGCCAGTGGTGGGTGAAAAGTGGTGGCAGCACGCAGTGCACTTCTGCCCCCCCCCATCTGCCAACCCTCCCAGCTGTCCCCAGTCTGCCACCTGAGGCAACTGCCTCACCAAGCCTCATGAGCAGGCTGGCTCTGTCTTAAACAAACCATGACTTAGAGTTTTGTGTGAATCCATGTCTCGTAAAGTCTGCCTTCACAATGTGTTCTGCAGGAGTCCAGTGTATCACCTGTTCCATTTAAAATCTACTTGAAACCCTTGGGGAAAGTCATCTGTGGTTTGAGGTGATGTGTCATCAATACAAAATGACACCCAGTTCTATTTCTCCATGCCAACAGGAGAGACAGAGGAAACTCAGTTAATGTGCTAGATTAGGGTGAATAAACTGAGGTTCTGGTAAGACACAGCCTGCTCCAATGGGAATCCCCCACCCCAGGGCCATCTACCAGCAACTGTTCTGTGGGAAGGATTACAAGAGAGGAGAAGAGACATATTTAAACATATTCAAAGCTAGAATTTCTTGTCCTTCCCTCCCTGGCCTTCCAGTAAGTGCCCTACAGGAAGCATCCTTATGAATTATTACACTACTATTCTTATTGTGAGCTTCCGTGGAAGGACATGCATAATGAAATGCAATATACAAATAAGTTTAATGAATAAGCTGCTACAGTCAGAAAGGTAGAACTAAGCTAGGCAGCCATCCAATGTGACTCCAATAGTTTCACTTTGACTTTGTGCCAAGAAAGTGCCAACTCGGGATGTTGTTACTTTGTTGAAAACACGCTCTAAAACTAGCAATCAACCACCACATTGCTAACCCAGCAAACAAATGCATCCCCATCTAACTGATATGAATACTGTTTGCTGTTATCATGGAACTATTGTTGATTTTCAAACTGCATGTTTGTTACGGAAACTTGTTATGAACCTTTTCATGAAAAGCAGTATATAAATACTGAAAAAAGTCAGTAATCATTGATTGCCATTTTATCCCTCCTTTCTCCAAGTTTAGAGCTACATTCATGGTTCTCTCTTATTGTCTCCAAATACTGGTTACAACTGTACCTAGGTGCCTTGCAGGCACAACAGGACTTATCTTTTCTTCTTTTTGCAAAAAGGTGGGGCAGAAATTTTAAATAAATAAAAAAGTTAAGCGTGGTTAGAGTCAATTCATTAGCGGTAAGGAAATAACCTTCAGGGAAAGAGATGCCTACTTCTAGCTCAACATCAAAACAGGTGGAAACCATCCTGGGGTAAAAATGATTTTCCCTGCAGTTAACGCTGCAACAACATGTGCAGATGCCCCAAGACAAAAAGATATCATTAGGTGTGTGGTTAACTCTGGAGAATGCACAAAAGATGGGAGTGTGAGAACAGATGGATGAAAAATGCACATGTGATTCAGTGGGAAGAGCAAAGAAACAAAGGCAAGACGCGATAAGAAGGGAGGCAAAGATTAGGATTTTTATTTCCTCCCACTATGAGCTTCACCTACTTCTCCTTAAAATGTTAACAATGTGCTTGACGTGTATAGTGGAGGTTAGCATGATTTAGGGGTGTATGGGGTGATAGGGGACACATCGTGCTCCTTCCAGAGTGCTTTTTCCACCTTTGGTCCCTAGCCTGCACTCAGCTCTCACCTGTGGCTCTTAGAAGCTATCAGCAGCCACACCCTGGGAATGGCTTTGACTGGCCAGCTAAACCAGGTGAGGGTAGCCAATGGGTCTCAAACCCTCAGTGAGTTAGGGTCTTCTCCTGCATGAGAAGATAGGCTCTGGCAGAATGAGTGAACGAGACCAGCAGTGGGTTCAACGGTCAAGAAGGCAGTTTGGGCACATGCTGTAGAGGGAAATGAGGGGCAGATGGAGCTTGTCAACCTGGGAAGGTAGCTCCATCTGATAGGAAAAGGAAAACCCTTTTCCTAAACCTCCGCTGCCTTGTGGGATATCTTCAGGAGAAGAAAAGGCTACGGGTGAACCCTAAACAAATCTTGAGTGGAGTCCCTAATATGGTTGGACGGCGCCTTGTATGCCTCCTTCTGGCAAGTCCTGCAGCCAAGCTGGTGCCAGATATATTGCTCTGCTTTCCTTTGGGGCACAGCAGCAAGAGCAAGAGGGGAGTATTGCTGGCTCCATACACACTGCCCAGGCTTGTGCACTGGGCAGGCATGCCATCTATGCAGGGCCATGAGGGCCCATGTCCCCCCCATGCCCCCCCCCAATTTCACTGAAGGGGCCGGGCCCCCTCAATATTCACAGCTGGGCGGGCTCCATTGGGCCCTCCTGTGACTGCGCCAAGCTGCACTGGGCCCTCCTGCGGCTGCAACCAGGTCACATCAGGCCTTTGGGAGGATACAACGGCCCTCTCAGCCCTTCTCCCACCATTTGATGTCACACGCATGCACTGGGCACCTGCAGTGTTGGGCAGAACCTGGTGTGCCTGACGCCGGGGAGGTCCCTCGGGAGCTGCTAACACAGCAGTTTGACTTCACCCTAAGAGGCGCACACCATTGTCTCTCAAGACAGACAGACGACAACCAGCAAGATTTAACATTCCTCCACACCAAATATAAAAACATATTTTTAAAAGTCCTACACAAAAAAAACTGGCATGTCAGGTTTTTAAGGCTAAAGTAGGCCTTGTCCTTCATAACACCAAGTTTTCTCTACTGAGCAACTATTTATTTAAATTTTTGTATTGGGGGACATATATCTGCAATGGCACAGGCCAGACACAGATTTACCAATCTGTGAACTAGGCCACGGTGAATCTCATTTCAAAGCTTGGGAATATTCTGTTAATTTCCTAAAAGAGCTGGAGGCAGGGGAGAGGGAAGGCGAGGCCAATTATTTTGCATTTTTATGAGTGTGGTGGTAATGCTTAGATTTATTCACTTCCAAGTGGATATTTGGAAATGATTATGGTATTATGTCATCATGCCCCCTCCTAGTTAGTCATCCTTCTTGGAAAAGGTGGAAAAGGGATTTCTATTCAGTAATTATACATGTAAAACCCACAACATGGTTAGAGGCTTGTGTTTCCTTGTATACATTTTGCTCCCCCAAAGGAGTAAGACTGAATAGCGCTCCATAAGACAGACAGGTGCAGCTCAAAAGAAAGGCATTAGAACAAGAAGAATGTAGTGAGAACATGGGGTCTGCAATGGCTGTTGCAGAAAGGAGTAAAGAAGACACACAAAAAATAGTGGGAAAAATTATATGCTTTACAACAGGAGACTGACCCCTCAGGCTTCTGTTGATGTATTTATTTCTTCAAAGCTCAGATGAGGAGGGAGGAAAAAAGGAGACGCTATAAAAAAGTTTAAGTGTCCAGCCCACCCTCCTGATATATATGGCAACATTTGCTCATCCAAGATAGGGTGTTGCTGATTATGCGTGCTCCCTGACAGGAGACTCTTATCTCTTTGTGTATGCGCCCTCCTAGAAGCAACTAAAGCATGAGGAGGTGCACGCACACAAAATAAGATTTCTGTGCTGCTTTGTAAAAAAAAAAAAAAACAAAAAAAAAACAAAAAAAACCAGGCCCAAAACTGTGCCTACAGAGTTCCAATCCACCAACTTGCCTGGTCAAGTCTTGAGGTGGAGCTCCTTAACTTCTCCTGATGTGGCTTACAATCAACAGCAACCTTTGAAACTCCACCCAAACGGGATTTAATTTATCTGAATCTCTCAAACACAAACAAAATCCCTCCACCCACTGCAAATGTTATCTCCAGTGCAATCAGAATCAGAGACACATGTGTAGGAACAAAAGGACACAAAACACAACCTATTTTTGTCTGTAACCCTAGAGGGGCTCTTCTGTACATCTTACTTGTAGCAATTTAAAGTGTTCCATATCACTTTTAAAGTGCTCCGCATCACTTTTATCAGATGTATAATATTCTCACACCCCCACAGCAGATGCTGGCTATTGCATCCTCCTTGAAATACATCCCCAAAAAATAAAAGCTTGAATAACTAGAACCTGAATAGCACTAATCAGAATTACATCTAAGCAATGATATGTTTTTTGCAGAAAAAATTGAATTGGAAAATGTTTCTGTACAAATTAGCAATAATAAAATTTCTGTTTCCCTACAGGTATCTTCTTTAGCTTTTTGAGGGGTAGGGGGTATTTTGTAAACTAAGCTAAAAACTTTGAAACTGTCGCGCTTGCTAATATTTATTTGTTAGTGACATCCATTCATTCATACTAATGAACTTATGAAATGGAAAATTTTCCACATCATGACAGCTAACTTGAAAATCTATGCTAGAAATCTTTTCATATCTACAGAGAAGCACATATGACTATTTCCATGTTTAGCAGATTTATTATTATTATTATTATTATTATTATTATTAGTAGTAGTAGTAGTAGTATACCCGCAGGTCTCAGAGTGGTTCACAGCATAAAATCACAATATAAAAACACAAAACACATAATAAAATCAAAAACAAGAACAACCCAATAACCCCTCCTCCCCAACACATTTTAAAAGGGCGCTGAATGTCAATCAGTCAAAGGCCTGGTTAAAGAAGAACATTTTTGCCTGGTGCCTAAAGGTGTATAATGAAGGATGGTTCCATAAAAGCTATTGTGTCCAGAATTGATAAGATTAGTTCACTCAGGCATGGGCGTAGCCAGGATTTTTGTTGGGGGAAGGGGCCAGGCCATTTATTGGGGGAGGACAAAACCTTGGTTTGCTATGTATTTTCACGTATTTTCATTGATTTGGGGGGGGGGGCAGCTGCCACTCCCTGCCCCCCCTCCGCTACACCCATGCTCTCAAGGTGCAATCTTGTACACACCCAAGAGCCTGCCAGATTAAACTCAATGGGGTTTAGTTCTGAATAGACATGTTTAGGATTGCACTGTTACATTATTCTGCAATCTCTAGACAGTATTGCTCCCCAATTATTGCATTTTAATATTTTCCCTGGTACCTTTCAATGCTTTAAGTCCTTATTTGTGATCATTTTATTTTTCTTCAAACAGGATTATAGTACACCACCTTCATACAATCAGTAGAATAGTGCTATTGTCTTGGCCTTTGATGGTGGTGTCTTTATGTTAATATCCCCTTTTCTACACTTTTCTCTTTTAAGCTGCATTACTTGCCTGCACCTTTCCCATTCAACACTTCCTGGTGTTCACCTTTTGAAATTCCTATTTACTTCTTCTTCTTCTTCACAGAAGCACAATAACACAAAAACAATTTGTTTTGTAATTGATGCACTAACATATGATTGCGCATAACAAACCTCTGTAGTTTTCTTTTCTTTTGAATGGCAAGGTTGGAAACAATCGCTGTGAACCGTACCACTAGGCACAGTTGAGCATAAACCACATTTTGTTAAGAATGACAGGTTTACAAATGTCTTTTACAGCCAATAAAATAAACAGAACCTGGGTGACTGCCCACTTCTAATGTGCCATATGTGCCAACCTCTTATGCATTTGTAGTATGCATGGGGTCAGGGAATGTCAGCAGGAAAAACAGTTTGAAGTGTGCAACCACAGCTGAAATTCCAACTCTAGCAGATTGCACTAGAGCAGTGGTTTGCCCAATGTTTTTCCCTACATGCCACCTGTAAATTGCTACAGGTCTTGGTTGACCACTTATTGAGTTTTCTGCCCCACTGTAGTAATTGTAATCTGCTATGCCAGATATTGTGTGATTTTTAATTGTATGTTTACAGATAAGCCAGAACGAAGCTCATGGGCAACTGGTGGTCCATGGCACATGGTTTGGGAACCCCTGCACTAGAGCATTAACTATGTAGCATTAAAGGAAACATGCAGAAACATCCTTATATACTACATTACAGCCCTGTCCTAGCTATACTCATGATGACCTCAATGGGATTTATGCTTAGGGCCACAGTCTTCCCTCAAGATACTGTTAAAAATGTACAGATTTCCTGAAATGTAAATAGAAGGCCACCTGCATTAGTATGTCTTGTGGCATACAGACAGGTACAAAATGCCTCAGCACTCTTCAGTATTTGCTAAGGACATCTCCTCCCAGTGTGGTGTAATGGTTAAGAGCGGTAGTCTCGTAATCTGGGGAACCGGGTTCGCGTCTCTGCTCCTCCACATGCAGCTGCTGGGTGACCTTGGGCCAGTCACACTTCTTTTAAGTCTCTCAGCCCCACTCACATCACAGAGTGTTTGTTGTAGGGGAGGAAGGGAAAGGAGAATGTTAGCCGCTTTGAGACTCCTTAAAGGGAATGAAAGGCGGGATATCAAATCCAAACTCTCTCCCCCTTTTTCACCCTCTGAAACCTTCCTCTTCTGTGCTATACACAGCAAAAGGTTTCAGGGATGATCAATGGCTGCCAGCTCTGAACTTCAGCTCTCTAGAGAGGAAGAGTAGCCGACATATATTGTTGGATTTCCAACTCCCATTAGCCCCAGCCAGCATGGCTGATGGTCAGGGTTGATAGGAGTTGCAACTCAACAACATCTAGAGGGCACCACTTTGACTACCATAGGTTCATAGAATTGTAGAGCTGGAAGGGACCAAAATGGTCATCTAGCCCAACCCACTGCAATGCAGGAATCTCGACTAAATAACTTGAAGCCATTGGTTCGGGTCCTAGTCTCTGGAGCAGCAGAAAACATGCTTGCTCCATCCTGGCATGACTTGTTTCTGAGAAACCAATGCTGGGTCTTAGTAATCTCAGCATCCTTTTATAAATGCTCACAGACAGGCAGTTTAATTATCTGTTCTAGGACCTTTCATAGTATCAATATCAAGCTCACAGGTCAGTAGTTACCTGGATCTCCCCCCCCCCCCTTTTGAAGATAGGGAAACACCCATTACGGAGTATACCAGGAGGAAGAAAGTGTTTTAATTTCATGGTTCACAACCCTCGGCTCTCATGTCTCCAACATTTTTGTGGCTCAACTGCCTTCAACCACAGACTTAATTCATTTAAACCAATTTCTTTTCTTCCTCAGAGCAGAAGTAAGTTGCCAATATGAAACAATGGAGAAATCCATGTCCCATTTCTCCTTCCACCTCAAGAAGTGGTAGCAGCAAGGGGAATAGTTCCTGTCTGGAGAAGGATTGTCTGGTTTCAGAGTGATTGCCAATTAGGGCCTAAGTACACATTATGTTAATGATATGATTAACCATTATGTCATGGGTTTTTAAAACATTAAATACCAGGAACCAGGGCGGAAGATGCCATCAGTAGAACAGTAGCGTAGATCCAGTTGTGATCATGGTAATAATCCCACACATACTCTGCAATTAGAATTAAAGGGGGAACTCCCATTTTCAGCAATGGAATATTCTTTTCATAATGCTAATTGCTGCATAAGTAGGAGAGATTTTTATTGAGTGTGATTGAGAAGGGAAGACTTAAACCTCTCCACCTAGTGTGCTGTGGTGCCAATAACACCCCAACTTTCCTGGTAGTTTTTTAAAAACTATGGCACGATTGCCAATCGTATCTCCAACATTACAGGCATTGAGTTACTCCAAAATTGGGTTATCTCTATATCTTTGCCATTTTAATAGTTTAAATTGGGCTTGGGAGTGAACTGGCAACCAGTGCAAGCCTTTCAAGGCTGGCACGATATGCATCTAGCTAAAGACACACACCAGCAGCCTCAATGCTGCTCTCTGTATGTCTCTGCACAATAATTGCTGGTGAGCGCAAGTGGGGAAATTGATGAGAGTTTTCAAAATGTGTATGGTTGACCAATGTGAGAATAGGATGCAACACTAGATGGGTGCTAGATCTGATCCATCAGGGCTTCTCTTATATTCGTATGGTCACAATAAATCAGCATGACCAGAAGATCTTATGGTTGGAAGCATGCCCCTCAGGTTGATCTGAATAAGGCAAAAATTAGGGAGATACACGACAGAGAGTCAGGGAGAGGAAGGAAAGTTGGACGGTGGTACCACGCTCACTTTGTATGAAATACCATATAAAAAGCAGAAGCAGCATAAGAGAATTCTATTGCAAACCCAACCTCCATCAGATTATGGGGCTACCTTCCCTGAAGATCCAGGAATTGATGTTGAGACTGTGAGTTAAGAGAGAGCTTAAGGTAAAGCTAATCAAACTAAATAAAAGGACATATGTGGGATCTTACGTGCATTTAATTAAGCAGCATTAAATTCTCACCCCTAAAACATGGGTTAATTAATCTACTTACAAAACTTGTGAAGGCAAGTCTTTAAAAAAAATGTTTTTTAGTCTTTTTGATGCATCTATGCCTTGAGGAATAGAAGCACAAGCAAACTGGCATTATGAAATGTAGGCCTGTGAACTGGTTAGGTTGTTTAGAGAGTTAACTGTTGTTTCTTTTTAAAGTTACCTATCTGCTTCCCATCCCCTTGATATTTCCATCCCTAATCTTAATAAATCTTCTAAACTTAGAATCTGCATATTTCTTGACAACTCAGGGGAATCTTACCCCTGTATGCCAGATCACACGCAGCATGCTTTGACCAAAGGGAAAGAAAGGCTGAACTAGCTCAGCTGCAACTCAGTAATTAGGTGGCGGTTGCCCCCTCTTAGAATGAAATTAAAGCTGTAACTCTTACAATTCCTTCACTCAAGAGTTAAAGTAAATTTAGAGCTGGTTGTTGCCTACAGCAGCTGGGTATCACCACAGAAGATTGTAAGAGTCGATTTGATATGTCAACTGGAGATAGATAATGGTTATCTGGATCACTGGTGATCAAATGCCACATACTACAGGATGTCCCCACAACCCTAGCCTGATCTGCAGTGGATGTGAGAGCTCCTGCTTTTTACCTGATAGGCCAAAAACGTCATTCAAAGAGAGCTGGGGAGAGAGGAGAATGATTCCATGGCAGAGGAAGAAGAGGTGCTCTAGTCTCTAAACGTGAGAAACCCATGTGGGTTGGTTAAAGAGAGGGTCCAATTCTCCCAACTGAAGAAACTGGACAAGTAGCATCAGAAAGCACCTTCCGGTGGGAAAGTCCCGCCCATGTATATTTTTGACAACTAGTTTGTGACAAAGTTAAAAAGAGATCAGATCTTTCAAAGACAATGCAAACATGAATTCTCAAAAATTACATTTTAAAAATGCAAACAAAATTGTACTGGTTCAGAGATAGATAATCTCTAATGGAATGATTTAACATTTGAACAATCAGAAGTAATTTGTATGCAGAGATGAGAATGGATTTGGAAGCATTTCTCTACAGCTGCCCTCTGAATGGGATGCTAAGATAATTTGTAAATACACCACAGAACTAGAACTTAAAAAAAGAAAGAAAGAAACAGAAAACTGTAGGACCATTCCAAAATTATCTTAGTAACATGAAGCAAATATAAACATCACAGCTTCAATGGATGCACAAAGCAAATGAAATAAAACATAGTTGATTGTGGAATGGTGCCTACATTTGTGATGATATTCTTTCTGTTGAACTGACACTGAACTAAAAATATATCCTACACCAGCAAAATAAACTACACAACAGAGAGGGGAAATAGCAGGAAAGGGATCTGCTGGAGATCCTTGTTTGGCAAAAGACAATTCCTGCTTCAGGTTACTAATCTTGGTTCTCTTCCCCCTCCTCCTCTCTAAAACACACACAGAGACTTTTCAATTGTTTTCGGTTCTGAGTGCTTTTGCTGGCTCTGTTTCATATGTGCATGCCTCTGAGAGAGAGAGTCTTGTGTGTATGTGAGCAGACTGTTTACAAAAATTATGGTAGTGCTTCTCAGCAGCCCATCGAGAATTCCAGGAAATGGCCTCTGTTATTTCATTCTAGGTAAATGTCGGCTCATGACAAGCAGCAAAGCTGACACAGGACATCTCCCTCTGCTTTACAGTCCTGCAGCGAGGCCTCAATCGGAGGGAGAGCGAGAGCGAGAGCAGGAATGAGCCATGAGTGGGCGGAGTGGTTTCCCAGCACTCTACCAACCACAGCACAAGGAATTATGATAAACACCACTCTGGAAACAAGATACAACAGTACATTGTGTTCTTCAGAAAAACATCCAGACTTCAGTTCACTTCAAGTAAACAGTTAATCTTGTTTACCTTTTTAAAAAAATTTGATGAGATGTTAACTGAACAATCCAGCGTGCAAATGAAACAAGATTTTTTCCCCTCTATACAATTCAACTTTTGTGTTTGCTTTGCTCTCAGCAATACCCTGCCACAAATTAGTCCAGTATGCCAAGTTCTTATTATCTGCATGCACCATAGATTTCCCCCTCCTCCCTTTTTATTGTGTGTGTGTGTGTGTGTGTGTGTGTGTGTGTGTGTGATTTATTTATTTATTTATTTAGACTTAGCATGGTGCCAAAACAATGTTTCTTGCAAGCAGATGAGATGTTGGAATAATTAGAGTGCTTTACTTCTTCAAAGTTTGTAACAGAAATGTAAATAAATGATTAATTAATAAAGTGCTGCTGGGAAAACAACAGTCAAGCAATGGAGACCACATCCTAGGCTATCACTCTAAATACCTGGAGAGAAAAAATGTGCACATTGGGATGCTTGTAGTCTATTCTCAACAGAACTAAGATCAGTAATTATCCACAAATACAAACTAAAGAAAAAGTTGAAATTGCTTATTGTAACATATTTACTTTAAATACTGGTTTATTATCTATGCCTCATATATTATCATATATGGTAATAAGGTATGATTTAGGAATACGACAGCATGCAGTGTTAAAGTATGTTAGTTACTGATAAATATTTTGAATAATGAAAATTATCTGTAGTTACCGTACATAAAAGGTTTATTTTTGTGTTGTAAAGCAAACAAGTATATGCCCATTCTAACTTTGGATTTTAAGAATTTGTAGCAACAAGATAAAGTGCCACTTTGTATCTCTTTATTAGCTAATGGTAGCTTCTCTCTGTGGGATAATTCTATCTTCTGGGAAATAAGAAATACTGAAAGGGAATTTTGAATATTTATGACTGAAAGGTAAGAAACTGATTTAACAATGTAATATGTATTACTAAGCACTCTTTTTAGGATTTAACTCAATGAGGTTTTGCATAAAACATTTTAAAAATCACATAGATTACATTTTTTATTATTATTAATTGATAATATATTAAAAACTCTTTGGTATTAAATTATGTGCACTTTTTAAAATCTGAGGCTGAGGATTTGATAACAGGCTATAACTTCTAGGTGCCCAAATTTCCTTGCATCTATGAGTCTTTCAGTCACATGATTAAGAGGGCAGTCAGTCACAGTTGCCTGCAGCACTGTATTTGTACAACTCAGCCCAGTCAAATCTTCCTTCTCCAACCACCCTTCTTCTCCATATCTGAGAGTCAAAGAGCAGAGTAAAAATATTTATTAACTGCAATCATACTAGCTACCCTCCACCCTTCAATACTCTTTCAGCTTGTATCTTGTAATAGGTAATAGATAATATTTAGAGGGTCCCCCCAAATGTATATACAAGCAGTGCCCACAACAAAGGAACACTCTCTAAAGCTATTCAAACAGCATGTGGCCATTCAACACATTTGTTTCTCTGCTGTGCTGTGCCTGCAATGCACAAAGTGAGGGTGCACAGAGCAAGGGTCACAGGCAGAAGGAGGCATAGCACTGGGAGATGATTCTGCCAGTTAATGGAAAGAAGTGGCAGATATCTTAAGTGTTGTAGACCCTCCAAGGTCATCTCTAAGCTGTCAATATTTGGGCTGACATGTTAGCTTGCCCTCGAACCTGGTGGTACTGTTATTATGTGCCACGTCAGTCCACAGGAAAGCATCTCTCATTCAAGATTTGATCATGGATGAGATGGCTGACCTGGAATGTATTATTGAGGTGGATGAACCAGGTGGACCAGATCTATCTGCCAAAGTTTTCAGGTATAAACCAATCCAGCTTTGAGAGGATACAGAATTGCTATCATCCATAAAAATGCAATCTACTTTACCAGGAAACTATTCTTTCTGGGTACCGGATTTGAGGGGCAGTTCCTCATGCTGGGTCTGAGACACAGAACAGGAATAGTGTTGGCATACTGCCCATCAGCCTCCCTAACTGAGCTGCAAAAAGTGGTCTTGGGGTGGTGTGGAGTGCCCACACATTTCAACATTCATGCTAGGGCTAACTTGTTTAAACCAGCTCAGGACTTCATGGAGCTATCTTACTACATTGGGTATTTGCCACACAAGGACCCTTCATCTAGTGCTTCCCATAAAACAGTTTGGAATTGGTTCTGTGCTGGTTACTTCATTCTACTGTCACAGACAGCCTATTTCCTTGTAGTCTGGACTAGCAAAGGACCTATTAAGATGGCCTTTCCCTAAAGACTTAGGGAACCTGAGGAACTTCTGATTGCTCTGATATGCTTAGTGCTCCTGTCAAGGCCTGGCCTCACTATGGAATGGTGAGAAGGGGAAGGACACTGGCACAACTGCTTCTAAGTGTCCTCTCCAGTGCTGTGGTGCCTGATTGGCTCCCTGGGTTTCTGGGCAGCTCAAAATGCTGAAATAGGCAGGGTGATAGCCTTGACTACAGGTGATGTATCTCTCAAAGTGAATGAGCACAGATGAAAGGACAGGCCCATGGCAGTGATGGTGGCAAGGAAATTAAGTCCTCAAGTAGCCATCCAGCACAACTGTTTGGACTTGTATGGACTGGTAAAATGGAGCCTCTTCAGTGGTCTGCTGTGACAAATTTGCAATGCACAGTCACATACTACAACTGAATGAGACACCATTGGTTGTAAAGGTGGTGTTCAGTGCACCAGTGCTATTGTACTCCAGTCTTGTTTCAGGCCTCCCACTATTTCTGGTTGGCCACTATGAGAACAGGCTGCTGGCCTAGCTGAGCCTCTGGCATGATCCAGCAGTAATCTTAAGTAAAATGGTATGGGATCAGATTCAGGGGTTGTGGATATCCTGAGGTTATGCACAAGGAGTTTGGCTACCACAGGTACTATCAAGCCTTGCCCATCTTGGCTTGTTACAGCTAAACAGAAGGTGTTGACTGGTTGGGTCCAGTGGGTTGCAAATGCCTGATTCACTGGCAACTGTGCTTTCTCTCCATGGTGTTCAACATCTATACATAGCCACTGGAAGAAGTTATCATTACATAATGAGCATGGTGTCATCAATATGTGAATGAGTGCCTGGACCCCATGAGGGCTGCTGCTGCCAGCCCGTGTGGACAGGGAAGAGCAAGTGCTCCAGCTTAGCTTCCTCCCTCACTCTTGCGCTTTGCTCCTGCATGAGTGCTTTAGCTGAGATTCCTGCCTTGAAGGCGGTTGGACTAGATAAGGTACCTTCCAACTCTACAATTCTATACAGTTTTTTCTCTATAACATTTGAATTAGTTGAGGCCATATATGCGCTGGACGTAGTAATGGGGTGGATGAAGACTGAATGCCAGCAACCACTCTGGGTAGTTGGTACTTGGGTTTGGGTGGTGCTGGTCAGTACCTTAAAAAAAAGCACTGGTTGTAGGGATTACATGAGGAGGAGAACCACGTACACCATCTTGGCCTCCTTGGAGAAAAAGGTGGGATATAAATGTAAGAAAGAAAGAAAGAAAGAAAGAAAGAAAGAAAGAAAGAAAGAAAGAAGACTGTCTGGAAGCTGCAAGTGATGCAGATACAGCCACTATAGTGCCAAATGGTATATTTAATTGCACCCATATAACATCCATTTTGCAGGGGGTTATTCATGGTTATGAATAAAAGTATTGGGTGTTAAGCCCTACCCTGCAATTCTGTTTTAGGATGGTAATGCAGGAAACCTTAGCAGACTTGACTGGATTAGTGCTGTGCCTTGTGCAAAACAGAACATTCAGCAGAGGAGGCACGCAGGAAAGAAAAGCATTTGAAAAATAGAACAAGTCATTACCACACTTGACTCTAGCACCGGTCATAATTTCTGATGCCTTAAGGCAGAAAACAGGAGTTCAAAATAGTTTCTTATTTATTATCTGAAACTTAATTTTGGAAAGTGCACCAACAGGCAGAGAACAGGATCTAGATCTAGTATTCCCTTGGTACAAAGTCCTATCTTTTAATGAAGTTGTATAGCTCTGCATTGAGATGAAAGGTACAACTAGATAGAACAGGATGACGTCTGGCCCTTTATCATCACATGCAGATTTGTCACCAAATGGTTTGCTGGGGGCTTTTTGTTTGTTTGTCAGCCAGTCTTCCAGCTGCTGAAGGATACACACATGAATTTTAAAACATTAAAATGTGATAAAGATATACCAGCATTTAGCTGGTATAATTTTGTGTGAGAACAACTGTTTCTATTTTTAACATCTCTTTAAAAATGGTTTAAAAAGAGACATAGTTAAACTGCTGTGAACACATGAAGAATGGCAATCAAAGTTAATCAACAGCCGTCTCGCACTTATATATGACTTTTCATCACAAAAGACCTCAAAGAGCTTGACAAACTATCTTCAGGATGGATCTTGGTTCTTCTTTTTTGCTCCACCCACATAAGCAGTATTTCCCTGAAAGGGATGAGATTTTCTTTATCAGCACTGAAAAACAGGTCTATTTACTACTAGCCATAGGCTTAACACAAAAGCAAAGAATGCTATTATCTAATCTAAACTACAGAGGGAATTGAGGGAGACTAAAGGTAATCACACAAATTAGGATTGGACAAGGGCATTTTGTTAACATCATCAGCTAACACATTCAAAATTACTCAGGCAGTTTGGATATGAGTAGCTTAGACTTTGATTTTATCCCTCATGTGAATGAATATATAGATAGCAGAACACTATGATACAAACATACTGTGACAGTAGCTCAGTACTGATTGGGGGTGGGGAAGGAAGGGGAGTATTATAAAGAACCAGCCATATCATATTTTTGAATGTCACAGAAATCTGTAATTTAACTGGTTCTGAATATGAATTTGTCCAACTAACAGCATCTCCTTGGCACTTCTGCCACATCTTCTCTAATTTGTAACATAAAACAATATATTGCTAGATTCTGAGCATTTTCTGTCAGAAGACTTGCTGCACAAGAGCCAGCTGGTTTGTAGGTGTGTGCACAAAAGTCTTAAACCCCTTCCTCTGAATGAAACTCTTTCTGATTGCTATGAAACTATATGAACTGCTGAACTAATGACTTTGTGGAACTATAGAGTTATTTAACATTAAGTCTTGCTCTTGCTAAAACACCAACTGCTGTAAATTACAAGAGCAGACACACAAAACCAAGCAGATTTTTGGCTTGCCAAACATCTTCTCTTGGGGGGGGGATTCTCTCATGTCTCTTATAAACATGGTTGTTCTCATGCTCACAGATAGAGGTTTGCTTCATTTTCACTCTAGAGGCTATCTCAGATAAAAATTCAGTTTTAAAACTCCGTATTTAAAGTACTCTTTATGGTTCAACAAAAGGTGTTTTTGCATGCTCATCTCTTACTCTGCTTTCTAGATTACCGGCCAATACTTTACTTTACTTTTATTTTATTTCAAACCAGCTCTTCATTAGGGATATATGATGTGGTAGAGAGGGCACACCAGCATGATCTTTCATCAATGCAAGTTGTTGCAAAGATATACATTTATCTTAACTAGGTGAACCCTCTCATTTATTGAGGCAAGACTCCATGGTCTACTATACTTTACTGCAACAATGCTTCTTGATGTACTACAGTCATGGGGAGACTCTGGCTAGCATGCCAAATTTGGCCGTCCATTTGGCCTGCAAAGCCGTTTTTGGGAAACTACACTGACCCACCCTACACTTTGTCCCATTTGAACGACTGTTCATGCAAGCAGGACTTTCCCATTCTCTCCTCCTTCCTGAACACTGTTCTGTGCCTCCAAAATATGCCACGGACAGTTGATAACAGGGTGCTAGAGGGGAAGGAGAGAAACAGAAAGCCCTGTCACATCTGCTGGAGTGACATTAGATCTCATCATTTATTTTTTTCATAACTGGGTGAATCTGAAACACCTGCGAGTTTATTAACGCAAAATGGTTCAGCTAAAACTAGTTATACACCATACTTTTAGAGTGCTTATCCTACTACAACAGAAAATAAGAATTTTATCAAAAGGTGGCTGTTATGTAATTTATCAGCCAGTGGATAATTTTGCTTTCTATATGCAAATATATTGTGCTTATTAAATGGTGAGTATTGTAACTGTTCTGTTCATAAGTCAAACCGACCTAGGGAATGATAATCTACAAAGTGAAAATGGTTAAGCACTCCATAACATTCTCAGGTGTAAATGGAATCTTTATTTACTTTCTAAATCATATCACAGGACATAGTTCTTACAGCCTACTGCTCACTGATATTAAAGCTGCTGGATCAAAAAAGAAAACAAAATATCAGACTAATGAATAAGTAAAACCCAGGGGTTAAAGTAAAACAGGCTCACTTATCTGTTCCCCCACTGGCATTACTTACTTAGATAATTTCATACCACATGCTGCTCCAACATATCAGAAAGGGGAAGAAAGCAGGAGGGATCCATCATTGTACTGGATTTAAAGACAGGAATGATATGATGGGGGGGGGGAATGATCCCACTGAGATCAATCTAGTTGAAATGACACGTTTCTATCATGATAGGGATTTTACACTTTTTTTTTCTTTACAAAAAACACAGATGCAACCAGTGTTTGGGAGAAGGGAGGTTTATGCCTCCACAGGCCAAGCTTCTGTTTGCAATATTGAACTGTGATGCTGCAAATAAAATAAAATAGAGGTCGGGCCTATGGTTTTATTTTGTATTATCTGTGGTACCACAGGGACATGTGTTTTCAGAAAGTTTGAAGTTCAGCCTTCCACCCATCTGCAAGATAAGAGAAATATTTCAGCTCTATCTTGCACATTTCTATTTGAACATCAGATACTGTGCTATCTGTAAAAATGCCATGTAATTATCAATTTAACATTTTATTCTTTCCCCCATAAGGTTGCAAACTGTACTATAGAGCTCAGAAATACAATTTTTTTTGCCATGTAAATTAGCCAGCCAAATGCCTCCTGTCAAATGTCCTTTCACAGCCTCACTTTTTAAACTAATCAGCTGCCACCAAATGATGTTTATGGGTTGAAAGAGACTAAATTTTAGAACATTGCATTTTTTTTATTCTATACACAGTTCCTCAATAAAAAGGCAATCCTATGTACCCCAGTTTTTAGAAATTAACCCATAAGCCCTCTTCATCCATTATATATATGGAGATGGTTCTATAATCGAAAGGGCAGTGGGACATGTCACTGGTCCTGCGCACAATGTTTTGTAGCTCCCTGCCTCCAAGATCCACACACTGTGTGGATATCTGAGTAGGGAAGCCAATGCAAACCAGAACCCTGATTCCATTGAAAACTGTGTGTAGGCTTCTCTACAGGGCAGCTGTGCAACATGGGGGTGGGCAAGGCCCGTCTCCTTCATATGCACAACACAGGAAGGCAAATTTAGTTACAGCATGGGTAGGCAAACTAAGGCCTGGGGGCCAGATCCGTCCTACAGACAGTCCAGGAATCAGCATGTTTTTACATGAGTGGAATGTGTCCTTTATTTAAAATGCATCTCTGGGTTATTTGTGGAGCCTGCCTGGTGTTTTTACATGAGTAGAATGTGTGCTTTTATTTAAAATGCATCTCTGGGTTATTTGTGGGGCATAGGAATTCGTTCATCTCCCCCCCCCCCAAAAAAAAATAGTCCGCCCCCCCCACAAGGTCTGAGGGACAGTGGACCGGCCCCCCGCTGAAAAAGTTTGCTGACCCCTGAGTTAGAGGCAAATGAAAGAGACAGAAGTCAACTGACCAGTAAATACTAACCAGTCAATCTACCACCTATTGTATGATCAACCACAGTAATTCACACAATATTCTAGGGTGGCTCATATCCATATAGCTCAGGGCCCCTATGTGAACCTGCAGCCATGTGGAAAACCACAAGCTTAGAATACAGAAGGTCTTAGGTCCCATCCCTAGTAATGGGCACTGACAAAAAAAGGGTGGGAGAGCTACACTTAAAACAAGAAACAGTGCAAATAGTAACAGGGAGGAGCAGGACCTCTTCCTTATTGTACTACTATCGCTGTGGCAAAGCCATGGGCAAGACGCATACTCCAATCTCAAACAGAGTGACATGGTAGGGAGCCCACTTCTTCTCATTGTATGCTTCCCATTATGAAACTGAATACTTTCTGAAAGCATCAGAGAGGACTGGGGTAGTCATTTCCCTGTTCCTGCAGTGTCCCTGCACATGACAAAGCTGTGTGATAAAAGTAGCAGCAGATACAAGCTTTCCCCATTGCTAAATTGCCATGCTGGGTAGGGTAGAACTGCACCTGCTATATTGTTGAGTGTAAGTCAGGAGATAGGACCATGCTGTAACGTTTAGAACTTGAGAGAAAAACTGAGTGGGAAACACAATGAAGTGCATTAAAAGCCTCAAGGGAAATGTTAAGATACTATTTATGTTCTGTTATTTTCAGTTTATTTCAAAGCACTCTTGGGAAGATTAATTAGTTCATAGCTTTATAACACTTTGAAGATGTCAGAATTCAGTGAAAAATCTGTGCCAAAACCTTTGCTGCTATCTGGTTGTTGGTGTTCCCAAAGAAGTGTTGAGAAAAACTTATTAGTATCCATTGTATCTCGGTTAAACATCAGAAAGCTGAGTAGCTGCATTAGGCACATTAAAATAGGAAGCTGCCTTATAGGAAGTCAAGCCATAGTCAAGATTGTCTAGCAGGCGCCTCTTCAGGGTGCTGGCTATTGAACCTGGAATCTTCTGCATGCAAAGCATGTCCTCTAACATTGCTCTATGGCCCTCCGTCTAATATAACAAACAATATAAAAATATTTAAAAGCTAGTAGACTTCCAAGACGTTTAAATAACCAGGCACTACTTCTGCAAGCTTGCACTGAGGTAAGACTTGTGAAGGGCACTGTGAATCTGACTGAACTGGTCTTTTACAAGTTTTACAAAAACTGCTACTACATACAGGGTGAGTCTTTTAAAAGAGGCCCTGTGGAACATGTGTACTCTGTATCCACGGGGCCTCTTTTAAAGGACTCACCCTGTACAAGCGCCCCCCCCCTTACCTGGGGGTTACGTTCTGCCATAAGTGAAATCCCATAAAGCAAGGAGACCCTCTAAATGCCTATTTCCCCCTGCTCTCCCACTCTCTCTCCCCACAACTGTCTCTTCAACTAGAGTTGAAGCTCTTTGGCTGGCTGGGGAGACTATGGGAAAGCTGCGGTGGCAGCTGTGCTACCCAGCAGATCAGCTGTTAGGCAGGGAGGCTGAGCAGCCTAAATGAAGCCCTGCTGCGACCTCCAGTCTCTCTGGGACTTCCTCTGCCCTCACTGACATCCTCTTTGGACTCCAGGAAGGGTCTCCTCATGGGCCATGAAAACTCTCCTGTTCTTTCCTGCCATTTCCTGGTATGAGTTTGTTTATTTATTTACTTATTTCCCAGTGCTACGCACAAGGTACTATAGTCATCCACGAGTAGAATGTGTGTATGTGGGAGGATGCCTGTATATATCAATTTCAGGCCAGGCTTATTTTCCCCTTGCAAGTGTTCTTGGTTTTATAGCAATTGGTGTCTCTTCTTCCTTTGGTCAAAGGATGGGGCCAGACTGTTATTTTCCTTTCTTGCTAAAATCCCAGGACAACACACAGCTGGGAGCTCAATGTTCTTTCAGGCAGGGAGGAGAGAAGCAAGTTCCAGCATCTGCTTCTTCCCTGATCGATGGATGGGGACAGCGTGGTCTCTCCCAGGTCAATGTTCTTTCTGGAAGGCATGGGCTGTAGCCTCCTGGTGGCCCTAGATTCCCTGGCTGATGACAAATGCCAGAGTGTGCATCCCTTCTGCTCTCCAGTCCAGCAGCAAATGCTCAAATGTCACTTCAAATGTTTCGGAAGAGCAGTATTTAAATGCCTTAGCTAAATTTCTCCAGATGCCAGTTCTCAGGCGCAAACAGCAGGTCCAGAAGGAATGGCCACAATATATGCTTTTCACTCACTCTGCATAGAATAGCAGACTCTAAGCCAAGTAATCTACTCTTCTACCAACTAAGAACAGGAGTCAGAATTAAATAAGGGTTCATTAAACTGAAGTGTCTCTGAAAATCAGTTGTTAATATCCCAAACAGATATGAAATCTCAGTTGCTAGTTAATCTCTCCAACATTGCTTTGCTTTAGACCTGTGCTTTTTTACCTGCATAAATGTACAATACATACTAGGTTCAAAGATCTTAGGCCAATAGATTTGCTTGTGCGGTATGATTTACAACTACCTAAAGGATTTTTTAGAAAAAGTCTCCCGTAGCCATATTTCCTTAAAACTTAAATCTGATTAAAAATAAAACCACAAGTCTTGCTATCTATTCTGTACAAAGTGCCTCCTTGGGTGCAGGAGCAATCTAAGCTCTTGCGTTTAAAACAGATGTGTACTGTTCTAATATATAATCTATGACAAGTTGGAGAGTCTTCTTGTAAACGAATGATACGATGACTAACAACTCCATTTCCATCAGAAGCCGTTAATCCTACGTAAGAAGTCTGCACGCTAATAGATGTCAGAGGCAAATGTTAACCAGCTACAGCTGGCTACAAGCTATAAAAAGCATTAATGAAAACACAAATACTAACTTTTGCCACCCCCCCTCTACTTCTTCTTAGTTCCTACGTCAAGCCTGTGCACAGGCATCACTTTCCAAGGGCTCTGTGTGAATGAACTCCCTGCTCTGAACTAGCTTGGTCTGGTTCCCTGAAGTTTGTTTACTGAACAGCATGTGCAGAGACACTGATCATGGGGGAAATGGGGGGAGAAACAAATCACATGATTGCTTGGCTCATACAATGGGTATTACTGATAGCCTTGAAATATGTGCTTTTTTAGAGCAAATAAGAACAGGAAGTGGATGGGAGGAGGTTCTAATAATGAAAAGTACAAATCCCAATACAGGAGTGAATGAACGTGCATTAATACAGTACACTTAAGTGAATGTAGAAAATACAAAGTGGAATGTATTTGACTTTGGGAGAGCAGAACATTATTTCTTTGTTCTCCTATACTACAAAACATTTTGTGTGTCAAATGTAACATGAGTATTCCTAGAAATGTGGGGTTGTATTGTCACTTTTTAAAATAGAATAAAATGTGGACACAAATGCTTGAGAAGCTTTAAGTGTTTCCTATACATAAAGAAATACTCCTGATTATTTCGTAGACTCTGCACTACTTGCAGATTATTAAATACCATAGTAAAGTGAAATTAGTGAAACCAAATTAGCTTAAAACCACTTATACTTAATGGGCTAAGGAATGACTTGTTACAAAATGAGTAACACTTACAATATAGACAAAGCTAGTTTTAATATGACAGCACTATGTATAATAGAGCTGCACAGCTATTATGCTGAATATTCTGAATCATCAAAATATAATTTACAGATGTAATGCAGCCTGTCCTGAACTATTGTTAAGGGATCAGGAACTGGCTGAGAGGCAGCATGCTGCATTCCCTGAGCTTTTCTGTTCTCCAACACAAATCCCTGTCTTCAATCTTAACTATGATTAAGGCTTACACTGGCACCAACCTTGACCATAGCTAATACTATGTGTATCCTGCAATAGTATAAAAGGATGAATTCTACCACACTCTACTAAAAATGAATACCAAAACTGGCTGGAGAGTATCATAATACTATATGACCCCATATGATATTTTAAGTAGGGGTGCTGTGACAAGTAGGAGTGCTAGCATATCCCTGATTGGTTTCTCTGAGCAGCAGCACATTAGCATTTTTTGCCTGGATGATGTTAGCAAACTTATTAATTTTTTGGTGCTTGTCCACCCAATACTTCTATCTAGGTGTGTTCTCGATCACCTTTTTGCAGTGTGTGATTATAACCTCAGAAGATATGATATAGAATAAATATATGTGTTGCCATAGTGACATAAAGAAAAATAATGGCTATAATATTTCAGCCTATACTAAAATACAACATCTACAACACAATCTCACCATGTATAATTACAAGTGCAACCCATTCTGCATTGAGCCCTGAAGCATGCAGTAGCATGCTTGGGGTGGATTTCAACAATGGACAAAAATAATATCTCACAAAAATGTTGCCATAAGGCAGGGGTCAGCAAGGTTTACCTTGCCTGGGCCAGTTCATTCCAGTGGAGATCCCTCCGTGGGCCAGATCACACGCACGCCCACAATTTCCAGTGTCTGCATCTACGCAGACGCGATTTCTGGTGCTGCGGAAGTGAGTCCCCACACAGCACTGTGCTGGTTTAGCGCAGCGGGCGGGGACTAGCCAAGTGGACGGCTCAGTTCGGGGGCGGCTTGTGGGCCGGTTAAACGACCCCTGTGGGCCGCTTGTGACCCATGGGCCTTAGGTTGCCGACCCCTGCCATAAGGCATGAAAAGAAAGTTAATGAGAAGCCAAAACTATATTGCATTTGGAAAGCAACCTAAATTTGTCTAGACTGCAAAAAGTGAGTTGGGTCCAATGAAGGAGGAACATTTCTGTCAAAAATGTTGTGATGCACCCTACATCTGAGACATGATGGACTTTCTGAGATGAACAGTGAATTTAGGGGGAGGGGGTTTAGGTGCTGATATCAGTAGATCTCCAATGAGACAGCCCATTAGAAATGTCTTTAAATGAAAATAATTAACATTGCTCTTCTCAATACCTGTATTCTGCTGTATCCCTCTTATTGTCTGTTAAAAGAAATAGTACACCCCATATGATGGTTTCTTTAAAAAAAATTAAACCTGAATTCATAAGTAAATATTTCACAAATTTGGGCCATCTAATCCTATATCTATTAATATTAACTCTATATACAACACACCCAACAACACTGTAGTGGGGTGCCAAGAGCTATTCTTTTTATAGTACTATACATAGCTTCACTTGCCTAGATTTCATAAGACTTCTGATTAGCTGCTCTAACATGATTATAGCACAACTATTAGCCAGGCCAGAACTGAAGTGGGAGGTAGGGTTATGTTGTATACGTACTTGGACTTCTGCTTTTCAGCACAACATTTAAAAGGCACAAATATTCAAAATGAAGAAATGTCAGAAAGAAAAGGAAAATTCCACACTTTTGATGTACACCATCTCAGAATACTTGACATATACCAGGTGCTGGAAAATTACTATTCTCAGGTGAAACTACTGACTAATAACTAGTATCGCACATACTGGATCGTTGCTCTAGGGCAGGAAAGTTACCTTTACAAGTTGCCTATGACAGGCTCCTTACACTTTAAACCACTAGATAACTCACACAGTAACAGTACATCTTCTAATTTGCTCCACGGCAAATTGCATCCTGAATATATTGCAAAAAATATAATAAGAGAAAGAATAGAGTACTCAAACGAATAAGCAGCACTTATACAGCATCTTAGAGTACCACCTTTGTAAGTTCTCAGTAATCCTTTCTACAACCCTACCCTGTGGTTTGTTAAGGGGGTTGGGAATTGTAGCTTTGTGATGGGTAAGTATGGTTCCTTGGATTCTTGGAAGAAGCCATGACTATTAAAGCTGTGTAAATGTGCTTTAAATGTATGTTGTGGATGCATCAAAACCAAGCAGGGGTGAGGATCCAATGCAGCAATCAGGGGAAAGGAGATGGACATTACACAGTATCATTAAGCAGGTGAAGGTTCGTTCATTCATTCATTCATTCTGCTGTTATCATTATTATTTCCCAAGGAATAGGAGCTTCATATAAAGCTCTCTAGGCTTCTCAAAAGGAAGAGAGAGATTATAAGGGGAAAATGCTTTGGGGATAGCACCCTGGCTTTCAATATGTGAATTACAGATTCCACCCCTACAGTTCCTTGGGATGAAACTTTACAGTACAATTTGATTATCACACTTTAATCTGCCATGGGATTTATCTTGCTCAACTAAGGAAAAAACTAAGGGAAATAATGTAAGAGCCCTTAAATAGCAATGAGACATCTTTATGAAAATGCTACAAATTGGACTCTCTTATTTACGAGATACTGAAACATTTCTATCATATGGAGTTCAGTGAGGCACATTTAGGTTGTCTGCTTCCTGTTTATCTTGTACTTGAAAAAAAAGTCCCATAAGTATTAAAGTTCTTAAAAATCATGCTCATGAATGCTTTGTTTAGAAACATTTACTTGAAAAAAATGAATGGTATGTCGTAAACAGAATGGAAGTTGCCCACAAAAGAAAACGATTTGACAGATGCTAACATCTGTGAACATGGATTTTCTACAAATGTCCTTTCCCTCTTTAGCCGCAATAAACACTAATTTAAAATGTCTTGTGTAACACAGGCTTGGGTTTTCCTTAAGGTAAACACAATGGTGACCTCAATTCAAATTTGCCTACCTTGAAACGTTAGCAATAGCATTGGACCCATTATCTTTACTCAGATAAAGAACTTGCAATAAATTCAATGGTGTTTGTGTTAAGATAGGTATAAGTAGATACATAAAAGTTCAGCACGGAAAAGCAAAAACTGTAAAGAAGCTTATGAATAATTCACATCTGAATCAGCTAAGTCTGATGTAGTCTACGTACCACTGTACAAAAAAAAATGCTTTACAGAAACTCACTAAAAGTTGCTGGAGCATAATCACTCCCACTGAAAGACCATATATTGCATAATTAAAATTCAAAAATTATATTTTGCTCATTACCTACATCTTTTAGATCTAATCTAAACAACTAAGCACCTCACACTATTTTATTAATTACTGACAGGCACAGGTGGGCACAATGTTGTGTTTAAAGCAGGATGCAGCTTTTTCTTAATCCCTGCAAAACAACATGGGTGCTTCTTACATCCACCAAGTCAAGCCAGAACACACACAACACATTAAGAAATCATATAGTTGGAAGGGATCACAAGGGTCATCTAGTCCAACCCCCTGCGAGGCAGAAATCTTTTGCCCAACATGGGGCTGAATCCCACAACCCTAAGTTAAAAGTCTCATATTCTACCTACTGAGCTATTCCTCTGAACACTAGGGAAGAAGGCTTGGATTTCCCAAGGCTATTTCTAAAGCAAGGGTGCACAACTCTTGGCTGGGTGTGAATGTTAGTCATTGTTTCTAGTAGCTGCAAAGCTCAGTTTTCTTAATTTCTCACTCCACTGGAGAAAAGTATATCCTTGTTGCTTTGTGTCTGTATGTATGGTTATAAAAACCCACCCCAAGCCATGCCACTGAGGCTGCATTTCAGCACACGACACGGACACCCTTTTCACGCAAGCATACTCTGCATCTCTGTATTGCTGGTGGCTTTTGTCAAATGTGCCATTCAAGTGGCAGAATTTACTGGGGGATTTCCCTCTTAATCACCAAAATTATTTTTTTGCTTGCCAATAGAGACTGTATTTGTGAAATAAGTACAAATTTGAGTCTACTGTATTAAACTGTCCTTAAGCATCTTAGGGAGATTTCCCCCTTTTATGGTACCTAGGTTCAAGAGTAATCTTTACAACTGTTTTTTTTTTAAATTTTATTTCTATGCTGCGCCCCTGTGAATTGAAACAACAGAATACCTGATGAACTACCATTCCAGATTAGATGGAAAATCGAAAACACAAATATGCATAATCCAACCTTCACTACAATGATATCAGGATGGGATACAGTAAAATTAATTGCAAAGTGCAACAATATAAAAAATTTATAAAGCAGTTAAAACAGTAAATACATTCATCCACATGAAACTGAAGAGTGAAAATTGCTATCAATCTGGGCTGACAATTCACAACTCATAAAAACTTGAGAAACCTGTATCTTAACTTGGTATTGAAATGTAAAAAAGAATCAGTGCCAAACATGTGAGCATGTGTAAGAGTGCCGGGTAACAGGGCTGTTGGCATGTGACCGTTGGAGGGATTCCCAGAGAGTAACATAACCTTAAGGCCAAGAAAAAGATTAGCCACCTGTGCCCTAGACAATGAAGGTAATCTGAATAGTCATATCTTGCCATCTGCAGGACCTCCATCAACACTGCCCAGGCTTGTGCCCCAGGGAGGTTACTATGTTCCTTCTAACACAAAGGTATGGCTTCAATCCCAGGGGGTGCACTCTACTGTCTCGAGACCAGTGGCGGAGCAAGCCAATCAGGCACCTGGGGCGGCGCGCGGGCCCTCCGAGGAGTCTGCCTGCCTCCTCCCACTCAGCTGCCCTATAGCTGAGGGGGAAGGCAACGGGCAGACTGTCAGGGGCAGTGCGGAGCCTGCAGGCGCTCAAGCCACCACAACACTCCCAGGAGAGACACATGGCTCAGGCGTGCTGCAGGCCCCACAGTGAGTGCTGCCTGGCATTACGTCACCCGCCCCCCCTCAGTGGGGACACCCGGGGGGGCCCACACCTACTGCACCCCCCTTGCCATGCCCCTGCTTGAGACAGGCAGATCTGCCAACTACAACAATAATCTGGACGCACTCTGATTTTCTTGCAAATATGGCAGACTAACTACAAATTAACCCTTTCATCCCAACTGAAATAAACTGAGATAAACTGGTATTTGACTTTGCCGGGGACTATGAAAACAGACACCTCACTCAGAGCAAGAAAATATTAGAAAACCAAAGTATGTATGGTGCCAACAGTACAAAAACTGAAACAGTGAATTAGATTTTCCACCCTTCAGCTGTCAACAATCTACATTTCTTTCCCAATATTTCCATCAACAAGCTCTATGTGCCACTGCAAGCTGGTGGATTTCTTCTTTCAAGGTACTTTTCACAAGTTGTGTCCAATTCCTTTCGGGTAAACAGAAATTAAGCTCACTAGTATCTGACAGAGGAGGTGAGAGTGAGAGTGAGAAAAGATACTGCACCTACTATGCACCCTCAGATTAAGCATCACCTCTCTCCTCCCCCAACTTTATACTGACTACAACATTAATGTCTCACATCAAAAATAACTGATCTGTAGAAAGGACTTTATGATCTGAAAACAGAGACGATGTATGTACCTTTGTAACCCAAAAATCTTTAATAAAAACAATTTTTAAAAAGAAGAGTTCTGTTATAGGGAGACCTTAGATAGCCAAGTTCTCTCAATATCAGTTTCCTATGCACAAAAAAAATTTCTCTACAAAAAACTATGAACATTAAGAAGAAACTGAGAGCATTAATAGGGTAAAAACTAATTTCAGATGAGAACAACAATTTGAGAATAACATAGGAAACATAATGAGACTGCAAATTTAATACAGCTACTTGATGAGTAAAATGTCCTGGTTTCTTAAGTACTGTACTTGGAGTCTCCAGGCAGGATTGGGTGAGATTAGCTGCTGCTAGCCAGTGAATAGTCATTATTAAGCTAAATGGACCAATGGCCTGAAACAGCCCCAAACTACCAAAGATGTAGTTTGGCATCACCAGCATTATTATAATGATACAAATGAATGGGTAATTACATGGCTCACTACAAGAAAATTAGTTAGACAATTCAAACTCATGACAGATTTTGGATATGGGCTGCAAATGATGAATAAGTTATCTAGTCCTGCTCTTTTACTTAAAAAAAAGGAAAGGAGCACCTTGTTTTTAGCTAAAAGGTAGGATTGTTCTTGGGACGCAGGTGGCGCTGTGGGTTAAAGCCTCAGCGCCTAGGGCTTGCCGATCGAAAGGTCGGCGGTTCGAATCCCTGCGGCGGGGTGCGCTCCCGCTGCTCGGTCCCAGCGCCTGCCAACCTAGCAGTTCGAAAGCACCTCCGGGTGCAAGTAGATAAATAGGGACCGCTTACCAGCGGGAAGGTAAACGGCGTTTCCGTGTGCGGCTCTGGCTCGCCAGAGCAGCGATGTCACGCTGGCCACGTGACCCGGAAGTGTCTCCGGACAGCGCTGGCCCCTGGCCTCTTAAGTGAGATGGGCGCACAACCCCAGAGTCTGTCAAGACTGGCCCGTACGGGCAGGGGTACCTTTACCTTTACCTTTAGGATTGTTCTAGGCTTCATAAAAAAACTCAGGACCGCCTGATCAACATGTTCAGTCTAGCTTGTCTTGTACTTTGACTGTTCCCATTAATGCTGAGATTCACACTAGGCCAATTTCTAATACTCACCTAACATTTGGCAGGTCTGAATTTAACAATGGTGCAGTGTTCTCGGAAGTGTTGTTTTTCTGAAGGTGACACCTTAAACCGTCTTTAGCAGGCAAATAATACACCCTTTGAACAACCACTTGGACCTGGATTCCTCTCCCTCCAGCTCTTCCTTGTGTCTCCACAATATCAAGAAGAGAGTCGCTTAAGGGAGTAACTGCAAAGGGAGATAATTTGGGCTCATTGTTGCTATCAGGATGCACAGTCTTCAAAGTCTTCATATTGAGACAGGGGATCTGGCAAAAAAGGCACAAACCAAATCATTGTACAGATTGCAGGAAAACATACAGGAAAGAAAGGTTTTGCTTACCACAAATTCCCATCCTTCTAGCACAGAGGTGGGCAATGTGTGGTCCAGAGACTCACCTCATTTTATATGCTCCCACTCCTCAACATCTCCTGAAGCTACCCTAATATTTCATCTCATCAGAGCTCCTTTCTTTCTTTCTGTTTGTTTCCTCCTTATTGTTCCTGGCATTAAACATGTTTCCTCTTTCTATGTTTTTTGGGAGCAATTGGAAGGAATAGTATTTGATTTTGGGGGGAGGGGGAATAAAGAACTTTTTTCCTGGTTTTATGACTTGAGGAAAAGATGTCGTTCCCCCAGCAGCAATAACTGTCTGAGAACAAATTGGCAGGGGTCTTCCATATAAACATCTCTGTGTTTGAGTAAAAAAATGTGTGTGAGGTAGACATGGTGAAACTGAAGCAGAACAATCTTTATTCTGAATTACAGTAGTTTGTCTAGATGACAAACTGGTGAAAGAAATGGCAGTAGCTTTCTCAAAGCAATTTGTGCTTTTGTCTCTTCTTAATAAAGCCATGTGAAGGTGAGCATTTTCTGCTTGGCCAGTTCTTGCCTAGGAAAGCACAGATAATCTCCCTCTGATGAGGTTGAAGACTGAATCCACCAACCAAGAGGAGATAAGATGGATGTTCCAGCCTTCGTACTCCTATAACAGCGGCAGGGCAACTTTTCTTTTTCTGTCTAGGGCTGCATTCCCTTGGGAACAAACATGGTAACAGAAAAAACAGAACCGCAGTCACAAAAAATTAAGGTTACAATCCTATACAAACACTAGGAAGCCGACTGCTGACCACAGTGGCTCTTACCTTTCAGTAAACATGAATAGATTGCACTTTGAGATCTATAACAAACACAAATAACTGATAATATGGAGACAGTGAATGCCTATTTGTCCCCCCCCATTCCTTTTCAACATGTGTCTATAGGTGGAGATCAACCTAAACCTTAACGAGTGAACAGGCTGCCCCGTCTTTACTCTGAAAAGAACAGGAGATACGGGTAAATAAAAATATCTTTTGCTCTTGGGAGAGCAGAGGCCAATGCTTATATTCTAGAAGTAATCTCATTTGAGTATGTCTTCAAATTGATCCTCCACAGCCAAAGGCAGAACCTTTGGGCAGAAGATCCACTTTATAATGCCTGCTGTATGTGTGAAGAAGCTCAGAGATTCTCCAAGCGTAAGTGAAGCTCACTAGCAGAACCTTCTTAAGAGGAGGTTCATGTCAGGAAACATTAAGAGTTCAAAAGGACAGATTAGAGCCATGACCACCCAGTTCAAGTTTCACATAGGAATGCTGTGGACTTCTCCATGTATTATACAGTGTTGTACACTGTGTGTTTCCCCACCTTCCCTGCCACTAAAGGTAAGATGGAAAATGCTGCACAATGACATCAGAACACATCCCTAGAGCTTATGGACAGGGAGAGTGGGAACACCACTGGCTTGCTGTTTGACAACATGTAGCTATCCCTTTAGAAAGGCTGGTAATTTTAAGTAGCTGAGCAGCAAATCAGATGAAAAGTAATCTGCTAAATATATGACAGCAATACTACTCAAGACAGTATCACATAAAGCAAAGTATCACATCAGTTCAGTGTGTCAGGAAGGAAAAATCTTGATTGTAAAATATTAATATTATTCACTAGCAAACTCTAAATCTTGCTTAAATGAAGGATATAGAGCGAACAAGAGCGTTCTTGCATGCAATGTTTGCAAATATCTGTTCATCAACTCGCTACAAAGTGTTAAGCTGTAAAATTAAACATTACCTGGTTAACTGCAGATGTTTGAGGCCAATTGTCTTTTATGGTGGAAAAATTGAATACCCAAGCTAAAGATATCTTTCTTTTAATAAGCAATGGTTCTTGAAGATGTTGCCTTTCCATCTCTGTTGGTTCTTTAATAACTTTCTGACTGAAGTAAGTATTCATGATAACTGGAATGCTATCATTTGGAAGAAGAAGTCTTTGCCTGAAAAACAGAATCATGGTTATCTCATTTACTTTAACAAGTTAGAGCTGTAGACTAGTAAGCAAACCTATAATCATGAATTAGAATCTGCTTCAGAAGTATATGTAGATTACTTTCCTGCAGTCTTTTAAAATATTTTTTACTAACAAGTTAATTTTAACATACAGTTTGAAGATGAGGATTATTATTTTTGCTGAAATGGCCATACTAATACATTGCTATAGACTAAATGAAAACTAATACACAATAATTTTGTGGCTAATTAGATTAAGTTTATTGACTATTGTAAGAAATATTAGTTACCACCAGCCATACATTATGGGTTTACAAAAAATATTAGGTTATGTGTTGTAAGCGTTTGATGTATTGGTTTAATAGCCGATTTTTTAAAAGGGCAGATTTGTGTATTAATCTGGACCAATATATGATTTAGCCTCATTAATTGTCCATTACAAGCTTTTGTAAAATCTGGTACAACTGAGCAGTTTGATGTGTATCATGTGCTTTTGAACAACAACAACAATAACAACAACAATGAGTCCATTCCCATACTTGGCTATGCAGAAGCAGTGCAACATAGCACAATACCCAGGGCTCCCAATATTGGCACAACAGAAACACTCCTCCCATTCTGATACTGGAAGGCGGCTCTGCCTGCTTTGCTAAACAATAATCAGCACAGCCGCTTTGATGTAGAGAATAATATGTTATAATACACCTGCTTTGTTGAAGGGGAGGGGCCATCACTGGTTTCCTTACTTCCAAGTAAAGAATGTGGACAAGATCCATGGAAGTATGAGATCTATCACTGTATACTTGATCCCTGATTATGTCATCTGCACGGGGTGTAGCCAAGTAAGTCAAGAGTGTAGTAAATGCTTCATCCCGCTCTAAAGGATAATGTATTTGCACCCATAGTTAAGATGGCTGTGTCCCTTTCATGGTGAAAACATGTTTGGTTTGGCTGCACTAGGTGCACCAGTATTGAGAAACAGCTTGCCCCTTGAAGTTCATATAACTTCCTTTCTGATTGCTTCTACTAGCTTGTGTAGACATCCCACAGGCTTTTAACTTATGAGGTTGACATTATTTCATTGAAGACTGTTTTATCTGCTGTGCTTGTCTGGTTACGCTCGGGTTACAGACACTTCATGTTATGCGTTTTTGGGTTGCGCACCGCACCAAACCTGGAAGTACCGGAACGGGTTACCTCCGGGTTTCAGCGCTCGTGCATGCGCAAAAACACTAACTCGCGCTTTGCGCAGAAGCACCAAATCACGACCCGTGCGTGTGCAGATGCGGCACTGCGGGTTGCGAACGTCCCTCCCGCACGGATCACGTTTGCAACCCGAGGTTCTACTGTATTGGAAAGGCACAGTATAAACCTTTAGAATAAATAATAAAAGTTTAAGAGTGAACTCCTAGCAACCAGCATAGCTTATTATTTACAATTGGCTTTTCCCTTTATCCTCTTTGTCTTGCACAAAATGACAAGAGATATTGGGATGCAAGCCTAAGGAAACAGACACGACATGCCTACTATGCTGAGAAAAAGGGAGTAAGAAGTCATCCAATGTATGACAATGCTGCTTATGCATTCATAAGTTTATTTAGTTTGATTTATTAAATTTCCATAGAGCCCTTATTCTGAGGATTACAGGGCAGTTGACAATATAAAAACACAAAAGTACATACTATAGTAACAAAGAAAAACAATATCACCACTATCCCAGCACAGTTTAATAGGCCATAGATTGTTTAATTAACCAAATGCCTGGGAGAGGAATGTTTTTGCCTGGCAAGATATGTTATGCAGACGCCAAGCAAGCCTTCCTGGGGAGAGCATTCCACAGACAGGGAGCCACTGCAAAAGAGGCCCACTCTTATGTTGCCACCCTCTTGACCTCTCATGGAGGAGGCACATGAAGAAGGGCTTCAGATGGTGATCAAATGGTGCAGGTCAGTTTATATAGGGAGAGGTAGTCCCTGAGGTTTTGTGGTCCTGAGATGTTTAAGGCTTTACAGGTCAAAACCGGCACTTTGAATTGGGTCCAGAAACTAATTGGCAGCCAACTGCTTCCCTCTCTGCTCGAGTTAGGTTGGTGAGTGTCTGTGCTACAGATGGTGACTATTCACTTGTTTGAATAAACATAGAACTCTGTTTGCAGAGATTGCTAAAACTACAGGCATATGATGGGAAAAGGCATGGCAAAGTTTTCAAATAGTTAACTATGTAGTGCAGCAGTAGCAAAATCAAACAGGTCGAGACATTGCTGAACTATATTTACATTCTGTTACTGCATTTACTTTCCAGGGTTTTTAATTAGTTCCTCCTATTCATTACCTGGGGTGTGTGGAAAATTGTGACGCTCAGTCATACAGAAACTGCCTGACTACGGTAAATGAAACAATGATGGGAACATCACTCCAGGTTTGTCATAACAGGGCACACTTTCTTTTTGGGTTCTGTCGAAACCTCAGTTCACAGCATAGTAATGGTGTCTGCAGATCAGAGTGGCTAACATTCCATAAGTGCACTGGGAAATTATGGGAGGTATTTTTTAATGTAAAGCCACTTGTACATTAGTAGAACAATTCTGAACCAAACTGAAATAGACAAGTGATAAGAAGGGGTTGCATCCAACCCTGTTCTATAAAGAGTAAGCCTGCTGAAATTAATGCACCTAGATTAATCATGCCCACTAATTTAAATAGGTCTACTTTGAGTAGAAGTAGCACTAGAGCTGCCCCATCTGCTGCCTATCTTGTTCATGCAAGGTGGCAGTGTTCCTATGGATCCTGAAGGTGGTGTTGACCATTTTCAAATGTATCCTTCATAGGCAAATTTGTAGCCAGACAACTGAATGACACTGTAGCCAGACAACTACAGACACTGAATGACACTGATTATCTGGATCAATTTCAATTTACTGTTCAGCATTGAAACAGTTCTGGTAGCCCCAGCGAATGACCTAATACAAGGAAATATATATACTTTGAGTGTTGCCCTATTATTTCTCTTGGACTGCAAAGAGTCTTTTGATACCATGGTATACTACTGGATTGACTGTCCAAAATGGGAAATGCCATGTTCTAGCACAGGGGTCAGCAAACTTTTTCAGCAGGGGGCTGGTCCACTGTCCCTCAGACCTTGTGGAGGGCCAGACTAGATTTTTTGGGGGAGAAATGAACAAATTCCTATGCCCCACAAATAACCCAGAGATGCATTTTAAATAAAAGCACAAATTCTACTCATGTAAAAACACGCTGATTCCCGGACCTTCCACGGGCCGGATTTAGAAGGCAATTGGGCCAGATCCGGCCCCGGCCCCTCCGGCCTTAGTTTGCCTACCCATGTTCTAGCAGTTCTGATCCTCTCTGGATGGTTGTTCCAGAAGGTGGTACATGGCATCTATTGCTTTGCCTTAAGCTGTGCGACTGAGTGCTCTTATATACCATCTATATGAAACTGCTTAGGTCATTGAAGGATTTGGGGTGATATGAAGGCCGCTCTAGAGAAGATAGAAGTGGTGGTGGTGGTTTGTCTGACCTAGGAGGTGATGGTCAGCCTATGCTGGAGAGCGCTGTACTTCCTCTGAAGGATAACTCTTGCAGGCCAGAAATGCTCTTAACTCCAGCCTTGTCTGTAGAGATACAGCTACCACCCATGACATGAAGCACCTTGAATTCAGGCTGGTGACCCAGCTGCAACCTTTCTTGACTAGAGATGTTCTAATCTCAGAAATCCGTGCTTGGAATAACATCTCACCCGGAGTGCCGCAATGCATTATATGAAGGGCTGCCTTTGATAACTATTCAGAAACTACATTTGGTTCAAAATACTGCAGCTAGATTGCCAACTGGGACTGAGTGAAGGGTCAATAATGTAAGTTTTAACACAACTACACTTACTCCTGGGCCATTTCTATGCACAATTCAACATGCCAGTTTCTAAAACCCTAAGTTGTTTGAGACCTAACTACTTAAAAGAATGGCTGGCTGTTCTACCATAAAATTACAGGACACACAAACCAGCAATATATTGATTGGGCACGTGAAAATATTATGGCCATTTGTGGTGGCACACAGCATAGGGGGACAGGATATAACCCAATGTATCCTCCCAAGAGAAGGATTTCAGAATTACAGCAAAAGACTTGGGATGTGTGAATGGGGGGGGGGCATGAATTAAGTACTCATTTCAGATTGTCAGCATCCCAAGATCTAGTTATTCATAAACAAATATTAGTGAAATGTAAATCAGAAACCAATGTAAATCAGAAACCAAATGTAAATCAGGGAACCAATGCTCTTTAGCTACTGGCAGAGAACTGTCAAGCTGTGTATTAACGTTATATCTTTTGTACAGGTGCCTGCTCTCAACTAAATGACATGCAATGCCAAGAAGTAGAGGCCAATATAAAACAGACACATATTTTTCCTGATTATCATTTACAATTACTCTTATTGTTACCCATTATGGCATTAATCCAGTGCTCTCTAGAGCAGAAAAAAACTTGGATACAACTAGAACACATAAGCCACCTTTGAGAAACAACTGCCTGTTGTTTGACATTATTTTTATCAGGAGTGCTACAACAGTTATTAGCAGAAATCAGACCTTGTTCCGTGATCTATGCATTCTCCCAAAATGTTCCATGGGTAGAGCAGGCTCAGACTTACTGGTATGTGCTAGTTGTGAACTGTTGGAAATTGTGGTTTATTTTCTAACACATACACAGAGTACTTCATAAGTAATACACAAAGTAATACACATACACAAAGTACTTTTTAAATGCATTTTAAATAAAGTATTTTATTAAATTTATATACTGCCTATATAGCTGAGTTCTTGTATCTGCTATCAATAAAGCCATTGGTTTTCTGGACAACTCCATTTCACAAAGGGATATGATATGGTTAGCCTGAATAATATAATTACAAAAATTGGTTCCTTCGTAACTCTCTAATTCCCCATATCAGATAAGAAATGAACAACAATACACTTTGAAATACAAAAAAGTAAAGAAAATAAAGCAATTGTAATTTCATTGAGATCTGAAGTAAGATGGTGCTCACTGAGGCAGACAGATTCGGCAAGATAAACAATCAAGCTGAAGTTATTCTCAAGTGTTGGCAAATTCCACAACACAAAGTAAAGGCAAAACTAAGACTGAAATTCTGTCCTCATATAACCCCACTGAGTTTAGCAAGCCCCCCTCCTTTTTTTCTTTGCTAAGAGCAAGAACAGCCATTGCACACTACAAAGTAAAGACTAATTTGCCATGTTTACTTTTCTCCCAGTTCTGTGGAGTTCAAGATATATCTCAAATACATTTCAGTGTGCATTATTTTTTGAATCATTATTTTAAATCTTACTGCCAAGCTGTAGAACTGTTTGCCAGGTTCCTGCACAAAGAAAACTTTATTGCCAACTTTAATCACTTGAGAATTATTAGGAGCTCATAATGAAAATATTGGCAGGTTTAACCAGTTCTTCAGTACTGCAGTTATTTCAAATTCCCAGAAGCTTCATTGTTCATATACTTCGTATTACTGTTTAACTCCAAAACAGAAATGGACTACCACTTCAGAATGCCCCGAGACTTGGGTTTTTTATTACACACAGGAAATAGAGAAGAAGACAAAGGCTGTGATCAGGTCAACCATTAATTCAAGCATATTTAGCAATTGGAAACTAAGCTCAATTCTAGTTGTAGGAGAACTAAAAACAAAAAAAATCTCTCATTTTCATGTAATAAGTTATACTCTTGTAAGTAAAGAATATTATCTACATGTTTTACATGCTTAATCAGAGGCTGGGAACCTGTGATCCACATCCAGCTCACAGCCAAGTTCCTGACTGAGTATGGTGACAATGAACTTTGATTAATGAACTTTGATTTTTTTTAGAGGATAAAATGTAGACAGTCAAAATATAGCAATTAGGAACAGGTTCATTATAAATATTCCATGAGAATATTCCCAGAGTATCAAAAAGTTACATAAATTAGCTTTTAACACATTACAAAAAAATTGTTCAGATATTGTTGGGGTGAGGCAAGAGCAGAGAGAAAAGAGGTGGCTCCATCCACCATTGGCTCTGGCCCCTGATTTGACCTTCCCTTGAAAAAGAGTACTTAAATAATCAAGCAGAGGTAAGAACATGAGAAAAGTCCTGCTGAATCAGACCAATGGCCCATCTACTCCAGGATTTTGTTCCCAGTGGCCAACCACATGCCTATGGAAAGTCCACAAGCAGCACAACACTCTTCTCCTCACGTTACCAAGAAAATAATAATAATAATAATAATAAATTTTATTTATATCCCGCCCTCCCCAGCCGAAGCCGGGCTCAGGGCGGCTAACAACATTAAAACAGTGTGACATTATAAAACATTATAAAAATGAGTTAAAATCAAAATTAATGGCAACCATAAACTAAAGCTTTGTAAAGATTGCCAGAGGAGGGGGTCAGGCTGCGCCCTGACCAAATGCCAGGTGGAACAGCTCTGTCTTGCAGGCCCTGCGGAAAGATGTCAAGTCCTGCAGGGCCCTTGTCTCTTGTGACAGAGCGTTCCACCAGGTTGGAGCCGCAGCCGAAAAAGCCCTGGCTCTAGTTGAGGCCAGCCTAACCTCTCTGAGGCCTGGGACCCTCAAGGTGTTTTTATTTGAAGATCGTAAGTTCCTCTGTGGGGCATACCAGGAGAGGCGGTCCCGTAGGTACGAGGGCCCTAGGCCGTATAGGGCTTTGAAAGTAGTATTCAGAGGCATATTGCCTCCAATACTGATGGTATTATAACCAGTAGGACTAATAGTCACTGGCTGCCTTAATTTTCCATGAATTTGTCTAATCTTCTTTTAAATCTTTCCAACAAAACCAATTAAGCAATCTTCCTATCCAGCTGCATTTCGAGAGGAAAAAAATCATATGGGCATAACTATTTGCATGAAATAGCTTTACAAGAGCAGACTTGAAGCTTATAGCACCTTCATTATATGGCTTCCGGAGAATGCACCTCTTTACCCTGTTTTCTGACACTTGAGGGGCAATTTTTTTTAAAAAAAGGATCCGCATTAATTCTGTGATTGCAAGTTGTTTGAAATTGTTTTTAAGGTTGTAACCTGTCCTGGGACCTTAGGGAGGAGGGTGGTAAGTAAGTAAGTAAGTAAGAAAGAAAGCTGGAAAAAAAATGTGAAGGGTACTTAGCACCATATTTCATCAAGAGAAGATTTCTTGCCTTCCTAGGAAATGTTAGAGGGTGCAGAATAAAGATTGTCAAAGGATTAGACTTGGTTTGAGCATTACAGTACCAACCCCTAGGACGTAAGCAACTGCTCCTTTCTTGCATTATTAACATCCTAATCACTATATACAACACTTCTTAAAAACATTATCTGTTTGTCTGCTCAAAGGAGTTCTAACATGATGACCATGACAGGCTCTGGGCGAAGATGAGAGATCCTGTGCAGACCATATCAGTATCCAATTCCTGCTGGACGCTTGCCAGAAGAGCAATATTACAGCCTTGGTGGAGACTGTCGGCTCCCTTCGCCTTAGGGCTAATTTTGAAATATACTACAGATGCTGATGAAAAGGAAAGGGGTATGTTAGGACTGAAAGGAAAACAAGATGAATGAAAGAAAAACTCTTAACATGAACAGATTTTAGTTTTTCATTTATGTCTCACTGAACCCACACAGAACTCTTTATTTGAGCTCAGTTTTTGACACATCTGGCCTATTACTGAACCAGTGACTAGGTATTTTTAGCAGAAGTATGGACTCCTATAGTTCATTTAAAAACAACTACAATTAACTGTTGTTGTTGGCATCTGTCTGTCTCAAAAGACGGTGGAGAGCACCTCTGGGGTGAAGTTAGCAACAGTGACCTCCCCGTGATGCAAGCCCGGGCAGTGTATGTATAAGGGCCCTGGGCTGCCCAGATGACAAGATTCCCCTCTCAGCCTTGCTCATGTAGTCCAAAGGAAAGCAGAGCAAGACATTTTGCACCAAAATGGCTGCAGGAGTTGCCAGAAGGCGGCGTACAAGGCGCCATCCACCCGTCTTAGGGACTCCACTCCAGATTTATGTAGGATTTACTTCTTAGAATTTCTTCTTCTGAAGATATTCCGCAAGGCCAGTCCACTTCCGGGTGGGCTGGGCTGCAAGCAGACCACACGGTCTCTTGCTCACAAAGGGGGCTGGATGTTGCCCCGCATCATCAAGAGAGCCCCCGCCATGTCACGGCCCCCGGCCGACCAATCCGCTCAGCGGGGGGTGTGGCTTAGGCAATTTAACCAGCCGCGTGGCAGGGGAATGTCCTTCTGTGTTCCAGTTTTGAGGATTTCCCGCCCTCCCGCCCTCTTTCCAGGTCTTCGATATTGGCCTTGCTATGGACCTCAGTTGGTCACCATTGAGGGGCCTGGTAGGAATTTTTCCACTTGGCAAATTGGCACTGACCATTTGGTTTTTGCCTACCTCGTAGCAATTGTCAGAACTTCATAAGGTTTGGCTTTAGGCATTGGTAAAACCTTTTTCGGGGGAGGGGAGGTGTGGCCATCACCTGCCCCTCCATACTAAAGGGTATTCTATTAAAGGAATCCGGTGGTAATGGTTCCTGTCCGAAGCCTGGGTGGTGGCTAGGGCCATGGCACCACCTTCCAGTGACTCTAGGGGGAGCTTCCAGTTGATGTGCATCAACAAGTTTCCCCTACTGGTGGTTAACCCTTGTGAGACTTCCTGCAGGCGGGCAGGAGTCAGATATAGTCTGTTCAATTCCAATGCCTAAGCCAATACCACTCACATTCTGTAACCAATAAAGTTGCGGCCTAAATTTTGCCCATTAACCATTAGCCTAATACGCTGTGTCCTAGTGTCTTTATTCATCACGGGGGGAGGCCTTGGGGTCTTGACGTGCAACGGGACCAAAGGTGGACAAACTTCCCTAGAAGGAGCATGACATGTCCCCCAACAAAAGTACCACCCCTCTTCTAAAACCCACTACAATTAATAGAAGTAAACATAAAATCTAGGGCCAGATACAACTAGTTGGCACTAGTGGCAGCCAGTGCAATGTGTCCTGCTAAATTGGCTACGGAGAAAAGCACATAGGTGGAGGAGACGGGGTATGAGTAAATTTATTGAATAAAGTCAATAATATGACTTTATTACTACGCTTCAATCCAAGAGTGGCTAGCATGAAAGGAAAGACAATTCCAATCACACAATTTGGCCCCCAATTTCCTATTCACCCATTCAGCTATGGTGAGCTATAGTCTCTTCACTACATCTCATGCCATTCCAGAAGATCCCTCAACCCTTAGGAATGGTGAAGGGGTGGGGATGGTACAACAGGCTGGCAGTTCGGAGTTCAAGGCAAAAAACAACAACACCCATTCTGTGAGTGGAACTCTGCTTCTGGTTCATAAGCTTACCAGTATTATTTTATGTGGAATGAAGTCTAGTAATTGCAGAACACCAACAGGAGAGCAGAAATAAACTATTTTGAGTGCGTCATCTAGGCTTCCCAAGTTTTCTTCCACAGAATACCTAGTGGTAGCCTCAAAACAAATGTTTTTATGGAAGGGAGAAGTACTAAAAACACCAGCCTACAACATTTTCCCACTCACAAGTGTAGATTTACAACTTGCTTCATGCTACTGGTGTACTGAATGCCTTAATGCAGAATTATCACCCTTGAAGCTAAATATTAAAATCTTAATCTTTTCAGAATGCAAAAGAGTTCTCTTCTGCACTTTAAAGTTTTACGTGCCTGTGTTGGATAACAGAAATGATGGATGAGAAAATAGAAAAGAAATCAAGTAGAAAAACAAGCTTTGCTTTTAGTAAATAAATATATAGTTCTGCAATTATTTTTATTCTCTGCATGAGTAAATTCCTACACTAGTAAGTTCTGTCTCTCAGGCTATGAGCCTCGCCTGTACACTCAACAACGTATTCACTGCTTCAATGAAATGCAACTGGAGAGAAGGTCAACTTCCTCAGGCCATGAAGATTCAGAGACATTGAGATAAGAGTCTACTGACGTGAGAGAACAAAACCAGAAACCAAATAGAGGCATTGAATTTTCAAAGATACTTGCATTCATATATGGAGGAGAAAGAGACATTTTGATGTAGATAAATTCACTGCTCTCAAAGTTCTAGAATTAAGAGAACAATTCCACAGTCACTTTAGTTAACCTACAAATAGAGTAATTAATGTTAATCCTGCAACTAAGCCAGAAATTTGCTTCTGTATCCCCTTTTTCTTGGGGTGGAAGGCCATACCAAATTCTCTTTTCCTCCTCTGTCTCTGGCCTGGTGACACCTCTTGACCCAGTAGAGAAAGACACCCTCATAATCCTTTACCTTCTAAGCTGTTTGATTCCACTATCACGGGGAAGGATGTTCCAGCCCCTATATCAGACAGGATAGTTTTACAGGGCAGTTTTGGCTTTACAAAACTCACAGCTTCTGTTTACCTGGCAGCAGACCAGTTACTTATAGGGGCTGAAAAGTAATTTAATATGAAGGCAATTACCATCCATTTACCTGTGAGTAAGCCACCTGAACTAAGCAGGACTTAATTCTGAGTAGACATGGTTACGACTGCATTGTATAGTACAAGCTAGATTTCAAAGGAGCAGAGGAACCAGAGACCAAATTGCAAATCAGCCCTGAGTGCTCACTTGAAGGACAGATCCTGAAGCTGAGGCTCCAATACTTTGGCCACCTCATGAGAAAAGAAGACGCTCTGGAAAAGACCCTGATGTTGGGAAAGATTGAGGAGAAGGGGACGACAGAGGACGAGATGGTTGGACAGCGTTCTCGAAGCTCCGAACATGAGTTTGATGAAGCTGCGGGAGGCAGTGGAAGACAGGAGTGCCTATGCGTGCTCTGGTCCATGGGGTCACGAAGAGTCGGACACGACTAAACAACAACAAAACTCAGTTAAGGAATAAAGTCTTAAATCTAAAGAGGAAGCTTTCCTTCACATCATATATATGTTTTCATAATCCACAATCAACATTTATGTCCAAAACATTTATGTCCCAACCATAAATGTACACATACAGCAGTACAGCACAGAGCAGTGCACTAAACCAGTAATTCTGGGAAGGCTTGGATCAGGGATCAGTGGCCAAGGATGAAGGGAGTTGGAATACAACAACATCTAAAGCAGCAGTTCTCAACCTGTGGGGCCCAGATGTTGTTGTATTACAACTTCCATCACCCCTGAGCTCTGGCCTTGCTAGCTAGGGGTGATGGGAGTTGTAGTTCAACAACATCTGGGGACCCACAGGTTGAGAACTGCTGCTCTAGAGGTTCACCAGTTCCCTATCCCAAGCACAGATGACTCTGTTGCTGTATTTATATTGACTGAAAACAAAATAACCCCTACAATATTATTCAAATCCATGGCAATTGCAATAGTAGCTTAATTTTCAGTTTCTAGAATAGCAAATAAAAGTGGCTCCAAAAGAATGGAAACCATTTTGCCTCCTTCTCAGGCTTTACAACTTTTCATGTGATACTAGGAATAAAAAAAGCAAATGTGGATGTGCCCCAGATCAGATTCCATAGAAATGCAAGATTGGATATCAGTATGTGAACAGATTTGTTCTTCTATTGTCTATATATGTTCAATTTGTGATCTTTGGATATTACATAAAGATAGTGTCTTAAACCATCAGTCAAGCACCAGAGCTCGTATTATTATTTCAAACAAATGACGCAATGGAACAGCATGCTTTCAATCACACATTCCACTACAAAGGAATTGTGCATAATTATTTGGTGCTGTAACAACAAGATGAAGGTTAACTTTACAATTACATGAAAAGAAAGTATTGTTAAAATGTTTTCAGTGATATTCAAAATCACATTTTAGATTAAAAACTGTTACTTAATTCTGAATATATTACACATCCTATATTCTTATATACACGTCCTATATTCTTAACTCAATCTCAACATGGGCAAAATATCCAGATTTCTCTCTCTCTCTCTCTCTCTCTCTCTCTCTCTCTCTCTCATTAGCTATGCTTCAACGCAACTCTAGAGTGGTAAACCAGAGGTGGCTAGCAGTTCAGGGGTTTTACCCAGACCTCCAAACAATTTTTTCCAGCCCCTCCAAAAACCCACATTTTGGCAGCAGTAGCAAAAAGAAAGAAAATTGAAGTAGGCACACTACCAGTATGGAAGGAGAGGTCTAAACCCTGATGGGAATGCAAATCATGCCCCCACCATCAATAATTTGATGAGTGGGAACAGATGATAACCCCCTATTCTGCATGTGTATGCCTGAGTGTTGTCAATGTGATACATATCCACTTCTAGAGCCCTTGGGGCAAAAGATTAGCCACTCAGTCATAGCAATTGGAGGGAGGGGGCAGAATGCCAGTTTTATCTTGCTCAGCATTATCTACACAGACAGGCAGCAGTTCTCCAGAGTTTCAGGAAAAGGTTTTTCCCAGCCCTACCCAGAAACACCAGGGACTGAACACGACTAGGCAAATTAAACTGCACACAAGCTGCAATCTAACCAGAGTGGCTGCCTTGCTGTTTCATACTAACCAGTGCATGTATGTTTCTCCTGAACAAACCGGGAAGCTTAAAACAAATCTTGGTTGTTTGTTTGCTAGTTCAGATGCAACACTAAGCTTGATGCTCCATTATTTGTTTCTCCAACTGGAGGAAGAGAGGAGCAAAGTAGCAGAGCACAAGTTGCATGCAGCTCATGGACAGACTGATTTGTTTAACCATGCTTTATGGCCTCTCTGAGTTGCAATTAGGTGCCCTGGACTCTCAATGCATTTTCTGTTCTTCCACTATGTGAACAATCATAAACATTTTCACCCTCGTTCCTGGAGGATGATTTGTTCCAAACTGAAAACTATTCAAGATCTGTTTGGCTTTCCTGCCGCAATCAGTTTAAAAGATGCTCTGCCACCTTTTTAAGGTTTTCAGGGCTTCACACGGTCCATAATTAAATATAGAACTTGCTGCCACAGGAAGAAGTGATGGCCACCAACTTGGATGGCTTTAAAAGAGGACTGGATGAATAAATTCATGGAGGATTATGCTATCAATGGCTACTAGTCATGATGGTTATGTTCTGCCTCTACAGTCACAAGCAATAATATTTCTAAATACCAGTTGATGGAAGCCACAGAAATGGACAGTGCTCTTGAGTTCAAGTTCTACATGCCAGTGTCCTACAGGCATCTGGCTGGCCTCTGTGAGAACAGGATATACAAAAAAGTTCTTTACACCTTGTATGAATTGTTATCCAAGAGCTTTACCTAACAATCATGTGTTTGGCCAGGGTCATTTTAGAAGAATAGCAGAAGAGTAGTGCAGGCACAAGGTTAAAAGTAACACACATTTTTTTGGATGTGTGCTGTAATTGTTCATTATTCTTTCGGTTTTTTGAATATTTAAATATACAAAACTGAATATAAAAATGGGGAAACAGCAGACTTACTTTGCTCACATTTTGAGTTGCAACAAAGTAAAACACAATATTTCAAAGGAGTCAGCTACCACGAATAAATAGCATTTGCGCACCGCCCTGAGATCTTTTGATGAAGGGTGGTATATAAATCTAATAAATAAAATTAGTAAAAATAATAATCTTTTAGATTTCAGAAGCTGAAAACCTTTATCTCTAAGCCTTTACACATGAACATAATACTCATACTAGCACTTTTAAAAAGCTAACCTGATAAACTAAAAAGCAGCCATGTTGAAATTTGTTTTAATGTATTTTGACATGCTACTCAAACAGAGCTTATGAAGAAAAGTTGAAATTTTATGAGAGTATCATACAATGGAACTATGAGTTGACCTCTGGCACAGAACATAAATGAACTCATTCACCTCTGTGAGTTTCCCCCTCTTTTCCCCCAGGATTCTGTTCTCCCAGGGAGTTGCTCATTTTAGTCAGTTACGGTACTTGGAAGAAGGCAGACAGCCAAACTGCAAACACAATGACTGGATTGAGTTCTTAAGCAAATACACAAGAATGGCATTCAATCTCTTACAAGAGGAATAATTTTCATCATAAGTGTAACAAGAAACCTGGTCTAAAGCAAGGGTAGGTCATCCCTTAAAACAGATATTTTGTTTTTTAGGAGCAAACTTTCATCTAATGATAACCCAAAAGAGCAAAGCAGGAGACCTCTAAAAACCACAAACATTTATCTCACAGTAAGTAAGTGGAGCAGGAGCCAGCAAATTTATCTGTTAAATGGTTGCGAACAGGCTAGCATCAAAGAATGGGCCGAGACAGAGCCAAAGGTAATAGTGGAGAAAATTACATTAGCGAGGCTCTATAAGAACTCACCTAATATTGAAAACAACAGCACCCTACACCCAAAGCAGATTCTACGCTTAACAAATAAGGAAAAAAACTGATCAGGATTCCTCTCATTCTCCACCCTACTACTCTGGTGTGTTTTGTTGCTTTTTTTTAGTTTGTAAGCCTGAGGGAAGGGTCTGACCCTCGTTTTTATTTTGATGGGAGAAGTATTCATCTGAAAAGCAGAATAAAAGTATAATAAAACAAGTTAGTGTTATAAAGGAGACTTACAAAAAACAGACAAAATTTCTCATAGAGGATCAGGACATTCTAAAAGCTTCGACTTATAAAAGCAGTTGTCCTGAGGAAGAGTCCTCAGGGAGCGTCCTCCCACCCCCCAAAAAAGTTTTTTAAAATAGTTATAGCTGCAGAAGCCTCCCACGGCAATATTAAGTAAAGGTAAAGGTAAAGGTACCCCTGCCCGTACGGGCCAGTCTTGACAGACTCTGGGGTTGTGCGCCCATCTCACTTAAGAGGCATGGGGCCAGCGCTGTCCGGAGACACTTCCGGGTCACGTGGCCAGCGTGACATCGCTGCTCTGGCGAGCCAGAGCCGCACACAGAAACGCCGTTTACCTTCCCGCTGGTAAGCGGTCCCTATTTATCTACTTGCACCCGGAGGTGCTTTCAAACTGCTAGGTTGGCAGGCGCTGGGACCGAGCAGCGGGAGCGCACCCCGCCGCAGGGATTCGAACCGCCGACCTTTCGATCGGCAAGTCCTATTAGTTGCTGACAATACCTAGGATTCTCAAAGTTCTGGGATTTCTTGTCAATAGCAGAATATACGGTACTTCTAAAGTCCACTAGTCACCACCAGCAGGACAACCCTGTGATTCCCACCCCCCTCATCTGACAAAATAGAAGTCTGAATTCAAGCAGGCTAGACAGGTGGATGAGATGATCTAGAGCAATTTGCCATTGCCTCTATTCGTCTCTTCCTTTACTCTTTGCTCCCCCATGTCTTTATTTTGAGTGTAAACTCCTTGGTGTAGGGATATGTTAAACCACTACTTAGTATGGCAGTGCACATAAACGACACTTTATTTACACTAAATAAATAGGGTGGGGGGCGCCAAGCCTATCTTGAGCTAAATTGAAATATTCTCCCCTTCTGAAGCAAGCAAGCGCGTGCGCGCGCACACACACACACACACACACAAATATGCACATTTTGAGACTTCAGAGACTTGACTTCAATTTCTTGGTGCATCTGGTGAAAGCCTCCACTCACAACTCCAATCCCACCCTGAGGAATGGATTATAAAACCTCTGTGAGGCGGGTGAGTGATGGGCATATCACCCCTAAATGGAGGGCACGCTTCAGGGGACCCACTGGGAAAAAAGGGGAGCTAGGGAGCTCAGAGAGTCTGGAGAAATCAGAGGTAGGCTGGGGGAGGATTGATCAAGCGCTTCCTGGCCCTATTCATTGTCCCTCAGCTCAGGAATAAAGAATTATAGAAGTCCTCCTGGAAATTCCTAGGTGAATGCTTTGCTGGTTTAGGTTCCCTAATTAGACTAAAAACAGTGATGGGGGTGGGGAGAAGAAGAAAACATCAGTCTTCTTTCTCATTCCTCTATGTTAAAGTTTTTAGTTTGCTTTTCAAATAACAATGTTGCTAACAAATGGCTTTGGAAGAGGTCTCACTGAGACCTGCCTGCTCCAAGGCAGGAAACATACTTGTTAGATGAGAAAGTCCACCCTCACCCAGGAAGTTAGTGTCCTTTTTCTGCCTTCTGTTGACCCAGAGAAGGGGACTTCCCAATCCTTTCAGCATGTCTTGCTGCTCCTGGTAGAGAATACACACACACACACACACACACACACACACTCACACAGAGTACGGGCATTTATTTCATTTGTTTATCAGTGAGGGAGTTCAACTATAGATAACAATTTATATTTCAAACTCTCCATTCTCAAATATCCCACAAGGACTATAACACGTATGATTAGGGGTGAGGGATTTGCTGATTAACTATTCCAATATTCTAACTAAATAAACACATTTGGAAGGAATGTATTCCTCCTTGACACAATTTTAAGCTGTGCTTGTACAATCCAGCTTCAGAATGTGAAAATCTGCAATATTGTCAATGTACGCATGTTAAGAGTGAACAAACACTTTCGTCACAGACATTTTAGATTAAGTATTCCAAGTACAACCACAAGAATAACACTACCAGCACACATCAACACATTATTTCCCGTTCCTGCTATAACAATTTTAACCTCTTTCTGCAAAACAAATCACGTGCAGCAACAGCTTTCCAAATGAAAGATTTGTTAACACTGGAATGTTCCTGCTCATCCTGGCTTTTCACTTCTAAACTCAACAAAAATGTTATGCATTTCAAAACTATGCCTGCAAGCACAGTTCAGATAAAAGTGACTTTATTGTGGCTGTTCACTACATTAATTAAAAAGTAGTTATTTGACTTCTATTTACATACAAACTGGGATGTTCTTTGAATACAGACTGTACCCATCATAGGATGAAACATCTAAATATCATTTCTGACATTTGGCTTATGACTTACGCTCCTCCTCAATGAACCGTGGAACAAATTCCAAACACCGCACTGACATTGACAAGACAGCATGTTCTTTCTATATTAAAAACATTGCATAGTCTTGTAAAGAATGCTAAATGCCTTAACAGAAAACGCTTTGAACCAAGGGCTTTCCTACACTAAAAACTACTCACTGCTTGAAAAGCTTAACTTTGTGTGGACAATAATGATTTCTTTCTGTTACCTAAGAACAGAGATCAAATCATTTCATTACAAATAAACTATAACCTGAAATTTGACTGAAGGCTAAAATGTAAAAAGGTAAAGGTAAAGGTACCCCTGCCCATACGGGCCAGTCTTGACAGACTCTGGGGTTGTGCGCCCATCTCACTTAAGAGGCCAGGGGCCAGCGCTGTCCGGAGACACTTCCGGGTCACGTGGCCAGCGTGACATCGCTGCTCTGGTGAGCCAGAGTCGCACACGGAAACGCCGTTTACCTTCCCGCTGGTAAGCGGTCCCTATTTATCTACTTGCACTTTGAGGTGCTTTCGAACTGCTAGGTTGGCAGGCGCTGGGACCGAGCAGCGGGAGCGCACCCCGCCGCAGGGATTCGAACCACCGACCTTTCGATCGGCACGTCCTAGGCGCTGAGGCTTTAACCCACAGCGCCACCTGCGTCCCCAGGCTAAAATGTAATTCTACTCAATGACACATTTTAACACATTGCAGAAAATCTTAGAAATGATTAGTATTAATATTTATTTACAAATTGCTGTTCATATGGAAGCAGAGTTTGTAACAATGCATAACACACAATGCAACACAAACATTAATTGGGAACTCCTAGATGGAGCATATGTTCATATATGTACATACATGATGACCATGTAAAGGGACCCCTGACCATTAGGTCCAGTCGTGACCGATTCTGGGGTTACGGTGCTCATCTCGCTTTATTGGTCGAGGGAGCCGGTGTACAGCTTCCGGCTCATGTGGCCAGCATGACTAAGCCACTTCTGCCGAACCAGAGCAGCGCACGGAAACGCCATTTACCTTTCCGTCAGAGCGGTACCTATTTATCTACTTGCACTTTGACGTGCTTTTGAACTGCTAGGTTGGCAGGAGCAGGGACCGAGCAACGGGCGCTCACCCCGCCGTGGGGATTCGAACCGCCGACCTTCTGATTGGCAAGTCCTAGGCTCTGTGGTTTAACCCACAGCGCTACCCGTGTCCATGTACTACTAGGCAAATACTGGCTGTGTTCACGCACAATCATTTACTATGGATATGTATATACTTTCCTTCTTCCCAAATGTGGCTTGTCTGAGCAACACACAACACGATTCTCGGTTTGGATGCAACATTAAGCCATGGATTACTGTTTGTTGCTCACACACAAACTAGAAGAAGAATAAAGTATGAGTAATCTCCACATTCACAATAAACTATAAACTATTGTTTAAGATGCAGCCGATAAAAACATCAACTAATAAGTTTAATTTGGCTCTAAAAAGTTATAATGTGTGATACAGAACTAGTTCCTGAGGTAAAGTTCAGGAAGACCCCCACTGCCTCTGTAGTATTTGGTCAACATTAGATAAAACATATATTTCTGCTTTAGAATCTATGTGCATTTGGAATTTTTCCTTTGAAGTGAAAGTGACTACTACCATTCATATTACAAATTCTCTTTTTTTATTTTTGCATAAATCCAACATATGATCCATGAGGTTCAAAACAGCTTCCTAAAACGTGAATCAAATATTGGTAGACTATACAATTCCAACACGTTTTTTGGATCTATGGGTGATATCAAACTAAATGACATATTGAAATTAACGGACTTTAGTAACTTGTCCATTGATTCCATTGAAGGTGGGAAATCGCCTTCTTATTTACATCTTTAAAGCCACTATGATCTACTGTTAACAGCTGAAGTGCGTTTTACAAGGCCTTAACAATGTTTTTTAGGGGGAGGGGACAGACAGCAAAGGGCAGCAATGTCAGAAAAACAATTTGCTTTCCAAATACTAAAAATAGATAAAGAAATAACTCAAACTGTGAAATGTCGGTCAGCAAGCATTTTATGCTAAGCAAAACAGCCTCCCCCCACCTTGCTAAAAATAAAATTGTATGTTACTGCAATACTTTTCAGTTGCTTCAGCCAAGAACTCCAAAACCTCCCTGAAACTAACCTCAGCTGGATAACTTGCTTGTGTACTATGAGTCAGCAGTTCTCAACATTTCTGGAAATTCCTCAGTGTTAACTCCTCCCATATAGCAGGAAACTGCAGATCCAATTCAGTGTATACCAGGAAACACACAAAGATTTGCACATTTCACTGGAGCCACATAAGCATTAGATTACATTTTTGGGCAGTTACCAACTATGCTGCTTTCAGTGATTCTCTTTGTTGCAGAAAAATAATGCTTAGTTATTTTCAAAGTGGGAATATTTCTTCTTCATCAGTGAACATTGTATATAAAGATATGAAACGTAAGCACTGTTCAGCTTATGAGTAAGTTATTCTTTAGACTTACCTATGTGATTTAAGCCTCAAAGACAACATCAAATAGCAAAGCATAAAATGTTCATATTATACTGAACCTTAAGCCCAAGATATTGGTTTCAAAACTTGTAAAGCTGTTATGTAGTACGACTACTCCCAAAATAAGGGTGTTCAGATACAAAACAGGACATAAGAGTGGTTCTTTGAAATGTTATACAAAAAACACACCAGCAAGTACAGATTTCTCATTACTGCATGACAAGCAATCCCTGGCCAAAAATCCCTCTTCTACACAATTATTAAGGTACAGGACCTTTGTTTTCCTTTGCACGGAGTCATCCTATCATTCAGGAGAGTGCTTGTTTTATAACATGGGTAGGCAAACTAAGGTCCAGGGTCCGGATCCTGCCCAATCGCCTTCTCAATCTGGCCCGCGGATGGTCTGGGTATCAGCATATTTTTACATGAGTAGAATGTGTCCTTTTATTTAAAATGCATCTCTGGGTTATTTGTGGGGCATAGGAGTTCATTCATTTTCTCTCTCTCTTCAAAATCTAGTCTGGCCCCCCACAAGGTTTGAGGGACAGTGGACCGGCCCCCTGCTGAAAAAGTTTGCTGACCCCTGTTTTATAATAAATAACGTAAAAGGAATGATTCATACCAATGCTTTGTAGCTTGAGAATATTAAAACAACAACAGCAATGCAATAAGCTTTGGATTCCCAGTCAGAAACATTCCAGGACCTAAGTATATTTTCTGCAGTCTTGTTCTAGTGCCTATTAATGCACTTAGAAGTACGAAGTGCTAGGTAGATAATATTGAAATTTTGAACCCTTTGATGCCGTCTTGTCATCCCATTGCCACTACCATGCCTCCTTGCCTGCAATATTAATTTGGCAAGACATGCCTACCACATATAAGATGCACTTGTTGTATTACAATCTTCAGTGCAGAATGTCATGTACCACAAAAGGATCACATGGAATTCAGTTTTAATAAATAATGTTCACAGAGGAACTTCATCCCAGCAATATTATTTGTCCAAATTCTATAGTTAGACGCTGCTGTCAGACTAATTACTGGTGTCCTCAAGTGGGTGGAATTCAGTGTAGTGCTATGGCACAAGAATTTCAGCTTGCCAAACAGAATGATTCCCCACTCCTCTATGCCAAGTGCTTTTCTGGAGGCTCTTCCAAACTCCTGAACCAAATTCAGGGGGACATGAGGAATGTGGAAGAGGGGGGGGGGAACCACATTGCACTAACGGAAGTCTTTACACAGGCCTCCACAACTGGAACTTGGTAGCTGAATCCAGCCCAGTTAGAACAAACGTAAGAAAAATATTCTCATCCAAGATCATGGAAACTTCTGGCTCCATATAAGAAGCTTTGATAAAAACAGCAGAAAGAACAATGTAGAATGCACACTTATGTGTCATTTCCCTCAATAAACCGCAGCCAATGTTTGCTAGAGGATAGTGGTGTGACAAGAAACAAGCAGTTGTCTGATATGGTCTAAATACCTTTTGATATTTTATCTAGGGATGCTAGAACCAATCACTTTACACTCTGAAAAAGTCTTGATGGGCCCAGAATATTTTCTGAAGTCCACCAAAAACTCTAGACTCAAAGCAACCAACCTGCACACTGCATAAACCTCCAGAGTTTCACCAAACCAATCACAAAATTGACTCAAAGATGCACTGGTACATCACATACTACTTCATCAATTCGACAATGTCATCACAACATTCCAGAGATCTCTGAAGCATCACACAACAATGCAGAGTTGATGACACAGCTGACCTGCAAAGTGTATCAGATACTTTTAAAGATGAATGGTGAAATTTGGCATGGCCTAGGGACATCACCAGGTCACAATAAGTCTTAGTACACATGGACAAGTAGAGATTTGCTCCAGAATATTGTGATGAGATCCATAAGCCACATCCACATTTATGGCAATTTCTAGTGCTCCCTAGAAATTTTTGACTAGAATCCATTCTGGTCCAGACACAATTCCTCCCGATATGGAACTTAAATCCCAATCTAGCTTGAATTTCAGTGAGTGAGGAATCCTCAGAGAATTCTCAGTAGGGCCCCACATTTCATGTTATAAGGTAAGGAATAGCCATTAACTTCAGATGCTCCATTAATATTTTGCTCAAATTAAATATGCAGTTTCACTGGTAATGCTAGAGACAGCAGATGCCAAACTAAATACTTTGCAAATAAATAAATAAATAAATAAATAAATAAATAAATAAATAAATAAATATATATTTGTACCCCGCCCACTCTGGGCGGCTTCCAACAAAGATGAAAAATACACTAAAATGTCACATATTAAAAATTTCCCTGAACAGGGCTGCCTTCAAATGTCTTCTGAATGTCAGGTAGTTGTTTATCGCTTTGACATCTGATGGGAGGGCGTTCCACAGGGCGGGCGCCACTGTTGTTATATATGTGAACAACTAAAGATATTCACTCTTCCGTTTATAATCTTTAGTATCACTACATTTCTCATTTCATGATGAACTGAATATATTATTTTACAGCAATAACAACATAATTAAGAAGTATGTATCTTATTGGCCCTTTTATATTGCACAGCTTTCTGCTAAAAGAGACTTCCTGCCCTCAAATTATTCTCCAAAAATACTAGTCTAAAGCTCAGTAACAAAACAAAACAAAAAACCTGTTATTCTCAACCTTTTTCTTTTTCTTTTCAGTACAGAGCAATGAGATTAAAAGTGTGGCAGACAGCCAAATACTTCAGCCATTGCAGTCACTAATAGATGCATTTAACATTTATGCAGCTTTCAAATGTGAAGCATCTGGTTCCAATTTCAAATCTGGCTTGCATTGAAAGTGCCTCCTCCACAATACTTTTATTATAAACTGTTCTTTTCCCTACTTGTTCCCTCCCCCCTCCTTTTTGGAAGAGGCTGTTCCTTCCTTCTTGCTGGAAGCCACCTGACCACTGCCAGGAAGAGGAATGCAAAACATTCCCAGGAGCAGCTCCTGACGTCAGCAGAGCATTTCATCTCCCAATGTTCAGAACGGTCTGGAAATTCCAGTCTCTAGTAGAACTAATTGAATGTGATAGCAGCTGTAGCCTGCAATGAATCACATTAAAAACTGCTTCATGTTAAGATTATTGATGGTGGTATGAACTGCTCAAAACAAACACAAATCTGATTATTTTCCTATTGAACTAATGCACACTGTGTTTGTGTCTACCTTGCTTGTTGTTACTTTTATCAGATCCTTGAACCTTGAGCAGTTGCCCTTAGAAAATTAAATACATGCATAAAAGGACTGTGCATTGTTTCTCTACTTCTTCCATACATTTGAGGGGGAAGGGAGATGGAACAAAGAAGGGTTTAGTTATGCTAACAGAGGGTTAAACATGACTCAGCTAGAAATTCCTCAACTGGGTTCATGCCATGCATGGTTGTTCACGTCATCCTATCCAGCCTTCAGGATATTAACTACTTCTAAACTAGAAGTTATCTAGCTCAGCATATTTACATTCCCTTTTGATTTTAGTCAGAATCAGCAGTGAACCTTATTGCTAATGTACAGACAATGAAATGCTTGTGTTTTATTTCTTCACATATAGTACCTTAAGCAAAACTACAGTCCCCAGAGTAGAACATCAAAGTAATAGATACCAAATGTCAGGTACAAAGTTCTGTATTTCCACAGAACGTTATATCCACCACTTCCACAGTGCTGAAAAGGTAGGTTTTTATTTTATTTTAAACATTTTGGCTATGGGAGCACGGAGGGGAAGGGAAGAAGGCACAATGTGAGTAGTGGTATATCTAGAGCTTAGACCATATCCCCCCCCATAAAATGCTTAAAAAAGAAGGAATGTGAAGCACTGAATTACTCCTTCACTCTCAGACTACAGTTTAGCACTTTGTCCATGAAATATAAAGCTTTCACCATACTTGTTAAGCAATGTAGCTGTGAGTTCAATAGACCAATTGTTCAAAGAATAAGTAACAAAATTGACTGATTCCACAGTATGATCAAGGAATATGCACAACCCTAAATTTAATTAGACGGGTCTATGGTTTTAACACAGGCAAGGCCCAAATAAATAACATAAAACAAGGTTTCTCAAACTTGGATCTTCTCCAATTCCCATCATTCCTGACCACTGGTCCTGCTAGCTAGGGTTGATGGGAATTGTAGTCCAAAAACAATTTGAGACTCAAATTTGGGAAACCCTGACCTAAAACATGATTTGAAATGATTCCGGATGTTTCCTGGGTTATCTTAATTATGACATTATATTTTTTATATAAACACAGTTCGATTATAAACCATACATGGTTTAGGGGTGTATTCTGGATTTGAAATAAATAACACAGACCTTTTAACATCCTTTGTTTTTCAAAAAACAAAACACCACATTATTTATTTATGCCACATTCATACAATGTAGCAAGATTAGACTCCAAAAGAGACAAATTTTCATTTGAGCAGATTTTCAGCAAAATATATCCTCTGCCACTTATATATGTATATAAAATTGGGTGCTGTCTACTACAACAGTTTTAGTTATTGAGAACAACAACTTTTCACAAGGCCAAAAAAGTTAATATCCAGGAAGGAGGGGTTGCAAAGGGATGTGGAGTTATGCTAAACAATTTATCATAACAAATTTTTCCATGTGTATACTACAGGGAAGAAGGTTGTTCAGAAAGATGCCTCAAAATCCCATGATTCTCCTGAGTCCCATTCCAGGGATTTGTGGTCATGCAGTCACATCCAAGTTTCCCTGGCCCAAATTCGGTAAGAGATTTGATTCCCTTTAAATCACTAAAGGGAACATTTGGCATGAAACTGTAAATTCAGAGATTCCCAGGAACATATAAACTTAAACTGAGAAAACATAATTTAGCAACATGCCATGACATAATTTTGTTAGTGAGCAAAATATTTTACAATTTATTGACTAGCAGCAAGCTCTCATAATGTTCACAGAAAGGATGAATTTGTATACTTGCTGGTAGTTTGAAAGACAAAGTGCAGTGTTGAGAGTAGAGTTGTGTGTGTACGCAAGCTGGAAGCTGGAAGCAAGGCAGCAGGCTGGGAAGGCAGAGTCAGAGCCATGCCTGATTTTTGCTGGAATGCAAGGCTGTAGCTATGAAAGAATCAATACCTCATTGGGGTGTTAATGCTGTGAACCCCTCTATCAGGTTGTATATATGTGTAAACAAACCATATATCATAAGGACATCTTGCTGCAAAGGAAACACGGACCATGGGTAAGCACTTGGAACCCCAAACCTAACATATAAAGAATTACTAGCCATGCTGATACACTAACAGAACTGAAACATAATTAATGAGAATAAAGATGTTTGCAAATGAAATGGTTGTGAACTTTTAAAACAAGCATGCCCTGTTAGAAGAGTTCACCTGAAAGTGTGCCATTCCATTTATGACACTTTATTGGAAACTGTCAACTTTGACTAAAAACTGTCATCAAATTTATTTGGTAAATGGTATTTTTGCAACCAAAAACAAAAACACGTGCACTTCTAAGACTATGTTATAATAGAATTCTGATGTTAGATTTGTTACCACAATTTATTACATTGTTAAACAAACTATAAACCTTTTAACTAATCATATGTTGTAGCTTACACAACAGCTAAAGAAAGTAGTATGTGGCTTGAATCAGTTTGGTGTTCTCTCTGCACCCAATGCTTTATTTTGTTATTAATTGCTCATTTGTTATATTTTGTCTTGTTTTCAGAGTTTCCCTGTATGGAGGGCAACATCAAATAGAGATTAAATACTTCAGCACTACCTCAATATTCATTACAAAATATAGAATCATAAAAATAGGAAATGGAAAAAATAACCTTAAGGTATGAATGGCTCAGAAATATGACATTTCCAGGATTAACAGCAAACAGAACTTGTGTTGGAACCATGCTGTGCCTGGAATACCATGCACTTCAAATGGGATCCCCTTTCTTAAACTACCTATCTTTCATACCTGACCAAAAAAGAGAGCACATCCACATGACATTCATCCTGGATACAAGCAAAGTGCCTGATATTATGCCAGTTGGGATGTGCATGGAAGGAAAATGCTACTCTGAAGTGATTCCTTAGGCAGTGTGCATGTATTCCCACTGGACCGTCAATGAAATCTGATTCAATCAGCCTCATGTGTGGTAGACAGGTTTTACCCCTAAAATAAAGCTGTCACCTAGTACAGCATTTCACTTTCCCTCAGAAGAGTGAATGACAGCATTTTACAAAGAAAATGTAAAAGGGTACACCTGGGATAAACACTGAGGGCTACCTTTTCCACTTGTCCATGAAGACCCCATTGTCTGGGGGAAGAGGCAGTTCCCCAAACCATTTGCATTCCAATCTGCAGCCAGTACTCTATTTTATAGAATCAAATTAGAACTAATGCTGTCCCTTCATTTGCACAGTCCCATACTGAACTCTCTATCTTGGACACTCTGGAGTGGGATAGAATACTCCATGGGTAGGCAAACTAAAACCCAGGGGCCGGATCCAGCCCAATCACCTTCTAAATCCAGCCCGCCAGAAAAAGTAATAAAAATGGAATAGGACTGAGAATCATGGAACTGAAATAAAGCAAAAGAACGTTCAGTCAAACCCTGATCAAACGAAGTCCTTCCAATCACCAATCACTATACAGAATGGACTGCAGAGTGCTAGGGGGAAGAAAGAAACTGAACTGGTGAAAGATGCTTAAGGCAAATATTTCAAAGTAATACAAGTTTGATTTAAGAAAAGGCAAAATACATCAAGGACACTGGAAATCAGACTATGGTGGGCGAGTATTCTTTTGTAACACAAAACATGCTGATCAGCTGGCACCTGAACCTGACCAAAGCCATCAGTTCACTCATTCTAAGGATACACCTGAACAATATCTTTTCCCTGTTGCAACATCCCATCAGACCTGGTGTTACAGGAGAATATTGTCCCAGGGCTTCAGGAGGGCCCACTGCCAAGTCTGACACGGTCTACCTCTTGAAGACTGCTCTGACCTTCGTCTGTTTCCTTGCAGACCACCCAGAATAATCACTATCAGTTTTGGAAATGGAGATATGAAACCTAGGTTATGGGCTCAATAATGGAATGTCTAGGTGCAATTAAAACTGCAGAGTGGAAGGAAAGGAGGACCTTTTTCTGCCTCCCCACTTCCAGCTACTCTCTGAAGACTGGAGAAGAGACCCTCTTAAGAATATTAGGGGAGGGACAGGGGAAGGACTAGACCATGTGGAAAATGAATATAATATTTTAGCTGCAGTTCATTCATTTTTAGATTTGTATTCTTGTTACTAAAAATTCGCACCTATCTCTGCAACACTGTCGATTAATCCTTAAAATCTTTTTGTGATAAGATTTGTTTTTAGTAGTTACATTAAGACTGAAAATTAGACATGACCCCCCCCCCAATGAATAACTGTTTCAGGTAGCAGACAGTCATTCATTGCTGGCAGGGGGCCATTAACTTGGCTAAGCCATTTGAAAATATTTTAGTGTGCTTTCTATCCAAAACTGTCAAAAGCAAAATTATTATCTTCTAACAGGGCCAGATTTCAGTTTTACCACTTCATCTTTAAACAAAATGTGGAATTTATAATGGGATTAAACACACATGGGAATACTCTTAAAAAGAGTCATATATAATTTAAAGTTCTGCATCTAGCCCAGAGTTAATTCCTACTATACATTTTTACTGACTTTAACAAAACTGTCTGCTGTCCCTTATTGACGTCAGTAGACAAAAGCCCAATAGCAATTTCTGTCACTGTAGTATCTTTGGAATTTCCTCTTTCATATGAATTAGAGATTTCCAAGTCTAGAATATTCTTCTTTATGGATCACTAGAATATTTTCAATCTCTCCCCCCCTCCCCATTTTTTAATAAAAATCTTAGACATGACGACTCATTTTAGAACAGGTATGTTCACAATGCATGACTCAGTTCACACCTTTGTCAGAGGAAGAGAAAATAAAATAAATATTCCTCCCTTCAAGGCAAAAGTTGACTTTTACAAACCTATCTGTCAGGGAACTGCCATCGGAAGAACAGGTGGTGGGAAGGCTCCAGGAGAATAGGAGAGACACTTTAGCAGAAGAGGGAACCAGTAGGGGGAGAGCAGGAGCTCCAAGGGAAAGGGAGTCGGAGGGGAGGCTCTGGGATACTTCCAGTGAGAACAGTGAGGAGGTAGCAGGACCCCCTTTAAGGACCCCCACCCCTCGCCGGAAACTGTCACGCAGAGAATCCAGGAGACGCATTTCCGTCAAACAGCTTTTATGTTGGAAACGTTTCCGCAGACGCCCACTGTCAGATTCTACCAGCGACTGACGGAGCCATGCCAAAGGGCTCCGCTCAAGGCAGAGCTTTACTACACTGAGTAAGCTCTGAGGGATCAAGCTTTTACGCACAAGCAGCTCATTATCCCATCACACTATCCTTTGACAACAATTAGATTTTTAAAAGTATAATAATTTTGCATATAAATAATGGGCAAAAGTATATATATTGAAGTTGCTACTACTATATTTCAAATATATTTACTAATTGTATGATTCTGCCATATACTAAAAAAGCAAACATGAAGTATTAGCAAATATTTGTTTGCTGGTGCATTCACCTCTGAACTTACCTATTTTGCTGTAAGCAGATTACATAACCACTTTACTTCTTAATCACACCCATTCTCTTAAATGTTTAACACCCACAGAGGATAAGTATTGCCAAAACAGATATTGATGCATTGTCATAATAATGAGCCAACAGATCAATATGGCCTCTCTTGCTTTTGAAGGCTCAGTGTATTAGGTGATTGTGGCTGACATTTTGTTCTATTTAGGTTGAAGCTAGGTCTTAAATTGGAAGTACACTGATGGATACTTCAGATCTGTAAGATTTGCATTATTCCACATTTCTTATGTGCACTGGATGCACATGACTGCAGAACCACTGTTTAAGGCAGATTAATTTACTCACTTAGCACCATCATCCCACACTCCACTATTCCTAAAGCTTCACATTGTATTATGTGTACCTTGACACTCCTTCCCCATCTTGCCACATCAATTCTGCAGCTCCACATGGCACAAGATATCATAATGCCAAAAAACAAACAAAAAAACCCCAAGTCAAGCCACAGTAACACCACTGGCATTCGAAATCCACACTGAAAGTGTGTGAGAAAAGCTCAAAAAATGACAAACAAAAGTTATCCATTAAAAAAAAATAGAGATACAAATTAGCATCCTCATCATTGCCTAGGGAATAGTTTAAAAGAGGACGAAAGTCATTCTGAAGAGCCTAAGTCCACATTAAAAGCATTACATTTATGAAGATTTTATTATCAAACACTTAGTACAATAATATAGAAGAATAAGAAAAGTTTAAGTTGTTTAAGACACTAGCCGATGACAATGCCTTTCTTTAAGAAACTGATTGTTTTAAGATGTAGGCTGCAGAATCTCAAAATATACTGTATTGGGAGTTATTATATTGGATACAAGCTAGCCAAGGTTGCTACATCTCTCTCTCTCTCTCTCTCTCTCTCTCTCTCTCTCTGGATAGCTTATAATCTCCAACTCTAAAGTCTTTGAAGGAGTAATCATCAACAGATTGTATAATTAAATCTTTCTTCCAGCAGTGTTCTTGCAGTCAGTGACTTTGAATTTTGTTAAATTTTATTGTGGGGTGGCTGAGCTTCTTTTCCTTATCAGAGCTCTACTCTTTCTGCTTTTGCAAAAACTTCAAAGGAAGAATTTAAAAGACAACTAACTCTCTTTTTGATGGTAGGGATTTGTTTTTTTTTGGGGGGGGGGGTTTGGTCCACATTGTCTGCTTGAATATCTATAACTTTTTAAATGCATACATTCTATCAAAGGGTTCTGCAGGAACAATATCCCTTGTTGGTCCTGGTCTGACTGATGAATGATTGATCCAGGGAGCTTGTGTTTATCAATGTGATAAATAGAGAAACTAAAGATATACAACTTCCAGAAGTATAGCAGCATTTATTTGATTTGTTCTTGCTTGGTGCTCTCCCTCCACAATAGTAGCTGGAGAACTCAGTAAGGTACAATGCATTCTCCATCAGACAGGTAAAGGATTGATGTCCGTTAGGAAAGAACCAAAACTTCTTGTTCATCACTTGAAAGACCATTATAGTGTCTCATTTCATTATGCTTCACACATCTGAATTTAAAATATTTTTCACAGTTATATCATTACACACACCTTGAAATGCAGCCTGGCCCAATAAGGTGAAATAAATACATTTATGGAGATACACGAGCATGCCAAGAACAGATTGTGAATATTTTAATAAATAATTAAAAATAAAAATTCTTACCAAGGAGGATGGATATATAAGACATCCTGCAGAGCTAGCTTGAGGTGAGCTGCTGTTTCTTTTGCAAAAAGAACTTTAAGCCTAGGCTCAACGACGGCAATTTTTTGGATGGAAGAACTGCCAGCACAAATTTGTCCCAACTGATGGCAGACAGTTACGCAGAGAGTGCATTCTTCGTGCATTTCTTCGATCTTCACAGCTAGTATGCCAGATTTAACACCTGGAAATTAAGCAATAAAGCAGCTAAGATAAGTACTCCATGGGATAGAGAATACACACACGAGGACACAGCCCTACTTCTTCTACAGACATCTATGTGTGCAAGTAGGTCTTTAGATAATGAGCTTAGTTGTACTTTTTTCATGGTTGTGTAGGATAGATGTTACAACTCCCACTATCCCTGACCATTGGCTCTGCTGGCCCGAGCTGATGGGAGTTGGAGTCCCTCAAATGGAGGTCCATAACTTCCCCACCTCTGGTATAGGTATTCAATACAAAAAAACCTTCCATCTTATTTAACTGTATCTGTAAAAACAATCTATTAATATTTACCAAGACAACTTTAACTAATATTTCAGTACTGTGCAACATTAAATAAATACACAAGGCAAACTGAAATTATATCTGAGTCTATATGAACCATAGCTCACTGGTAGCACATGGTCAGGTAGCAGATGGCAAGAAGGATCTCTACCAGAGATGCTTGGGTTACATAGGCTAATAGTCTGGTCTCCTATAGGGAAGCTTCCTATGCTCCTATCTGAAAGATATTGCTCTGCAGGCAAACAGCAAATAATACTGCACTTGACAAAAAGTGGGTTACCTAAAGGTTTTGGGGAACTTAAGTTATCCTCAGTCACCCTAGAGGTTTACAAAACAGAATAAAGATTTGCCTAAAAAAAGTATTGCTTAAAATGAGTAAGGACATGCCACATAAATTTTAGCAATGTATATGTTAATAGTGAGCTACAAATTTGTTGCTTAAATGTGCAAACAACAACAGGCAATAGCTTCAGTGTGCAGCAAATCTATGAATTTGGACATAGATTAAAAGCTGCGTAGCTAGAGAAAAAACACTTGACACTTGAAATATTTAAGTATCAGAAAAGATGCTTAAGTATAACGTACCAGGGTTTCTGAGCAGCTAGAAAGTACAGCCAAGAAGGGGTTTAAAGCACCACATCAAAGGAGTTATGTTCCAGTAATACTTAAGTGTAGTGCATGCAGCTGCCATTTCAATTAGGTCTTACATGACATTCATATGACAAGCTTGTATTACTTTTATGGTCTTTTTGCTCTCATTTGTTTTCAAATACAGTACTGAAGTAGAGAAAGAAAGGATATCACTTCATGAAAATTAGGCACTCCATGAAAATTAGGGCGGCAGGGTGGTGGTGGAGAGAGAATCTACAGATAATCAGAAAACCAGAAATGTACTACTGCAGAGTGTCGCAGACCTACATTTTTGAATGTAGGTCTTCATTTTTGAATTAAGCTTGAACTGTTATGGGGGTCCTTTCACAACCAGAAACAAGGTCTAAGTAGCCACTGTTAGCTTCTTCAATGGAGTTGTTCCAGATCACCACACCTTTACATCTGTGCTACTGGCTCTCAACCTTTGGGAATGTTGAAATATATAAACACACAAAAATAATAAAAAAATTGAGTCGTGCAAATCAAATTAGATCTACTAGACCCAAAATTCTTAAACAATGTGGACTAAATTCTTTTCTGGGGACCCTGAAGCTTAAGCTTCATTAGTTTCATGGCAGATCCGCTCCTGACTACAGGACAGTGGAATTATTAGATGCAACTTTTTAAAGTCCACTCGGTACAGTAATTTAGAGATGCCAACTCCAATGTACAGCCCTTTAGTCAAAGTGTAACATCTCAAAAATACGTTCAGAAAAAAGCAGATACTAATTGCTTTGACAATTTCAAATTGTTTTAAAATAAGACTGCTATGCTTTCTTAGAAAGTTCAGACTCATAAAATAAATTATACTAAGGGGCCAAAATATTTCCCCAAGAAAGCAAGAATATAATTTCCCCCCAGTAATGCCCCTGAACCAAACTTAAACAACTAAGCATTTTCCAACATGTTCCTGAACTCAGGCTGAAGTCAGCAAACTTAACTCAATCAAAAAACACTGCCAGTTATTCTTGCTTTAAATGCACACAAAGTTCAAGGTCTTTTTTTCAGTAATTCATTATATTAAGACAGGAGTAGGGAACCTGTGACCTTCCAGATGTTGTAGGACTAACAACTCCTGTCATCCCCGGCTATTGGCCATGATAACTAGGACTAATGTGAGTCAAAGTCCAATGTCATCTGGAGGGCCACAAGTTACCCAAACTGCACTAAGAGGTACACAGGCTGCTGGATCTCCTTGTGCCTCAGATGCTGATCCTTGTTTAAAGAAGAAATCACGTGACTCTTGTTCTAGCACACTGAGTAAGTGGGTAGATATCAAAGAGAAACTGGAATAAAGTGATACAATTTGTGACGTCTTAATTGTACCAGTACATACATCATTCACTTCCTGAATACAGATATGCTATCTGAGTCCTGGTTTGATTTACAATGGGTTAGATAGCAAACTCTGAATGATCAAAGTTAGACCGACTACTGCAACTCTAGTTCTATGCCCTGCACAAAGGTACTTGGGACTGAAGGCCTTCCTAATCATACCACCTGAAAGTTTGAACCACCTTAAAGCTTTCAGCAAGATGTTTCAAATACATATGTAAAGATATGTTACTAATTCAAGCAATTGAAAATTACATCTTTTCTCATCAGTTGAGTGCATGAGCATTGTTAGAAGTCGACAAAGGTCCTCAAGTTTCTCTTTCCCCCACCCCTGTGCTTCTTTTTTTAAAAAACACAAAACTTATTATTTTACTACTTTGCTTATAGAGTAGTTGGGCACAAGGCAAAATACAGTACCAGTTAGACTCCAGCCACCTGGCATCTGAATATCTATAGATATTAGCATACACAAATTTATGTCCAGGGCACAAGGATTTGGGAATGGGGAATATAGAACAGGGGTCAAAAACTTGAGTTTCTCCAGATGCTTCTGGACTACAACTTCCATCATCCCCTGAACAGTGGCTCTGATGGATAGAGCTGATGGGAGTTGGAGTCCTGTACTATCTGAAAAGCCACAATTCCCCCCAAGTCTGCCTTGCAGTGACACTCAATTTATTTTAATCACAATTTCCATTTTAGAGTGTTGAAGTGGTACAAGAACACCACATGGCAAGGGATCATAGCACAGAGATAGGACACAAGCTGTGAATACAGATGGACAGGTTCAACCTCTTGCATCTCCAGCAGCTGATGAGAAAGACCCGAAGACCCTAGAAAGCCACTGCTCGTCAAAGCAGACTTTACTGGGTTAGACAGACTCTGACCCACTATAAAGTAGCTTCCTATGCTCCTAGGGTTGCCATAAGTCAGACTCTCTTAGCTTCTCTCCTTAATCTGCATTATGGGAATATTATTATAATACTTTTATTTATACCCTGCCTTTTCCCCAGACAGAAGAAACAAGAATCACTAAAATATAGAGAAAATAATTAGGGGGGACATTATTATTATTATTATTATTATTATTATTATTATTATTATTATTATTAATAAATACCCTTATTATTATTGATAATAATACCCCACCCGGCATGCATACTTATGGTACGACAAGGTAAAGGTGTACAAAAGCTTTAAAAACCATATTGTAAGGAAAGCATTGTATAACGTTTGGATTAGATACAAAGATTTGTTGGAAAGTAAAACCCCTAGGTGGGTGTCACCAATGGAAGCTAGGGAAGTAAAAAAACTTAATATGGATTCTAAATGGCCAAAATATCATGAGATTTTAGAATACGATGGCGAAAGGGTGAAACTTCAGAGTTATGAGAAACTAAAGCCTAAGGTTCGAGACTGGTTGCATTACCATCAGATAAATGAGACATTCAAACAGGACAGGAAAATAGGATTCCAGAAAGAGAGGTCAAAACTAGAAACAGAATTGTTGGAACCCAATACTAAGAACTTATCAAAAATGTATAACTTGCTGTTAAAATGGAATACACAGGATGAAATGGTGAAATCAGCTATGATTAAATGGGCACAAGATATCGGTCATGATATTATGTTTGCTGACTGGGAACAGTTATGGACCACCGGTATTAAATTTACTGCATGTAATGCCTTAAAAGAAAATATTATGAAAATGATCTACCGATGGTACATGACCCCAGTCAAGCTTGCAAAAATATATCATTTGCCTAATAATAAGTGTTGGAAATGTAATGAGACTGAAGGCACTTTCTACCACCTTTGGTGGACCTGCCCAAAGGTTAAAGCTTTCTGGGAAATGATCTATAATGAAATTAAGAAGGTCCTTAAGTGGACTTTTCCTAAGAAACCAGAGGCTTTCCTCTTGGGCATGGTGGGCCAAATGGTGCCAAGGAAGGATAGGATTTTCTTTATGTATGCCACTACAGCAGCAAGAATTCTACTGGCAAAGTATTGGAAGACGCAAGAACTACCTACTCTGGAAGAATGGCAAACAAAGGTGATCGACTTTATGGGACTGGCCGAGATGACGGGCAGAATCCGGGACCAGGGGAAAGAGACAATGGAAGAGGACTGGAAGAAATTCAAAATATATCTTAAAAATAATTGTAAAATTGAGGAATGTTAAGATGTCAGGGGGTAAGAAGTAAAGAATTGCAGCAGTAAATAAAAAACTTAAGAAATTTCTGATGAAAGGGAATTAAGACAATGGACCTAAGGGTTGCTAAAGAATTATTAAATAAGGATGCAGGGTTGGGGAGGTATGGGGAAGTCAAAGAAAAAAGGGCATGAACCGATGAGCTTGAAGTTATACTGTTTTATATTGTTCTTTATTATTTGTGTGGAAAATTAATAAAAATTATTATAAAAAAAAAAAAAGATAATAATACCCCACCCATCTGGCTGGGCTTCCCCAGCGACTCTGGGTGGCTTCCAACCAAGTATTAAAATACAGTAATACATCAAACATTAAAAGCTTCCCTAAACAGGGCTGCCTTCAGATGTCTTCTTAATTAATAGAATTAAAACGTTATATGGGTATAATAGCCTTTTAAAATATAGAAATAATTACAATAAAAATAGCATGGCAACAGCTCTTTTATTAAGAGCATTCAATTCCCCAAAGTCTGTTGGAACAAGGCCTTCACCTGCTGGTGGAAGGACAAAAAGGATGGAGCCAGTCTAGTGTCTCTAGGGAGGTAGCTCTGGGAGCAGCCACTGAGAAGGCCCTTTCCTGTGTCCCCACCAATCGTGCCTGTGAGGGTGGCAGGACCAAGAGAAGGACCTTTCCTGAAGATTTCAAAACCCAGGTAGGTTTGTATAAAGGAATACGGTCTTTCAGATGGAGCTGAGCCATTTAGGGCTTTATAGGTCATAACCAGCACTTTACAGGGCTGTCTTAAGTTACTTTGCTATCTATAAGATGTAATATAATAGCAAAACTAGAGTACCATACAGCATTGTCCACACCCTCTCTTAGTCTTGGACCTTCCCCCTCATCACACTATTCACACAATTTCTTTCAGATTCCTGTCATCTATCTCTAATATGGTGATAGCACTGGAAAGTTCATTTCTTCCCTCCTAATGCAGGAAGTGAACATTTGTCTTTGTTTCTATTTTTGACCTGGGGTGGGGAACACTATTGCCAAATTACTGCAGCAGTGAGGTCCTGTATTTCTAGACTGTTTCCTATGAGAAGCTGTTATTGTTAACACACTAATGAAATGGTAGAGGCATAAAAAAATCAGGTCCACAGGTTAAGCAACTGTCAAATATATCTATCTATCTATCTACCAAGGATTTGGCAACAAACAGCTAAGTGCAGGATGCAGTGCATAAATCGCAACTAAGATTTGGAAGCGAATAAAAACAGAGAATATTTCATAAGAAACTGCTGTTTCATACTTGCTGAACTTATAGTACTACAAGTTCTGTTACATGACTGTGCTCCACCCACTGGCAAGTGATGACCCCAATTTTCTTCTCTCACCCACACAATTATACTTAATGTGCAGCTAAAGCTTGTAACCAGAGAAGTGCTTTGGCCCCGTTGAGGAGATTAATACTGGTCCTTGTGACACTGCCACATGAGTGAGATCTGGATTCGGTTGGCTTGCTGTGCCTGGAGATCAGGACAGAGAGAAAGATCCAGGGCTGGTTTGAGGCAATGTTGGGTATCCCTGTTGCAGTAGCTAGATATTTTAAAAATCAACTGATATCTATAGAGGATCTGAACTGTTCTTCAGTCTGCAATGACTCAATCTGATGATATGGTAGTGACAACTTCTTGGCTTCCAGGCTTGGCAGGCACTTTGGAGGGTCAGTCTATCTTGCCCTCTAAAGACACCCTGAGCCTTCCACATGTTAAGACTGGGTCATTACAGGCCTGCACCTTGGACTCATGAAGGTGGAGTTTTAGGTTTGGCTGTGCCATTAGTTTGCTGCCTGCTCTTGTGCAAGTGACTTGATCTCTTTAATCCCCACTTTCTCTACGTACATAAAAAGAAAACAGCAAACATTTCTTCTGTATGGTGCCTGGAGTCTGAATAACCAGAGCTATGCAAGCAATATCATTATGTAAACTCTTTTGCCATACTACAGATCTGAGTTCCGTAACCATATGAATACACGTCTACGCAAAACCTTTTGGTTTGAAACTGGAGTCGTACTAGTTTACCTGTTCAAGTTGTCAACACACTGTCAATTATGTTGAAATTGAAGTGGATTTTTTTCAATCATGAAAACATATCTGCCTTTTAAACAATTGGAGTTTATCTCCTCCAGATCTATTGCATAAATCCTTTGTTTCTAATCCATCTAATTAACCTTGAGTCAGACATATTAACAAACACAAATGTTTACACATGCCACCTATAATATGAAATCCACAGCCAATGATTCAAAATTCTAACCTCTTGGCTCTAAACTCTAAACCTCAAACAAAAGAAGAATTATGGTGTGACAACTGGATGTACAAACAGGGCTCTACATACTGTGTTTATACTGATTACACAAACACACCAATACATGGAATATCAACATGGGGGACAAAATCATGCAATGGATAGTGTAGTGCCACTGAAAATGGGAGACTCTGTTCTAATCCCTAACCAGGTAAGACGTTCACAACCAGAGAAGTTACATTTTCTTAGTCATTCTTACTTCATAGGATAACAACTGTTAATAAACATTCACAATAAATGTGTTTTAAAATATTATGCAGTGGGCAAGACATGCAAGTTAGGGATGGAGAAGAATTTTGTTTGGTCTGCATTTTTAAGTGAACTAGTTAAGTGAAGTCCTACTGAAATGAACTTCGCAAGCCCTTCTTTGAATTTTTGTGATATAGGATTCATTTCAAAAAAATAGTTAACATCAGTAACATGTGTATTTTAGGATAAAACTAGTTTAGAAATATGAACATTAAAATAAACCACATATTTAAATGTACAATTGAGATTAAATCTGTATTTAAATACAGATTTTGTAATAAAATAATACTTATGTGTTTAAATTTTCATATTGAAACCAACTTACGAATAAACATTTGCAAAACTGGCACAGACTAGAAATCAACTGGTCTGACTGTCCCCAATGCATGATCATAATGTTGACTGTTGTTAAAAGAAGCCCACAGTGCTATTTAAAGCCATACTCCTTTTGAAAGTTGTTGCCTTTCCAAGCTGTCAAGTCTGCTTCCCTGCAGATTTTCAAAGATCTAGAAGGGTTTCTTTGGGGAACTTTTCCATACTGAACACTTAGGATGGGTTGTTTCCACAAGTATAATGCTGTTAAGTCTGCAAAGCACGTCAATTACGTAACGTCATTCTTCCATTGTTCTTGTTTTCTGTTGAAGACAGTTCCACATACTTGAGCACAGGTGTACCCAACTCAGCCAGAAGGCATCTGGCAAGGGAAGCTTTTGAACATAAAAACCAATGACTCAAGCCAAAGAGAGGGGAGTTGTTAACTTTACACACACTGTACAAACTCCTGTAAGTGCTACTTTATGCCTAATCATAAAATCTTATATTTGAAAATGTTTACTTTTACCGAAGCAACACTTTGGATAGGAATATGTAGGCGAACAACAATGAACACTTAATCCTGCTTGGAACTAAAACGTAGTCAAACTTCTTTTTTTAACTGACATGCTCTTACTTTCTTCTCTCTGCTTTTCCTAAGAACTCCTATGTTAAAAAGAAAAATAGAAGCTTTTATTTCTGTGCTTTGTTTCCAACACCATAAAATATGAGGTGATAGGAGGACACAAAGAGAACACTGGCCACTTGCCATTCCCCTGTGGGTCTAAAACAACAATTTCTAGCATTCATTACAATTGTCAACAAGAAAACCATCAAATACAGTGCCAAAGAAGTAAAGCTGAAACACTTAGGAGGATGAAAAATGCCACAAAAAACTGTTCACACAAACGTTACTGCTAAGAGTGCCAGCCCAATGTGGACTGATACTGTATCGTTGAACCATAGATGAGTGGGACAGAATCTTTACAGCAGGAGGAATAGCCATGATGCAGGGAGATTGCCTAGTCACCTTATTAGTTTCAAACAATGAATATGCACAATTTAAAGTTGGAACTAGGAGCACAATGAAGACTCAACTTTAAATTTCCCTGTGAAGAAAAACAATCTCAGGAGGCTCAAAAGCTTAAACAGGCAAGTGCTGAATAAGTGGGGAAGATGGAAGATTTTAATCCTTTAACTATTGGCTGTTTTCTAGCTTCCCAACATCCCCAACTGCAACTTACAGACAGGCAAGTAGCTAGCGAAATTATGAACATGGAAACCCCCAGAAAGTTAAGGGTTAAGTGCCCCTTCCTCCCCCAGGTTGCTTATTAATATAAATAAATTAGGACTCTGTTACATATATTTGCGTGTAACATCTAGTTTGGCTCTAGGAATGTGCCTTAGCACCTCCATTGGTATATTTCAGCAAGAAGTATGCAGCCTAAAAGCCTTTTGAACTTAAATCTCAATGGCTAGTGATTAATGGGAATGAGAAAGAAGGGATAACTTGGAAGTGTGGAAGAATTTTGGCCCAGAAGTCCAGATTCCTATCTGTCCCCACCCCACAGGTTAACTTTGATGGGTGGGTAGGACAACCCACCTGTCAAAGGCCTTCCTGAAGCAATTTGGAAGCCATGTGCTCATCTCAACTCAAGCTCTGAGCACAGGGCTTGCAAAGTTCATTTCAGTAGGACTTACAGCAGCTGTGTGATCAGGTTCCCCATGAGAAACTGAATCACACAGGTGGTCCAGCTGCATCTCTATATGCCCTACACATGATGTCAGGTATGGGACAGCTGAATCTTCCAATCATGCTCAAGGCTTTGCCCACAGACATTTCAAGAATCAAATCATTGAAGACTAGTAGCAACTAGATGGTTGCTATATCCAGATGTGAGGGAAAGAATAAAGTAAAGGGGGTCAACCAAGCACTAAGAACAGGTCAGAATGCAATGTCTCATGAACTCATGGTGAACTGAACATTCTAGGGTGATGTGCAGAAGCAAAACTTTCCTTCAGGGGTGGGAAGTGTTTGTAGGCATTGCCACCAGCTGATAGTTCAGATACAGCAGCATACTAAGAAACACAAGGCAACAAACTAATTAACACTGAGGTCTGAACCCCATCAATACCAGTCTCCTTCCTCTGCAAACAGGTCTGTTAACCAAACGTATTTGTGGAAGCAACTACATGTGACATCTGGAAATGCATGGTTGGACCTCCAGTAGGTTTTTGTTTAAGTTTAATTGAGTTGCCTGGGCTCCCAACTACAGTTGAAGCTGAAGCACTGGTGGAAGCAGGGTTACACACTTTCTTTTTGCTCCCCGCCCCCATGACACTCTCCCAGCTGCTATTTGCACTTCAAGGGGAAATATATAAATCCTATACCAGATAACTCATTCTGGGACGAAAATAAAGCCAGAACCTGGGATTTACCTACATCAGAAAAGTAATCGCTTCTCTTTCATCACTGATCTTATGGTCTATGTGACTGTATGTTATAGAGTTTCTAAAGGGATTTAACAAGACTCCAAAAGTTAAGATGATCCAATCTCATCTCATTGATCTCTGAGCTCATCTGTCTCTTGCATGTTTGCCTTGAGCAACAACACAGAAGCAAGAAAAGTACAGATATCCCAAAAAATCCTGTGAGCCGCTATATTTTAAGAAATATTAATAGGGAAACAAAACAAATAAAACCTCAAATGGCAGCAAGACAGCAGATGAATTGCTGCTAGATTTCCAGTAAAGATACTTTTATAATAATTTGCTTTAATGTATCACAGCAGGACACTACTTTTTTCTACATTCCACTTCTCTTATCAGCCACTGTGGATATATATTGGTCAGCTATCTAATACAGCTTTCTTTTAACATATGTTAAACCCCACAATAAAAAGAAGCTAAATGCATGCGCAAGCAATGAAATGTGCAGTCAAACTTAGAAAAGGCTTTTACTGCAACAGCTACCATGCTTGAAGAACCAAATCAAAGTTCACTTTTCAAAGTGGTTAGCCTCTTCAGCTGTCAAATTTGCTACAGCTCCATATATATATATTTGTTAAAAAATAAAAATTACTCTGCTCTTCAAGCCAAAAATGGCTCCTAGGCTGGTCTGTAAATCACTAAACACAGATAGTTCATGCCCTTTAGCTTACCCTTAAAAAGATAGTTCCTGCCCTTATAAAGAAAAACGTATTAGGAGGGAGAAGGAAACAAGCAAACGCAGGAACAAGTTCTTAATTGCAAGTTCTTCTAAAGACCAGATGCGATGAAAAAGCTTAAGGAGAGGAGGTGTCAGAAGTTGCTGATCTCTTGACTATGTTGATGGAGTGGCCCTCACTCCATCTGTTCCGTCCTCAGCTGCAGTCAGATGTAAAAGCTGCCATCAGGTAGCAGTTCATAGAGAGAGGAGCCTGGCTTCTTGCTGATGGTAGCCCTGCATCTCTCCTCTCTTACAGCCTAATGCAGGGGTCAGCAACCTAAGGCCTATGGGCCACAAGCGGCCTATGGGGGTCATTCAACCGGCCCATGGACCCCCGCTGCCCCCTCGGTTGGCTCCCGTGCGCCACACTAAACTGGCGTGGAACAGAGCTGGGACTGTATTCCGCGACGCTGGCTGGCTTCCCATTGGCTTCTGCAGCCAATGGGAAGCTGCACACGCCTCCTCCGTGCTGGAAGGAGTGCCGGAAATTGTGTTTGCGCATGTGTGCATGCGCGCGCACTCCGGCCCACTGCGGCGTCTGCGTGACCGTGAACCGGCCCAAGCCACGAAAACATTGCCGACCCCTGGTCTAATGGAATGGCTGCTAAGCTTAAAATAAAAAATGAGGCCCTGCCTTTTAAGTATTTCTTTGCACAACGTACTTTATTAAGAACAACAGAATTAAATGATGGGCACAGTTTGATTTCACTCCCAAAGGTGCACTATTCCACTGTCTCTCAAGACAGACAGGTGCCAACAAAACCTGCCACTAAGTAGCAACAGTCCTCAGCCTTCTTGTGTATTTTTCTGATATAGCCACAATACAGAACAGGTTGTCTACTTCTAAGACAATATAGTTGTTTTGTGTCTCATTAGTGTTAAATGACTTTTAGCATTAATTGATCAATGCCTTAATAGTATCACAGTCACATAGCGAAATCTTTAGTTTGAGGTAAGAACTATGAAAATATCAAATAGGTTTTTGTAGCACAACTGCAATCAGGACACCCTATTGCTGTTGCAAACTTCTTCCTGTTTGCAGTGAAGATCCTAAGTAGTATTAGCAAGTACAGGGGTACAGCCTGGGAGTGGTGCACAGAGAACTGCTCAAAAACATAGGCAGCATATATTTTAGAAGTACAACTGTATTAATAATACAGGCTGTCCAACTTCACATCACTAATATAAGGATGTGTCTTCACTGAAAACAAAAGCAAAAGCAAAAGCAGTACACTCTGCCCCAAGTAGTTTTCATAGTAATCAAATGTTTCTTACCAATGTGATCATCAGAAATACACTGATGCTTCCAAAAGCTAATGGCGGCCCTCTTTCGGTTCTGGAGTCTGTTCAGTCTCTCTGCAAGCCCGCCCCTACGGAGAATGAAGAATTATTCAGTTATACCAATATTTTACCTTTGTTCCCCAAAGTACCAAGGAACAGACATGATGCCTCATTTAGAGCCAAAGGGGTGCTATAAATCAACACTTGTAAAGCACACCAGCATATTATATAATCTACATTTAGTATAAGTTGTTTTCATACACAGTTTTTCCAGGAATAAAAACCAGAGCAATTCTGAAAGGGGCACAAGAGCACTCCCTGGGTCAAAGCGGCTCTTCTGCTGAAGAGTGTAATTTCAGCCACAACTGAGTGCACTTTTGACCATTAGCCTAGAGCAGATTACTGGAAGATGTGTGACCACTGGCAAGGAACGCATCCCAAAATACTTCTTACACATACTTGACCTCATGATTCATATCATAAGCTGGGTCAAGTATGTACTTTCAGTGGTCTGAAAATTGTCCACGGCAGAAACAGTTCAGTGTTCACAAGGGGAAGTGGCAAGCAAAGCAAATAAACTGAAGGTAATATTGTAGCACCCTATCTACAATTCAGATCAAAAACAGCCTATGTTAAAAACAAATAACATTTTATCTGAAGTTACCTTTTTGCTAATGACTGTCAGGTAAATGGCTGAATTATGCAGTGAATTATCTTTAACTACTCAGGTGAGCTCTCTTAGGATCCCCCTCTTTGTGAGGTTAAATTTGTTGTGAAGGTAGGATGGAGAACATAACAAGGCCCAATCTCCTAGGACCCAGTGTTATATATTTTTTAGTATTTCTAAACTGCTTATTACTTTAAAAACTCTCTAAGCGGTATACAAAATCACAATATAATAACAAAAGAGTACCTATAGAGTTCCAGCTGAACTGAGCTACTTGGTAATTTATTTGGAACGTGAATCCTGTAATTTTTAAAAGCCAATATCCTAATTTTACCAATTGTGCTTTCAAGAGAACAGCTAAGTCACAAGAATTGAGAAGCAAATAAAGGTAAATGATTGATTTGTACTTTGGTAGTAATAAAAAGCTCAAGGAGTCCAGAGTATTTTATAATCACTTGGGACCTCTTAACCAATTATTTGCCGGACAAAAAGTAAATTGAGAGAATTGAAAAAAAAAGAAAATATGCAAATACTGCATAAATGCCATTGTCTCTCTGCTACCTAGCCCTTTTCTTTTTGTGTACAATAGCAAAACTCTTAAAATTAATTGCATCAAAAAAGCTCACTGCCCATGAATGCAAGGACAGCATGCAGGCTCAAATGACCCGATATTCAGTCTTGCATTCAAACCTTTGACAGTCTTCTTAGTTTCCATTGAAGACAAATCTGATCACACAACAGCAATAAAAAAATGAGACAATCACAGCAACAATGAGAGTAACAGATGAGCTCAGCCTGTTAATTCTTTCACATAAGAAGAGAGAGTGCTACTGTGAGCATGTCCTACTCAGTGGCTTCTCATAGGAATAGAATGCTGAACTAAACAGGCATTTGGTCTGAACAAGCAGGGCTCTTCTTATGAGAAAAATGCAATTTTTCAATATACCACTTCCTGAAGAGTATGTCTGGCTCTTCTAAAGTCAGTGTATGTGCCCACTTGTGCATGAATGTGTATGCACAAACACCTCCTGTTCCATCAGCAATAACAGCGAGAATTGCTCTTACTGGGGAAACTGAAACAGTAAATGCAGAGGGGATAGGGATTGAACAAACGGACTAAGGACAAATATAGATACAGAAAATGGAAACAGGGATAGATAAAACATATGGTAAATAGCTGAAGTGCTTCAACTGTTATGTGTGTTTGTACATCTTTAATTGTGTATTGAAAAACAAAACTGAATGCAACTCATGAAGTGGAGGAGTTATTTATTTTCACATTCAGTCTATTAACATTTTGGAGTAGTCTACTGCATAGAAGCTTGGTCAACTAAAGCTGGAATGTGAATCATTTGTTTGAAGCTTAAAATAAGATGGAACTTTTGGGTTCAGAGCAGTTTGCATTTGCTGCATCATGTTATCAAGCACTTGTCCCTCCTCACCTTTCGTACAAGCATTCTATACCCCCCTTTCCGTTTTGGAGGCAACCATGGTTGGGACGCAGGTGGCGCTGTGGGTTAAAGCCTCAGCGCCTAGGGCTTGCCGATCGAAAGGTCGGCGGTTCGAATCCCTGCGGCGGGGTGCGCTCCCGCTGCTCGGTCCCAGCGCCTGCCAACCTAGTAGTTCGAAAGCACCTCCGGGTGCAAGTAGATAAATAGGGACCGCTTACCAGCGGGAAGGTAAACGGCGTTTCCGTGTGCGGCTCTGGCTCGCCAGAGCAGCGATGTCACGCTGGCCACGTGACCCGGAAGTGTCTCCGGACAGCGCTGGCCCCTGGCCTCTTAAGTGAGATGGGCGCACAACCCCAGAGTCTGTCAAGACTGGCCCGTACGGGCAAGGGTACCTTTACCTTTACCTTTACCTTTATGGTTGGTAGAGAAATGATTCTAACCACAGTACCAACTGAAGCTGGAAACCACAGTTAAAAGCAGATTTGAAGCCTGGTTTGATGCCAACTATAGGTGGGAGAGGGAAGAGAGTCGGAACATACCAGATGCACTCAATCACCAAACTACGGTGCTATATGGGCACAATGTGTTGTGTAGAGCACAGTGAAGTTTCTGACATTTATCTACCTCTTAATTTCATCTCAAAAGAGGTTTGCAGAGCCATTTCTTACTTTGCCCTCTCATAAGCATAGGCTGTGGCCTAATACACACTCTGAGCATTACTCCATTTAGCTGTAGCTCTCCAGGGTTTCAGGTAAGCATTTATCTCATCCCATCTGGAGATGCCAGGGACTGAACCTAGAGCCTTTTGCATGCAAAGCAGATGTTCTACCACTGAGTCGCTTACAGCATTGAGATATGCTATGAAGGGGCTCACAAAATGAACTGACTGGAATAGGAAGAAAAAGAAGGGCATCTATGAGACTGGTAGAATGTTAACTTATTCAATTAACAGATACGCACTTGTGCCATTCAACTAAAAACCCATTTAATTTCAGTGCTCTCTTTTCCTGTAGAATGCATTTTACTTTCAAAGTTATGGCTCATCTCACAGGAAAAAGACTTAGTTTTACTTTGTGGTATTTTAGAACATTCTGTATTTCTACAACTTTGATAAGGTTAAGTCTATTAAATCGGTCAGATATTAGTGTTTAACTATTCAACAGCAGAAAGCGTGTTTATATAACAATGTGAAAGTTTTGTTTTGTTTTCTATCACAAATATTACAATGTGGAGAAAAGCTAAGACCAGTACTACTAAAATGTGAGTAACTTTACAGGGGAAAAAATGCTATAAAATTGACCATCATTATCTACGGTAATTTGTTCAAATATATGACTCACATCTATGAAAATATTAATGTGATGGTGTGGTGCATTATTGCTAATTTTACTTCGAACTTACCTGTGATGGGATGATGAGCTGCTTGTGCGTAAAGCTTAGTCCCTCAGAGTTTGGCTTGGTTATCAAAGCTCTGTCTATAGCGGAGTCCCTTAAACATGACTCCCTCAATCGCTGGCAGAATCCGACAGTGGGCGTTTGCGGAAGCGCTTCCAACATAGAAGCTCCTTAACGGAAACGCGTCTTCGGGATTCTCGGCGCGACAGTTTACGGCGAGGGGTGGGTGTCCCTATAGGAGGTCCTGAAACTTCCCCACTGTTTTCGCTGGAAGTCTCTCTGAGCCATCCCTCCGACTCAGCTTCCCTTGGAGCTCCTTCTCTCCCCCTGCTGGTTCCCTCCTCTGCTGCCGAGTCTCTCCTAACCTCCGTGAGCCCTTCCACCACCTGCCCTCCTGATGGCAGTTCCCTGACATTACCCAATGACAACAGCCCCACCCACACTTCCAAACAATATAATTGTGGTGCACAATGTGAATGGAACTTAGCACTTTCAAATGAACTACAAACATTGTGTTCAAAATTCAGATAAGTAATTATCGATATGAAAAACAGATATGACACAGTTGTGCAAGATAGAAATATTTGAATCAGCACTGTAGAAGGAAATGTTAAGATGGTGGTTATTGTAGTAAACTCATCATAAGATGATTTGCTGCAGTGACTGTGTGAATGCTTTGAAAAACTGTATACATATATCACTAGAGAGCTAAAAATGAATTAACTCATGACTTACAGTGACTTAAAATGGCATGATTCATGATTTAAAATGGCCAACCCTTTCAAAAAGCCTTTGAATGTTAAAACTCTTAGATTTTGCTCATGTTGAAACTACTCTTGTTATTATTACCAGAATGCTACAATGAAAAAAAACCAAAACATATATACCTCAGAAATTTTCTTTTCTTTGCAGAATCTTCTGGAGTCTTCATGTTCTTGTCTCTCTTTTTCTCTGGTGTCTGTAGAAGCATCTGAGCAGATTTTAACCAGTCACTTGCTGACCTTCCTGTATCTGTTTCAATCCCTGCTCCAAAATTGAACTCGGGCTTTTTATGGAATTCTAAATCAGCAGCTTTAGTTTCTGCTTGGCATTTTTCCAGACTTTCACTGTCTGATGAATATTCTGAAATTTCTAAAGAAATTGTCTGCATAAAAGAAATATATAATTCAATAATTAGAAGAGAAGCAAACCAAATGTCACATCAATTGATAGGAACACAAAAATGTATTGCTTTGGCAAGCAGTACTAGTAATTTGTCCAATATACTCAGAAAGTCATAACAGTATAGATGTATGCATTTGATAAATCAAAAGCTTGTCAGAAAGCATTTTTTTTTTTTAGTCATTGGCAGAACACTGGTAAAGAAGGAGCCAAATGAAGCTTCCAAAGCAGGGAGTTCCACGTTATGGGTGCCACACCCTCACCATCACAATGGATAGGCAGATTCAGTTGGGAAGAGCGGGTCACAAGCCATTTAGTGTTTTAAAGGTAATGTACAGCATTTTGTACCCCTAAACTGTGAACCTGCTTTTAATGAGTGTGCAACCCCATTGGGAAACACTCACAATTCCCATTTCCTCCCATAATTTCAAAGTAGAGAAAATCAAGTTATGCCCAAGAGCCTCTCATGCTAACAGGCTTCTCCTAAAAGAGCTTATTTATGAAGGTACTTAATAAATTACACATGTAACAAATATATGCGGTCTATACTTTGGCACACACAAAGTTCTGCACAATATGAAAGAAGTTCAAAACAAGAGAAAATCTGAACAACATGAGGGCTAAATTACAGTTCAGAAGGGAGCAATTGGGAATGCAAAAAACCAGACACTAAAGGGATGCACAACCCTTTCCCCACTCTAAACTGCTCTGACCCTAGGCAAACTAAGCTTAGTTTTGAAGGAACTCCTGAATGCCCTCTCCTGAGATGGCTGTTCATGCCAAAAAGAAGGCTAAAGCTATGTCTGTGTAACATGTAGCTTGGCTCTTCCCCTTTATTAATTTAAACCAGAAGGTTTCTATTTTAAAAACTTGCACCTGCACACTTGCAACGAGCACATGCAGCTCCACATTCATTCCAGTGAAGAGTTCAAATCTGTGCATGCCTGATCTACATGTACCGTACATGGATCTCAGGACTGGGGTCATATGACAATGGGCCCCTCCCTCACAGCTTTCTGCTCTTTTGCTTAACTTTATACACCTCTTATCCTATCTCCTTCCTATCTCTATTAACAAACAAACAAAATACAGTAACAGATTTCAGCCAAGAACATATATCTCTGCAATTACACATTCTGAACAAACATAATGTGCTCAATAGGATATTTGGGAGGAAAAACACATTTAGATTTGCTCAATTTAGCCTTTACAGTGTGGGTGAACAAGTATATATATACATGCAGAATTGAGAGAAGGGTTTGGCACATAATACAGTGGTACCTCAGTTTAAGAACAGCCCTGTTTACGAACGATTTGGTTTATGAACTCCGCAAAACTGGAAGTAGTGTCGAGGGTTGCGAACTTTGCCTCTGTCCAAGAATGGAATCCAAATGGTGGAAGGGCACTGGTGGCGGGAGGCCTCATTAGGGAAAGCGCACCTCGGTTTAAGAATGGTTTCAGTTTAAGAATGGACTTCCAGAACAGATTAAGTTCATAAACCGAGGTACCACTGTACTTCCAACACTGCTTTAAGTAAAAATTAGCAGCAAAAAGGTATCTCCCTTTGTTCGCTGTTCTTGTCTATTACTTGCTTTGACAGTGTCCCCATAGTGCTTTATTGTCTACATTAAATACTTGCAGTGCATGCCAAATATTTATACTTGAAAATGTATTTTATTTGTTCCACTAGTACACACTCAGAAAAGCCAATATAAACCTTTCCCAATTTACATCTGCTGATTTAAGTTTATGTTTGCACCTACTTAGTTTTCCGTATTGCACACAACGTTTTGAGTTAATCTGGTATTTCAACATGCTACCTGTGCCAAATCAAAAGTTTGCTTAGCTTCTCACATTTCTTTCTAAATCACTTTTAATCAGTAGTAAGTACTTGCCAAGTTCTAAGTAGACTTGAAGTGACATTTTTGACAGATGAAAGCATATGAAGTGAGTAAGATTTTGTAATTCAGCCTGTTCGCCTTCCCAATATTATGCTGTTAACACTGATGTTTAAATTCCCCTCTAAATGTTCTAGGGTCTTTTTAAGTTCAACAGTACAGGAGGAGCCAGTTGTACTTCACTTCCCATCTCCAAAATGGGGAAGGCAATAACAGCTTATAAAACAGCCTCCTAGTTCCCCCTTTCTATCATTCTATGTATATAATATTTCACATTACTTCCCTCATTTTTTCATTTTCTCTTCAGGATTCTACATTTTTTTATTTAAAAGACTTTTCTTTACAATCTGTCACTTTGAAGGATATTTTCTGAACCTCCCCCCCCCCAAGAAAAAAAGGCAGTGTCTACTTTTTCCACTCACATTGATATACAAAATCAGATAAGCTTGGCCTTAGGACAAGAAAAGTTACACCGGTTGAAGATGTTACATTAGTGACAAAAACATATACTCTTCCCCACCCCCTTAACAACTGAAAATAAAAACTCATATATTTGAACTTTATTCTCTTCTTTGAGGTTCTTAGCATTAAGAAAATGTGATATGATCTAAAATGTGTTTTACATACATTTATTGTGACCAACATAACACAACAAAAGTTAAACCTGCATAGCATAAATGTGCTGTCATTTAAACCTTCTTTTAGAACTGTCATATTAACGTATTTTTAATCTTTTGTTGGAAGTTGCCCAGAGTGGCTGGGGGAAACCCAGCCAGAGTGGCTGGGGGAAACCCATTCCCCTGATAATTTAATAATTATTAGAGACGCAATCCTATGCACAAGAAACTGGCATAAAGGAAGCTGGTGTAAGGTAAGCCAGAGTAAATTTACACAAGATCCAAACTGTGTTCCGCAGCAGGATTGCTGCTGTTGCCCTGCCTAAGCCTGGCAGAGAGAAAACAAGACTTTAAAATAAGAGTTCCACATCAGGTCACTTTGTTAAGTGGCTGAGGTGAACAGGCTTGAGATAAAGCCTCTCAGCTAGTTAAGACCCCACTGAGCTGAGCTGAACAAGTTATACCACTGAATCTTTGGCTGAGCCAGGGTTGGGGTTTAATGCTGATGGAAATTCAATGGAACTTAAGATGCTCATTCCAGCAGATCTTGCCACAGGATTGCCACCCAAGCCATCAGTGTAGGGCATCCTAAAGTTTTACAGAAAAGAGACAGGTGTCTGCCCTTGTCTGAAAGAAAAGTCAGGTTGGCAGTGGACATATGTTATTGCTTTTAGAAGAAAGATAATACAGTATAATTATGTGTTAATATGTTTTGAATCAGATACCTTTATAGGGTTAATTTTCATCCTGATTGTCTCTCTCTAGCAAAACTGAATAGGTGGGTTAGTCTACAGCAGGCACCCCCAAACTCGGCCCTCCAGCTGTTTTGGGACTACAACTCCCATCATCCCTGAACACTGGTCCTGTTAGCTAGGGATGATGGGAACTATAGTCCCAAAACAGCTGGAGGGCCAAGTTTGGGGATGCCCGGGCTACAGTATTGCTGAGGAAGCTTTACATCTCTGTGAGCCAGGTCCTTATTGGGATCTGCATCACAGGCTAAAGGTGATGTCTAAAATCCCTTTTGCTCTCATCAAAGTGAGATCAGGTTTAAAAGAGAAAGGGGGAAGCCTTTAGGATTCCCTTTTGAATCCAATCTCACTGCAATCTTAAACAGGGAGGTGTGACTCCCAAAGGCTTTTGTGAGAAGGCTCTCTGGTATGCTCAAACTCAGCAAGAATACTCTCCCCCTTTGTATCAGCTAATGTGAAAGGGGAGCAATCCTGTTTAGTGCTGGGTTCCTGCTTTGTGCAGCGCCTCCTAACAATCAGCTGTTTGCTGGGTGCTTTGGGAGCTGCACAGAGCAACTTTGAGCAAACCCCACCCTTTCAGTCAAGCCCTGTCCTTACTTGTATGACCTCAGGTACAGGGTAGGTGGTTGTGGCTTGCTCAGAATGGCCTCATGGGCCAAATGGTGAAGTTTGGTAGGCCAAGGCTAGCCCAGGATCTGGAAGTTCCCCAATCCTGACCTAGGGATATAAAAATTCAGCTCAAGAGCTGAAGGTCTCTTGCCTTGCCTCAGGGAACAGTCCTGAAAACAAAGTATAAATGAATTTTGACATAATTTAAAATAACCACCACCAAAATGGAATAATGTCTGCAATTTATTTCAGCATAATCACGTTTCCCTTAAACGTGATTATGCTGAAATAAATTGCAGAAGCAGACGCAGCCTCTGAAATACAGGTGTCAACTGACCACCTTTGTTATTTTTGAGATTGAGACTGGGAAATAAATAATAAAATCTGTTAGCCAGGTGATGCAATATGATACTCATTAATATGAAATCCTCTTCTTAAAAAGAGAGACTTCTGTGACATTTGTCTTCCTAGCAAATGATAAATGTTGCATTGAAAAGGCACAAATCTTTAGGGTGTTGCCACAGCAAAGTGTACATTCCTTTGGCCATGACATTAACTTTGATGCTGTCCTGCAATTTGTGAATGCGTAGTAAAGTCACACGCACAAGGTCTTGCTTTGGAGGCATTTGTTTGTGGAAGCCCATCAATGTATTTCCGCATGTTATATTAGTCATTGGCCAGAAAAAAACCTTTTCCACAGATTTCAATAAACATTGCCATAGATTTGACACTTGCCCAAGCTCTTCATGAATATTGCAGCGGACAGTGTGGAAACTGATTCATACTTTAGAGAAAACATGTATCCATGTTACAGTTTGTTTGCTTTTTGTGTTTTTTGTGTTTGTTTTTTGAGCTTGTAACACTATTACATTGGTCACATCTTTTAAAACACAGGAAAGCATTGAAACAACTTGTGGCGTAGTTCTTGAGTTTTCCTGCAGCCCTACTTGGAGATGAAAAGCCCTGAACATGGGACCTTCAGCAGGCAAACAGTTGCTGTAACATTAAGCTACAGTTTCTCCTTTGCACATTAAGAAAAGTAGCAGCAGGCTGCTCTTTCAAACCAAGATCTCACTGATACATATTACTTTGATTTTGCAGCATTCCATTTAAAATTGTGAAACATTTTTGCCCCCCTTTTTGGATACCACCTGTGGGGTTCCTTTGATAGTAGTATGCAAAGGGAAAATCAGATACACACCCATGTTTTCACTTACCTACTTGTTTGTGTGTGCAGTATTGTGGTGACATCTCATCACTTCAAAGCATAAAACCACAGAGGCAACAGTCAGAATGTGAAAGATTAAACTGCCATGCGTAGGCAGAGTTAACAAAAAAAAAAGACAAACAACAACTAACAAGACTGATAAATCATTGGCTTCTTATTTTTTTTCCACAGAGTGGCAAGCCCAAACAGAGTAAAATAATCAGTCACACAGGACTGACAATTACTTTATACATGCAGGACATTTTGTTTCTTAGCATGTAATATTGCAACTTTCCAAGACACAAGTAGGTAAAAGAACTAAATTTTAAATACTATACGAACCACATTTCTGCATGAAATGTAACACTGGAAGACCTATTCAAACCTAGTTCTACCACAATTGCATCTAAAGTTGAGGAGGTTTTAAGAGTTTTAGAGGAACGGGGACACACAGGGGGAGGGGGATGCTAATCTCTCACTGAGACCACAGCCTGCAGTCTCTCTGCAGTCAGCTCACCCAGGTGTTTCTCTCCTCAGCTGAGTTTTGCTAATGGAAATAAGCATAGTTGGCAGGAAACCATTTGGTGGGGAAGGCTATGCAGTGATAAGACAGTAGACAAGAGAAGCACTCATCTCCCGTTACCCGTGCAACCTTTTTCTTTTTGCTTAAAACGAGATTCAGTTCCCACTTTATACATGGCCGGGGCAGAATCAGTTTTAAACCAAGAGGCTTGTTGCCTAACACTGATATATATGGTGTTTGCCTCCTAAGGGCTGCATGTAAGCTACTAAACATTTTCAGCGTGAGTTGGGGGGGAGGAGGGAATATCTTGGTTGAAGCCTGACTCACCATATATATTGCCCAATGCGGATGCTTTCTGTAACTGTCGAACTGATTGCTACTGGTAGCTACAGCTGGATGGCTATGTCTTTCCCAGCATGCCTCTAACACGACAGCTCCAAGAATATTTACTCAAAAGCAAACCCCATTAATACTATGAGTGGTGTTCAACTAAGTTTTACCCACAGTAGACCCCCTGAAATAAGCTTTGTCATGTTTATTAATTTTAACAGGTCTACTCTGAGCTAAACTAAGTTGAATACCACCCCATGTTTAAGATTTCAGCCTTAGTAATACTAGGTCACCGCAACAAAATACAAAGACAAAGTGATTTGCCCAAAATTACCAACACACATCTGCAAAGATCTGAAGCAGGTTGGGTATTATGAACTGCAACTCTCAATTCATTGTCTGCAAACCTCAACATCAGGAAGCTACAATCTTCGAAGTCACACTACTTACTACAAACGAATCTTTAGGCCAGTGCCAACTACACTGTACCCTAAACTGACATGTCAATTTAGGACAAGCAGTGGAGAAAAACAATATTAGAACTTTCATCAGATCACAACTCATCAGATTAGAATTTAGTTAGAGCCACCACCCCATCTCTTCAGAACAGCGGTAGAGCGATCTTTAAAATGTGGTTATAACATTAATGTTATGACTCATTATCAGGGAAGATCTCACTTCCAGAAGCTGAGCACCTTATCACATTGGGGCATATTATCTCTATGTGAAAGTGGCCATCAATATCAATTCCTAGGCTCTTTGCACATTTTTTAAAAATATTGTAGGTATGCATCTGCCAACTGTATGTTCTGACAAGACTCCAGCCTAAGCATCATTATTAAAAATGGAAATTCATAGAACATTTTTAGGTAAAATTTATAGGAAAAACTGACCAGCAATCCCTCTTTAAGCAACGGCAAGTGCCATATAAGAACATATATTTACACTTTCTATTCCAACATACTTCATGAGCTAAGGAAGATAATAATAATACCTTTTAATACAAGTTAACACAGAATATAACAATTATTTATCATATATATACATATCTTTTCTAATCATAACATTTAACCTTAAACTATTCAAAATAAATTAGGTTGGCAGAAAGTGACTAGTCCCTCAGCTGTAACAGCATCCAGATCCTTCAAGATTTTACAAGTGAGTGTCAGCGCATTGAAACAACCACAAACAACAACCTAGTGCTTTCAAAGTCTTCCACATGCATTATCTTGCTATAATTTTTGCACTGTTTCCATAAGGGCCTGGTTCACACATAACACAAGCCTTGTTTAATGCTAACTAAAGTTATATGTAAGGTGTCTGACAAATAACCATTTAAATCTTGCTTTATTCTGCACCCCCACCCCATGGCCTGGCTTTCTCCTGTCAAAGGAGACACCAGAAATAGTCACACTTCACATGCCACTCTGGAGCTTTCGGCCAGTGCCAACTCCTTAACCGTACTTAAGGAGGACATCCAGATTCACACCTCATACTAAGTCATGGTTAATTTTAACTAAGGATTATAAACCAATTACAGTGGTACCTTGGGTTAAGTACTTAATTCGTTCCGGAGGTCCGTTCTTAACCTGAAACTGTTCTTAACCTGAAGCACCACTTTAGCTAATGGGGCCTTCTGCTGCTGCCACGCTGCCAGAGCCCGATTTCTGTTCTCATCCTGAAGCAAAGTTCTTAACCTGAAGCACTATTTCTGGGTTAGTGGACTCTGTAACCTGAAGTGTATGTAACCTGAAGCGTATGTAACCTGAGGTACCACTGTACAAATCTTGGTCAATGAGTGACCTTAATAAGCCATAGTTAAGCTGCTGGCCTGGGTTCACCCATAACACTAAGCATAAGGTGTTAACCAGGTAGAAGTATACGAATATTATGAACCCCAAACCATAGAGGTGACTGTTTGGCAGGGGGAAAGGCTTGCCTGGGGCCATCTAATAAGTTCATGTCAGAGGCAAGATTCAAATCAAGAACTTCACAATTCATAGTCCAGTATTTTATCTACTATAATCTGCCAGATCTCTCAGCACAAGTGGAGTCCCTTAAAAACTGCTGCAATATGCTCCCTGTAATTGGCAACTACCACAAGATGGAAGTGCTCTTCCCCAAACCCATGCATACAGCCGTATACCAGCATATTATAATAATCTTGCTTTCACAACTATGAAGGTATGAATAAACTTTCTATTTGAATAGACTCAGGGAAAGTCCCAGGAAGGTGATGAGCCAACAGTATCATACTTGGTGCCTCCCTGCCAAGAATTAGTGGAGCCTGAGGAACATTGTTCCATGGTGTATATGAATTCTGTGGTCAACAAACATATGTGAAATATTTTTTTAAAAATTGTATACAGAGTCATCACCCATGATTTCAGAAAGGTATACTGTTTACTTTCAGTGCAGATTTAAAGTAATCTGTACAGTGTCAAGGTTTTTGTCCTCCTGTCATCATTCTATTAATATTTCACTTCTGACAACATTGACCACATTCATCTCCATGCTCTTTCAATTTTGCGCACTGATTCTAGTCATATTGTATTTCCACAGTTCACTCAAGGTTTCTTTGTTAAGAGTTTTCTCTTTTCTCCTTTCCACTATCCATTGGTGGTCTCAAGTCTATTTTGGCTTTGTTGTTTTACTTTTGGATTTCCATATGATTTCTATGTTATCTTCCATTCTTTCTTTCCCCGTATCATATTTACCTTACCAAGATTTCTGGTATTTGCTCCACTATTATTTCCAGTACAATCTAATTTACTAAAACGAGTCAGCTAAAATTGAACTTCAAAATTGAGCTTCTGCCTCTACTCTGCCATCCCTTACCTCTTCTTTGATACTAAGTTCTGCTGTCTCATCTAACTTCTCTCTCTTAAATTTGAAACCTCCAGGTAACTTCTGCTTGAGCTTTTTCTTTTACCTCCACAATGTTCACTCAATTCATCTTTAACACTTGCCCTTCTCTCTTTGGCTACAAATCCAAATCCTTGTCCAGTCTCTCATTATTTCTCACACGAACGATTTAAACACTTTGCTCAGCCTTCTTGCCTCTTCTCATATACCTATTTCCTTCTGTTGAAAGCAGTGTGGCAGGGAACTGAGACCTTTCTTTGCAGGGGGTGGGGGGAACGAATCAGAATTCCATAAATTCAAAATAAAAAAAGCTAGCTCTGCACTAGCAATAGATTCGCAGGAATAACAAAATAGTAATATAATTAAAATGTAAATTAATATAATTTAAAGTTTTGAAAAACAAATGTTCAACAGAACCTAAATTACATTTTTTCAACTAAGAAAAGGGGAAATCAGTTAGTTTGTCTGAAGATCAAGTAACATTCTCATTAAACTAGCGCCAATCTGGAAGAAGACTCACTTGGGTGCTCTTAAGCATCTCAAGGTATCTGTTAATAAAGGTCTATATAGGGGGAGGGGGGAATCACCATTATTTTTCAGAAAAAATGAAGAAACATTATATTGCACATCATTAACCAGAGATTTGAACAACAGCTACCCTGGCAAAATTTTGCCTACAGTTTACATGTGCACACTCAGTCAGATGAGAGTACATAACCCGGGGGCGCGGGGGGGGGGGCAGGGCTGGTCCCACAGTTGCTTTGATTCCTATTGCCTGCTTCAACCTTTTCTCCTAGAGATGGAATTTGCAGTGTTTAAGTGACAAGGATCATTTTTATATTGCGGCAACATTCATAGTGTTCCAGAGAGTAGAGTTGAGTAGAGACAACAAAATAAAGAAAAATAAAAGTGAGAGAGAAAGTATGAAGTAGAGAAGCTGCAGCCCTCTTAGAGTTAAATAAGTTTTAGTCTCCACCTCTGATCAGAAACTTATTTTATGAAGCAAAGCAGGTTTCACAAGTTATACTGTTGGAAGCAGACGTACAGGAAAATGAAACAGGGAGGGGCTGATTGGCACCATCCTGGCAGCTGCCTGCTCTGCTCTCCCAGCCACCGTGTGTGTGTGTGTGTGTGGCCTGACTGCAGGTAACAGCATGCTTGTGCTGATTGCAGTGATGGTACTGCTTGCTTGATTGCTGGCTAAATGAATATAGATAGGATTTAGTCTAGAGCTTGCCTTAGAAACACAGCCAGATGGGTGGGATATAAATAATAACAGTAGTAGTAGTAGTAGTAGTAGTAGTAGTAGGGCAGGTGCACTACCAACCTGATCAATTAGGATACAGGCTTGCAGGCCAGGAGACAGGTCTGTGCCCTTTACCCAGAGGTGAGAGTTTTGGGGGTGGGGAAGTTGGTGGGTCCCACCTGAGTGAGAGAGAGACGGAAGAGAGCTATACTATTTTTCACCCAACAGTGTGGGATGTCCCCACCACTTAGCCTAAGTTTATGTGACCCTAATTTCTCACTGGTCTAGTGTGAAACTTGATGGTCCTAGGATGTGTCTGGTTGGGCAGGTAGCAGGGAGTTGCAAAGATGTTGCCCCAGTTTCAGTGGTGGTGGGCAGAAGGAGGTATAGTTGGATTAAAGTGGCTGACTACCAACTGGGACACAGACCTAGATGATTGGTACCCGTCCCCCATTTCAGCCCTACTCCTACTCCTCCAGAAGTTACTGATACTGCTGAGCTCTCCAGTTTGGTGGTACTGTTATTGAATGGCAGAACGGACCATAATAGCACCATGCCCATTCATGACTGTGGATGATGGAGCTGACCTGGCATATATTACCAAGACTTGGATGGCTGGCCCTGATATAACTCAGCTGTACAGCACTAGACCAAGGGCTGGTGTGGGGGTGTTGCTATTGCCCATAGAAATAAATCTCCTTTACTGGAAAACCTCTTGCTCTTGGGATGGGCTGTCCTGCACACACCCAGCCAAGGAAGGCAACTGGTCCATAATCAATTATTTATTGAAAATAAATAAATAATTTACACACTTACAGCAGCTCCTTACAAACACACACTTCTAGTGTCTACATAGCTGGCATTAACTTTTCCAGGCTTGTGCCCCATGGACTAGTTGAAGCAACAGTGGGACCACATCCTCCTGGGCTTATGTACCCTTGTTTGACGGGAGTACGCGAACGCAACCTGAGACTTCTGCTGCACAGAAGTCACAGAACCCCCTCCTGGTTCTAAGAGACAGTGGGGCAGAGGATGGTGGGGATTAGACCAAACCACCCCTCACACTAATAACTTCTCCCTCTGATTCTGACACATCCTGAGCCTCCACCTCCAACTACTCAGACCCTTTCTCTTCCTCTTGCCCTGGCTCCTGCCTCATGGGTAGTACCAAACCTTATATATCGCTTGTTCCCCTCTCCTGCCCCCCCCCCCCGTATTTCTGTCACACATTCTTCAGAACCCTGCCAGTTCCTGACATGGACTTAGTGAGACTGCACTAGTGATGGACCAGTGAAACAGACTGGGAACAGTGATGGTCTATTGACCAGCTTTTTACACAGTGGTATCCCTGGCCAAGGTGGTCTCTGACATGGTGGTGGAGGATTGTCAGCCTGGGTATTTCAGCATCCATGCAGAGACTGCCACTAGAACAAAAAATCTGAACCCCTCTAAAATTAACAAGTGGAAATAGGGTGGCTGCATAATTAAGAATTTCCAGTAGTACTGTTTAAAAGGGAAACTTTCAGTCTCCAACATAGCAATACATGGCACAGCACCAGTCTTACAGACGTTTCATACAAAAAACCTTATACTTGGAAACAGATTTCCAAGCACAACACACATACATATTGAATCAGTTAAAGGACCAAACTACATATTACATGGAGTTCTAAATAACATTCCTGTCACATCTCTTCAACCCCCCCCCCAAGAAAATAATGAAAAGCAGCTGCAAGGCAGCAGAAAAAGGAGCTGGGAGCTCTGAAAGGAAAAAGGACAGCTGTACAAAGATGGCACTTAAGCATTACTCAGCACCTATTTTTCCTCTCAGTATTTTTATTTATTTAAACCATTTATAAACTGCTTAAAACTTTTAAAATGTTGAATAGGTATAGACATAAAACAGTATACTATACTGTATAATTAAACAAAAAATACAACATAAAACCAGTTAAACAGTAATATAAAAGCATTCAAAATCAGTATAAACAAAGATTTAGCTAAAACATGCAGATAAAAACAGGGGCTGATCTTATGAATGAGGGAAAATCTGGACGAAAAGTTATGTCCTTACAAGATGGCAGAGGGAAAGGTATGCCATAGTAGAGTGGCAATAGAGGAAAATGCCCATTTCCAGGTCACTTATTTCATTCTGTAGGATGTGATGCCCCATGTACAATTTCCTCAGATGATCTAAATGATCTTACACAAGGTCAGAATGGTCCTGAGTTTTTCAAGGATTTATATGTTTAACAACAAGACTTTGAACATGGACTGTTACCAGACTGGCAGCTAGTGCAGTGCCCTCAGCACATCAACTTAAAAACCTGCATCTCTAAAGCTGCTCTTTCCCCCCTATGGGATAAAAGATACTGCTATAACCCAACCCACTGTATAGCCCAACAGTTCTCTGCAAATTAACTGCACTGTTGGAGCATTCCAAGTGGTTCATTCAGTGAAGGGACAAATCTTGGCAGGTCCTTTACAAAAAGGGGAACTGTGCCAGGCCTTATACATGGAGGGGTACATATCACTATTGACAAAGAGTACACTCAAGTGAGAAGGAAGGGAAGTCTTAAACTAACATACAGTCCAAGGGCATTTCAGAGTCCTTGGTCACTCAGGCCCTACAATCTTATACACCCCACCATACTAAAATAATACACCATCATCTACAAACAGGGTGGAAACTTTCATATTCAAGTGCCAATGCAGTCATCCAGGCTTCTCTATTGATTGACTGGTTGTGTCTGGCCACATCCACCTCAAATAATTCTCTATGAGGTTAATGTGGCCTCAGGATGAAAAAAATTCCCCGCTCTGGTCTACACTTACATACGGCAGGAAGCTAACCTAACAACTAAAAGTTGCGAAAAGCTAGAGTTCTTTTGTTTAAGTGAGACATACTTTTCTTATGGATATACTTTTGTCATGAATAAAGCAAACCACATTCCAAGTATTTTAGGGACTTTAAATAAAGTTATAATTCCTTAAATATATGTGTTGTTTGAAATATCTTCCATATTTAATACACACTTTGCTTCTTAGGAGAAAAATGTGAGAAAGAAATGCAAACAATTTGTGTCTGCATTATGTCTGATCTTCATAGGGGAATGGAGAATTTTAGAAGTGGAAGTTGTTATCCTGTTTTCCTCATACTGCCGTTAATCATCCTGTACTGCCCTCCCCCCAAAAAGGGGGGCAAGAAAAGGTTGAATATTATACTCAATGAAGTTCTTTAACAAAGGCTGCAATTGCAAACACATATGCTCTGGAATAAGTTCCACTGAACTGAGTGGAACTACGTGTTTAGCGTTGTCTTGAAAAGTTAGTGGAACAAAAAGGGATTATAGCTTCTAATCTAACTCTAAATCACTATAAACCTTTTACTAACTGTAAATTTTTCAGCTGTTCTTAAAGGAGAATTTATGTGGAGAAAAACAAAGTTTGGTCAGTCTCAAAAAATCTCTTAAAAAACAAAGACCTCTTAAAAACAGACACAGAAAGTTTAGAAAATATGTTACTTGGATTTGAAACACTTTTTAGTTCCCAGTATGATGGATCAACGTGCTTTTCTATACCATCAATTTTGCCCTTCTTCTTTTTTAAAGAGACACAATTCATTCATTACAACTTTTCTATAACATCCTGAGCACTATTTACTACCTGTCTATGTATCTAAAAGTAGCCTTATTCGCCTGTAGGAAAAAAACTCCAAAATTCACAGATGAACAATAAAGGTATTAGGACCAATACAGATCGTCACAAAAGCATGACAAGTTTTTGAGTTCTTCAGAAGGGTACTGAGAAAAATAAATGTTTTTACTATAAATTCATTCTAGCCATATGAATATAGATGAAAAGGACAAAAGGGACATGATGACAACAATTAAAGATGTTTGTAGAATAAGCCAAAAATATTACAGAACATTTTATTTGTAAAAGTTCCAGAAACTACCATAGAGAAATGAAATGGAACAAGGAGTTCTCACATATTAAGTACTATGTTTAGAGAAGTTAGAAAAATTGAAAGTTTAAAATACAGAAGCAGTTAATACTTCTTAAGCATTAAGACAGACAACTCTGAGGCGCCCAAAAATAACAATCTTGATTACAGAGGAATGTGAAACATTTTGAAAAAAATAAATGTAAATATTTTCAAGGAGATAAAAAAAGATACTATGTGTGCATCCTTGTAATACAGAAAGAATATCAAAACATTTGGCAGGTGATCTCCTAAGCCCTAAGGATTAACTTACATCAGTTTCAATCAACAGTGGCTTTTGGGAATCACTTTGCTCCATGTCCTGTGTATAAACCTTGGAGCAGCATATCAGAGCCTGAAGAACAATAGTATTGTCAAGGGGACCCACAAAAGATGGCTAGTAGTTTTCAATGCTTTCAGGAATGCCTAAGTTAGATTGTCTCACTATACTTGGACATCAGATGGGAATGGTCAGTTATATCCCAAGCTGGAATCCCAGAACTGCCTACTAAATACTCAAAAATGAAAGATACTGTATAGTAGTCACAGGAGATTTCAACTACCCTGATATCTGTTGGAACTCAAACTCTGCCAATAATGTAAAGTCCAACAAATTCCTCAATTGTCTTGCTGACAACTTCACCAGAACTTCCACTAGAAGGTGGAAGAAGCAACAAATGGATCATCTCTCTTGGACCTGGTCCTCACCAACAGGGAGGAACTGACTGATGAAATGAAAGTACAGTGGTACCTCAGGTTACATACGCTTCAGGTTAAACATGCTTCAGGTTACAGACTCCGCTAACCCAGAAATAGTGCTTCAGGTTAAGAACTTTGCTTCAGGATGAGAACAGAAATCGGGCTCTGGCAGTGCGGCGGCAGCAGGAGACCCCATTAGCTAAAGTGGTGCTTCAGGTTAAGAACAGTTTCAGGTTGATAACAGACCTCCGGAATGAATTAAGTACTTAACCCGAGGTACCACTGTATAGGGAACTTGGGAGGAAGTGATCATGTCCTCTTGGGTTTCATTATACACAGGAAAGGGAAACCTGAGTATAGTCAGATATGCACTATGGTCTTTAAGAAGTCTGATTTCCAAAAGCTTAAGGAACTACTGTGTGAAGTCCTATGGTCAGAAATACTCAAAGGGAAGGAAGTCCAAGGTGGATGGGAGTTTCTTAAAGATGAAATATTGAAGGTACAAGAATAGATGATTCCAACAATAAAGAAAAGTGGGAGGCTTCTAAAGAAACCAGTGTGGCTGCATAAGGAGCTTACAGATGAGCTGAGATATATAAGAAATTGAAGAAAAGTGAAATCACAAAGGAAGAGTATAAACGAGTAGCCAACAGTTGAAGGGAAAAGGTCAGGCGGGCCAAAGCTCAGAATGAACTCAGGCTTGCAAGAAAGGTTAAAAGCAATTTTTAAAAAATCATTTGGCTATGTCTGAAGCAAGAGGAAGAACAAGCAAATAGTAGGTCCCTTGTGTCAAGAAGAGGTAGAAATGCTACTGGGTGACAGAGAGATGGCGGAACTGCTCAACACCTACTTTGCCTCTGTCTTCACCTAAAAGGAAAGCAATGCCCAACCTAGTGATAACAGAAACAACAATGCAAGGAGGAAGCTGCAGTTCAAGATCGGAAGAGGTGGTAAGGGAACACCTAGTTACTTTATATGAACTCAAATATCCAGGGCCTGATGAACTGCACTCAAGGGTACTAAAGGTACTACCCCAGGGAGGTGTAATCACAGAGCCTTTGTTTATAATCTTTGAAAATTTATAGAGAACAGGTGAGGTCCCAGCAGATTGCTGCCCCAATCTTCAAAAAGGGGGGGGGGGAAGAAGACCCAGGTAACTACTGACCAGTGAGCTTGACATTGAAACCAGGAAAGATTATAGAATAGATAACTAAACAGTAAGTCTGTGAGCATTTAACAAACGATGCTGTGATTACTAAGATGCAGCAAGGGTTTCTCAAAAGCAAGTCATGCCTGATGAATCGTATTTCTTTTTTTGATAACTTATGTGTGTGCCCCCATCCAGCACTGATTTAATCCATGTCCACTGGTTTGCAGTCCCTAATTACCTACCAACACATGCGGACCTTAAAGTCAAAAAAAGTTGAAGTAGCAATCAAAAGAGAATTCCCATGACAGAAAGGTCAAAACAAGATCCAACAGCTATGAGACAGACTAAAATGATATATTTCCATTAGGTGAAAATGAAATGTTGATTTCTCATAAGTAGAGTAGAAATATTAATATTTGACAAATGATCAAAATTATTCTTCATTTACACAGAATAGCTCTCTTTAATACAGCATATCTAGTAGAGGCATTGATTATGTTTCAAAGATAATCATAAGGTTACCACATTAATAGTGAGATAATTTATATTAACTTAGTAGGTTTTTTTAGAAACCTAGTGTTAACAATTTAAAAAAACCTATTACAAATTTGGTTTCAATTTTTTTAAAAAAACCATGCGTGCGTGCATGCATGTGTGTCTCTGAATCCACTCTGCAATTTACCACAAAGATTAACTGAAGTATGAATGTGCTTTGAACTCACAAGTTACTGTAAGCATTATGTAATGTTTTCCGTAAATAAACTAAAAAAAATAAATCATTCTGAGCCTCCACCTTCAACCCCAAAAAGCAAAAATAAAATTTAAAAAAATGACAATAGAAAACTTTCCATTATCTGGCACTTCTGGGCATTGATTAATCTATAGAAACCTTTTGGATATATTTGGATTATGTACCAGAACATTACAACTTGATCTACTTCTCATTATTTAGGACACAAGGCAAAGTCATTTCCTTTTACAGTTCCTCAATTTTACAAGTGATGAAATTCCAGCATTGTACTGAACGTAAGAGCAGTCCTGTCAGATTAGAAAGTAGATCCATCTTATCCACTACATTGTTTTGAGTAATGGGCAAGCAAATACATCAGGGATGTCCACAATCAGGGTATGAAGGCATTTATCTTCCACTGTATATGTTCTTTATGTCTTTTGTGTTGCAATAATTCCAACAATTAGACAAAAAGGCAGACTGTAAAGTTAATGTCAAAAACTTTGAATTCATATAGGAAGTTGTTTCTCCAAGGGAAATTGCAAATTCACCCCAAAGGGGAAGTTGCGGAACAGAATTAAATGTTCTAAACAATTCAGACGTCAAAGTATCGAGGTCACACCCAGAAAGAAAATCATTAATTGAAGAGTCTAGAGCTTATCAATATGCATAGAACACTTAAAAAACACTTGCTCTTTAAAGTATACTTACTCATGATACTGTATAAGACACTAGCAATAGTCCTTTTGAGTATGATCCTATTTGTATAAGTTTACCACCATTCTCAAGCAAGTCAGCAATGCAACCTTACTTGTCCCACCCCTTTCTTCCTCACTCGCTCAAGTGGCCCTGCTTCCTCTCCTCTTCCTAGCCTTGGAATAAAAGCTCCAGCCAACTTTTTAAAATAAAAAAACCCAATAACTGGCTGAGAAACTGTAGTTGTTTTGTAATCCAAGATTGCTCGTATATTATTAATTATTCCACAAAAGGTGAGAGGTGTGGAGAGAAATAGCACAACAATTTATTCATTCTTCAAATTCCTCATTTCTCACTGCCATCTTTTACATAAGATTTCTCTCCAACTGTAGAATTCAGTCTTTGGAACAGTTAGGACATTAATCCAAAACTGGCTAGCAAAGAGAAGTAGCAAAAGAGAAATGACAACTCAAAATTCTTCAGTACATTGTGTTATTTTTTTAAGCACAAACCTGGACACAATATTAACTCAGAAGTACTAAATAGTTACAGTGGTACCTCAGGTTAAGTACGGTACTTAATTCGTTCTGGAGGTCTGTTCTTAACCTGAAACTGTTCTTAACCTGAAGCACCACTTTAGCTAATGGGGCCTCCTGCTGCTGCTGCCACACCGCCAGAGCATGATTTCTGTTCTTATCCTGAAGCAAAGTACTTAATCTGAGGTACTATTTCTGGGTTAGCGGAGTCTGTAACCTGAAGCGTATGTAACCTGAAGCGTATGTAACCTGAGGTACCACTGTATACCCCAAACTGGCACAAGAGCAGTATACTGCTTCTGATGATATAAAGCAATGAGACAGTACATAAGCAACCCAGAGGGAATAAGGATGAGTAGAAACAGAGGGTTTGGATCCGTCCTTTTTCTTCCTCCGAGAGAAATTAACAAAAGATTATGGAAGACACACAAATATTAAAAGTGCAGAAAGGACGGTCTCTTAGAACTGGTTCTCATGATACTGTAAGCCAAGCTATGGCTCAGCAAGACCACACAAATGTGTGGGCTTCCAGAGAGGAGCTTGCAGTCACTTTGCTTCTTTTTACTGCTGGGCTGAACTAACTCATGGTTAAGTTTGGCTTGCTGTGTTCTGCGAACCAGCCCATTATCTGCATAGATCATTTCCTCATCCATACTGAGAATATATTTTTTAATGGGCCTAAGGATAGAGCTGCTCATATAAATCAATGGAGAAATCCAATATAACTATGTAGCTGGGAATAGGCACCAGTGTCCCCCTGCCACCCCAAAAAAGTCAACAGCAAGGAGGAGAGTTTCTGTTCTAACATTATTCTTATTAGTGTAAGAGTTTTTAAAATTGACCCTGCTAATGTAATATCCAAAGAAAGTGCAGTTCATGTCCCCATAATGAAGGTTATTAGGGGCTATGGCTGTGAGAGTAGCTTATGACAGTCCTACCATTTAATTTCCAAGTAATTTAGCTCAAACTGAATATTACCCAGAGTAGTCTGTAGCATTTCCAGAGTTGTTGTTATGAAACTGAAAAAGTAGCTTATAACAAGCCTACAATGTAATTTGCTTTTATGCCCATATTGCAGGGTGTGGGGCAGCAGCTAGAGAGAGCAACTTATAGCAGTCCTACACTGGATTCCACGGTTAATATCACAGATCAGATGTAGGGCTGTGGCTGGTTTTGATTCCAGTTGAAAATTGTTCCTTACTCTCAGGATGTACCAAAAGTCTATCTACTTAATGCCTCCCTCATACATCCTTCTAAAGGTAAAGGTAAAGGTACCCCTGCCCGTACGGGCCAGTCTTGACAGACTCTGGGGTTGTGCGCCCATCTCACTTAAGAGGCCAGGGGCCAGCGCTGTCCGGAGACACTTCCGGGTCACGTGGCCAGCGTGACATCGCTGCTCTGGCCAGAGCCAGAGCCAGAGCCAGAGCCGCACACGGAAACGCCGTTTACCTTCCCGCTGGTAAGCGGTCCCTATTTATCTACTTGCACCCGGAGGTGCTTTCGAACTGCTAGGTTGGCAGGCGCTGGGACCGAGCAGCGGGAGCGCACCCCGCCGCAGGGATTCGAACCGCCGACCTTTCGAGCGGCAAGTCCTAGGCGCTGAGGCTTTAACCCACAGCGCCACCTGCGTCCCTCATACATCCTTCTAGACCACATCAAACACACACACACACACACACACACACACACATTGTGACCCATACATGAGAGACAACAGTCCATAATTTTTTTTTTAATTTAATTAATTTAATTTAAAAAATTGGATTCACAGAATCACAGAGCTGGAAGGGACCCTGAGGATCATCTAGTCCAACCCCCTGCAATGCAGGAACATGCAGCTATCCCATATGGGGATTAAACCTGCAACCCAGGCATTATCAGAACCATGCTCTAACCAGATGAGCTATTCAGGTTGACCAGAAGAGACATTTTGTAATCCACATGAATTTTAAGAGAAAGACATCATGGATTTTCCACCTCAAATATGTGGTCATTTGACAACAATTAAGAAAGCTGTCATAGATTTACGTATTTTTAAATGAACATCTATAGTTCAAAGAGCCTACTGACCTCAGTTGTGATCTCTAAAGGTCAAGAATCTCTCTTTAAATCTGACAGACTGCTCAAAGATACTGAAAACAGTGTTGGAACCAAGTTCTTTTGTTTCTTCCTGCACTGTTGTGCACTGTTCTTGTAAGCAGTGTGTATGGCATAAGGAGATTCAAACCCCTGCCTTGCATGCAGTGGAGATGGGTGTGTGCGCCATGGCATCATTATGTGTGCTGTCTGCAATGGGAAACTGCTCTGGAGGCATGCTCCATCATTGCAAGTACATGGGTCCTTTCCACATTCACGTCCTGCTCATTCCTAGAACTTGTGAGTCCCCACAAAAGATGAGCAGGGGGAGAAGGATCCCCCGTCCTCACAGATCTCCACACTTCCAGTGCTCCAGACATCCATGCCCCAAGACCAGAAGTCTACACAGGAGTTGCAAGGTTCCTGACCACCTCTTAGACGCCCCTCCCACCTTACAACCCCAAGGTCTGAGGAGACAGGGGCATCAGGGCCACCCACAAGATACCCATCAATCTAAATGTGAGGCTGCTTGGGAAGATAATGAAGTATGTGTAAACAGTTGATTGAATCAGGCTAGCTGAGAACCTGGAAAGGATGAAACTTCCAACTCCTATACTGTGTAAGTTCTCTGCCTGACTGGAACTGAACTGAGAAAATGGACAGTGTAGTCAAAATGGGAGTAACACCATGTCCTCTCTGTGATACAGTAATGTCACTTCTGTAACATCACCATTACAGCTCATGAATTATGGGCACCAGCAATAGTGCCACAAGCATGGGATAAGTGCTGCTGCTGCTGATCCATCTTGTGGAGCATATTGTACAGTGGTACCTTGGGTTACATACGCTTCAGGTTACAGACTCTGCTAACCCAGAAATAGTACCTCGGGTTAAGAACTTTGCTTCAGGATGAGAACAGAAATCGTGCTCTGGCGGTGCGGTGGCAGCAGGAGGCCCCATTAGCTAAAGTGGTGCTTCAGGTTAAGAACAGTTTCAGGTTAAGAACAGACCTCCAGAACGAATTAAGTACTTAACCCAAGGTACCACTGTATTTCCTGTTCTGGGCTGGACATATATAGTGCATACTGGATATCGCACTGACATAACGGCAACATCTCTCCCCAACCCCCGACATAACTTGAGCATAGGACTGCTTGGTTGGTTACCCCACCTAAAACAGAGGTACATCATCACCTTCATCAATTTTATCATCAATTTAAGTGTCAAAATAAGACATCCATCTCTTGTTTTATTTCCACTGTAGCAGGGAAGATCTCAGATAACTAACGAGTGTATCTGTAGCAGATCTCAGATTGGGATGTATGCTGTTATAGAATTGCATCACTTGAGTTCTGAAAAAAAAAAAGTATTTTAACTATTTCCAATTGTTTGTGGATTTGATTAAACTCTTATTTTAAAAGGCACAATTTGTATGCACATATATTGTGTTTTTTCTCTATGCTATGATTGTTTAGATATATTGTATTTTATATTTGCCTTATTTATGATTATTATCAGAGACCCTTCTGCAGTTGCTCCCCCCCATATGAAGTAAGGAAAGGGGAAACAGGGAAATGGTTTTCTCTTTAGAGGGACATCAGTTCTGGAATGCTCTCCCTAACGACTGGTCTCCTGGTGTGATCAACTGCAGCTGCCAGATCAATTTTTAAAAATTTGTCCAGAATTTAATTGTGAGTTTTCTATTTGCAGCTGGCTATTAATGTTCTGAATATACTTACTATTGCTTTGATTTATTTTTATTTAATTTTTTGGTTATTTATTCTAATTCAAGGGTTGTTCAGTTTTTAAGGCTGTGAACATATCTGTAAGCCAGAGAAACAGTGCTGGGCACCCATAAACCACAACCAATCACACACACACACACACACACACACACACACACACGTTCCATTTGCTACCATAAAGTGCTTCTTTCAAGGCTAATTTCAGTGGGGGTGGGTGGGCTGTGACCCCCATTTTAGTACAGTGGTACCTTGGGTTATGAACTTAATTCATTCCGGAGGTCCATTCTTAACCTGAAACTGTTCTTAACCTGAGGTGCACTTTCGCTAATGGGGCTTCCTACTGCTGCCAGCGTGCAATTTCCATTCTCATCCTGAGGCAAAGTTCTAAACCCGAGGTACTACTTCCAGGTTAGTGGAGTCTGTAACCCGAAGTGTTTGTAACCCAAGGTACCACTGTATTTAGTACTTACTGTTAGTTTTTGTAAAACACTTACAGAACTTTTAGATGATCAGACAGACTATAGTGTGGTGTAGTGGTTAATCACTACAGATGGTGACAGCAGTCACGAAATTAAAAGACTCCTGCTTCTTGGGAGAAAAGCAATGACAAACCTAGACAGCATCTTAAAAAGCAGAGACATCACCTTGCCAACAAAGGTCTGTATAGTTAAAGCTATGGTTTTCCCAGTAGTGATGTATGGAAGTGAGAGCTAGACCATAAAGAAGGCTAATCGCCGAAGAATTGATGCTTTTGAATTATGGTGCTGGAGGAGACTCTTGAGAGTCCCATGGACTGCAAGAAGAACAAACCTATCCATTCTTAAGGAAATCAGCCCTGAGTGCTCACTGGAAGGACAGATCCTGAAGCTGAGGCTCCAATACTTTGGCCATCTCATGAGAAGAGAAGACTCCCTGGAAAAGACCCTGATGTTGGGAAAGATGAAGGGCACAAGGAGAAGGGGACAACAGAGGACAAGATGGTTGGACAATGTTCTGGAAGCTACCAGCATGAGTTTGACCAAACTGCGGGAGGCAGTGGAAGACAGGAGTGCCTGGCATGCTCTGGTCCATAGGGTCACGAAGAGTCGGACACGACTAAACGACTAAACAACAACAAGTGGTTAAGAGCGGTAAACTCATAATCTGGTGAATTGGGTTAGATTCCCCGCTCCTCCACATGCAGCTGCTAGGTGACCTTGGGCTAGTCACACTTCTCTGAAGTCTCTCTGCCTCACTCACCTCACAGAGTGTTTGTTGTGGAAGAAGAAGGGAAAGGAGATTGTTAGCTGCTTTGAGACTCCTTAGGGTAATGATAAAGTGGGATATCAAATCCAAATTCAAACATTCATAGATCACTTTTAGTTGTATCAAAAAAACCTTATGCGCTTCTAGGAAGGCTTCTGAACAGCAGTATCTTCTCTCTTTCAACCTGTTTCTGTACTGCAGAGTTACCGGCACCTGTTTTATCTCCTCTCACAATGTCTTATATAATGAGATATGCTTTAGTCATGGGAACCAATATTTCCTTGACTTGGATACCCTTATCTTTTCTTTAATGTCTTTTATCAATGCAAATCCTCTCCCTTGGGTTTCTCCACCTGCACCATTACACTCCTGCCCACCCACATCCTTTACCTGCTCCTCTGTAGGTTTATCATGGCACTAAAGTTGTTGACAAAATCTTACAAGTTAGAACACATACTATATTCTCAGTAGAATCATATTCAGTATGCAAGGCTGAGCAAGTAAAGGTTTTCTAAATTGCTTTTCTGTAGAAACAACACCTATTTCATAGCACATAACAAATTTTATTTGATCGTATTGGCTGCAGCGTGAAATAGGCATTCATCCTTCAACATGCAAAAATTAGTTTTAAAAGTGTAAAAGACCCTCAAAACACTTTTAAAATGCTGGGTCTACATGTTATCAGCACCATCCATAGTTGCCGCTAGTCACACCAAAACGTAAAAATGCCTATTGCAGAAGTCCTGGTCATGCTTCTGGGACTGTTTTACTTTCTCCACAGCACAGACTAGAACACTATAAAAAGACCTGCAAGCTGAATGGCTTGGAGACTCTGGCAAGACCCCCAGAAGGAGTGTATACACAGCAAGCAATGATAGCTCTATAGTGCTATCTCCAAGTTTCTGAAAAACTATTATCTGAACATTGTCAACGCAACCACAAATCAGAAAGGAACCAATTAAAATCTAGATTAAGCTCCAAATGTTTAGCAGCACACTTGCTACTTAGTGGATGGACTAAAATAAAGAGATGCCTAAAACCAAAGAAACAATGGCATGGTTCATTTAAAAAACCCCACTACAAAAGGACCAGGGGTGGAGGGGAGATGGAAGCTGAATGCTGGATCATGAGAAGTTCCTCCTTTCTTTGGATGAAGCTCTTCTGGACCCAACTTTATTTCTGGTTGTACCAATTCAGGTTTACATGACTGAATGTTCCTCCATGCAATAAAATAAAATAAAAATAAAAAAAATCCCTGCAGATTTAGATAGTGGGGTTCCAGCCTTTCTCCCTGATTTCCTAGTTTTCTACATGTCGAAATATTTTTTTTCATGGAGGGCATTCCACTGTGGGAGCCTTCATCTGCAATCTGATACATAGGTTTATCAATTCAACTGTTTGTGAGAACTAATACAATATCAATGTACAAAGTTGCAAAAATAGGTAAGGGTTTATAAACTACTTTGAAACCAAAGCACCATTTTAGATGTAAAACTAAAGCAAACAAGGCAAGCAAGTAAATACCAAAAAACTTTTTATTGGCAGAAAAAGAACAATAAAAATTCCTTCTTCTCTTTCTCCCCACAGGAAAAAGAAAACAAGACAAGGTCTTTTACACAAGATACAGGAAATCATTGAAACCGAGTGACACCTAGTGATGAGCACCAAGTTGATCAGACTTAACTCTCCCACATAGTTAAGATAAGGGAGCAAGCTCTGACAGGTAGCTGTTCAGGAGTGGGTGTTGAACCATGGGAACCTGGTACAACTCTGTTTCTCTCCCTTAAAAACTAAACATCAAGTGAACTAAGACCCAGAGCTGAGACATAACTCCAAAAAACAAGCGGGTAATGAAACCAGATGAAACAACATTTTCAGTTAATTATCTACTTAATTCTCTCCCTCCTTCTCTCAGGCAAGAACTCCCCCCTCCACCCAAAATGGACTGGTTCCAGTTCCTTTATTAATGCACAAACCCCCAAACACAAACAAATCCTAAGATAAAGGGTGGCGGTGGATTATTTCCATTTGTGCTTTATATATCAACAATCGTTTTGAAGACAGATTAGTGGCAGCCAGACTTTATATTTGTTGTAACAAATATCATACTGCTAGCTATTTTATGGCATTGTCAAACAGATTCTTTTGCCAGGGGTTCCCAAATTCTTGCGAACAGTGCTGTTACTGGAAATGAGGAAAGCGGAGGGGGGCAGGGATGCAGTGTGATTTGTGGCAGGGCTACAGGAAGGAAAAGCTATGCAAAGTAGAAGCAACGGCAGTCCACTAAACAGGAAGATGGAGCAAGATGAATAAAGTTGGTTGGGGTTTTTTCACAATTACATAGTGCAGCCTTGAGGAAGGATCCATCAAAGTTCACTTCTTTAAAAATGAAGCCTATCAAACATTTCTGTTGCCGTAGCAGACACTCTCAGAAGAACTCCCAGATTTGTGGACAGTAATTAAAACACATATAAACAAATAGCCAAGATTGGGACCGGATCTATTTTTATCACAAGCAGAGACAGAACACCGAGACATCAACAGAACTCTCAGTGCCAAGAAAAAGAGGCATGTATGCCTTGCATTTCTCTTAAGCAAAAGGGGGGAAAGAATATCATTAAACCATATCAGCCAAGTCACACTTTTATGTTTTAAAACATAAGCGTTCCCTCAAAAACTCACTTTTAAATCAATTTCAGTTACATTAAAACCCCCTTTCATTTCTTTGCAGAGTTTCCCGTGACAGAGGTACGTTTCATGCAAAGACAGGACTGGCATTCCTCACCCAGCGAGAGCCTACGCTGAAACTTATTTGAATGAACTTGACCCTCCTTGGCTGCAGGCCACTACGCAACGTCACTCAATGACTTAACAGAACACAGTGTTCTTGGCACAAACACAAAAATGTGCTGAAAGCCATGCTGGAGAGAATCTAAGTATAACATTTCACATTAATAAAAAGAACAAGTAATAAAGAGATAGTAAACACAACGCCAGAAGTAGTAATCTGAATGTTTGTTTGCTGAAGGAAGTTGTTTTTAATGGCACTCAGTGCTTCTCCTTCCTCACCCCCACTTAACAGAAAAGTAAATTTACGGGCAAGGTTCTCTGAACTGAGCCCCTATCTCGCCACACCCTCAATTCCTCTTCAAATCCAAGCCCACACACATTCCCTGTCCTGCTTTCCCTCACTGCTATACCTGGAAAATTCCAATTCACCTTTTAGCTTATAAGAGAAGGGAGGGACAGCCTGTTAAACCAACAACAATCCATGATTCACTTCCTGTAAAAATCTTGCTGCAGATGCTACATGGCAAGCTTTCCCCACAATTCTTCTGTTAGAATAAGTTATGTCATTTGTAAATGGCATATGCTAATCCTGTCATGAGATTAAGCAGCAAGTAGTGGAGGCTACCAAAATCAATTTAATGTATCATGAACTCAGTGCACTTCCTGCATGCAAATAAGCTGATATTACCACCTCCCCCATTTCCTCATTTGGGATTTCCCCGCATTTTCTTCCCAGTGCCCTGTGCCAACTTCCACCTCTCTCCTTTTTGCACTCAATTTCTATCACAGCTGACCTACTTTTTCCTACCTCCCCCTTTAGTAGTGAGGGGCCAGATAATTTTTTTAGATCTTCCTCTGCTGTATCTGTAAACAAAAAAATTGAAAATTGTTTGAAAACTGTTTACATATTCAAATAAGTAAGGTGGCAATCATATAGATTCGCATAATTTACAATAACAAATGTGTATTCTTGGTATAGAATTTGGGACTCTGATATAGGTTTTTTTCCTATTTCAACGTAACTAAAAAAGGTAAAGGTAAAGGATCCACGACAGTTAAGTCCAGTGACGAATGACTCTGGGGTTGCGGCGCTCATCGCGCTTTACTGACTGAGGGAGTCAACATTTGTCCACAGACAGATTTTCTGGGTCATGTGGCCAGCATGACTAAGCGGCTTCTGGTGAAACCAGAGCAGCACACAGAAATGCCATTTACCTTCCTGCCAGAGTGGTACCTATTTATCAGCTTGCACTTTGACGTGCTTTCGAACTGCTAGGTTGGTAGGAGCTGCGTAACTAGAATGATAAAAAAGGAGTAGAATTAGAAAAAATAGCATGGAATTTATCTTGACCTGGAATCCTATGCACAATTACACAGGAGTAACCCCACTGGATTTGGTGGAGCTTTTGAGTAAACTGCACAGGCCAAGATTCTTAATGTGAGAATGTAAATTATGCACTGAAAATTATGCAAATCTATATATAACAGTCATGCTTAGTCATGCTGGCCACATGACCCGGAAGCTGTACGCCGGCTCCCTCGGCCAATAAAGCGAGATGAGTGCCGCAACCCCAGAGTTGGTCACAACTGGACCTAATGGTCAGGGGTCCCTTTACCATACACATATAATATGTCTAAATTGATCTACATATTGCCAGATTTTGAGATCAGAATATAAGTGTCATAGTACAGCAACAAACAGTTCAGATTTCATTATCTATTTAGATAAACTGTACAATGTACAAAAATATATTTTTCATCAATTCATTTTAAACTTATACGAATTTGTTTGGATCTGTACTAACCAGTTCAAGCTCTTTTGAGAACAGCACTCAAATGGCATTTAATAAGCCTAGAGCCTGTTCTACTCAACCACCCACTATTTGCAAGATTTAAACTCAAACTGTTTCTGAATTAACAAATAAAACAGCACCAAATAGAAGCTGGAGCTCCACACAAGGCTAAGCTCCCCCAGTTGATTTCTTCCTATTAAAAAAGTTCTACTTATATCAGAGAAAAATATGCAGTATGCCTTCCTCATCTGATTAAAATAAATCTAGTTAAATTCAAAATAATGCTATTTTCCTTGGGAAGCCGCTGCCAATGATTGAAGACTGTACACAGCTAAATGGACTAATGGTCTGATACAGTATAAAATAGGTGATATTTACGGTATATCTTCACAGTTTCACAGAAATATAGAGTGCTTTATTGGATGTAAATAAAACACTACTTACAAAATGGAAGCAGAAATGTGCACTTTTGCCAAATCACATGGGTTTATTTTTATTTTTTAAATGCTTTTTACAAGTTTTTCACAAACAAAAATAAAACTTAATCTTTTACAGTCATCATTTTATGTCATCTTATTTACACTGCGTAGATTCACACCCAGACTTCCTTCTTTCCCTGCTTTGGTTTTCTTAATATATATCTTCTCTTGCAGATTCTTATTCACCTTCTATACACATCACAGGATTTATGTTAGCCCTGCTGCAGTTTTTAAACTTCTACAGTTAGTTCTTATGTTTGCAACAAATTTACCCCACTCTTCTTCAAACTTTGTCCCTTTTTGGTCTCGAATTTTATAAGTTATTTTAGCTAATTCTATATACTCAAAAAATTTAGCCTGCCACTCCATTACCTTTGGGGTCTCCTGTAATTTCCACTTTTGAGCCACAAGCCAAATCACATGGGTTTAAATCCAGACTTATTCATGCATATGGCAGGCCCATTGAAATCAATGGAACATAAATTAATCCAGACTGAATTCAACACATTATTTCTCTTATTTCTTAAATGGGGAGCTACATTATTCTGACTTCAACTCCTTCAGGTGCCAAGGTGCCATCAGTATGCTGGTGACATTCAGCTCTATTTCTCCATAACATCTGAATCAAGAGAGACAGTGTGGGCACTGGACTCGTGCCTGGATGCAGTGGTGGAACAGATGAGAGAAAATAAGCTAAGCTTGAACCATGACAAGACTAGGGCACTGTTCCTGAGAAATTGGTCAGTTTCCTTCCCTGGACAGGTCCATTCCCCTGAAGGAGCAGGCACTCAGTTTGGGGGTGTTTCTGGATCCATCTCTACGACTGGAGGACCCAGTAGACTTAGTGTATAGAAGCACCTTACACATGGTATGACAGCTACATTTGGTCCTGGACCTGATCCAGAAGCTGCAGTTAGTGCAGAATGTTGCAGCACAGTTGCTGACAGAAGGAAGACCCTGTCACTATATAACACATCTTCAAGGTGTTAATATTAGTGTATAAAGCCCCTAATAGCTTGAGACCAATAAAGTTGTGGAATCGCCTTAACCCATATATGCCCACTCAACCACTTCAGTTTGCAGAACTGGCACTATTACAGGTGCCACACAAGACTCTCTCCACATTTGTAAGAAATCAATATTTTAGTTTGGCAACGCCTATACCTTGGAATTCCCCAACTACTGGTATATTTTATTGGCACCTGCTTGGAACGTTTTCATTTAGGCAAGCCTATACAGACATGTAGAAGTTACATGTGTGGTTTTTTCTTTTTCTTTTTAACCACGTTTTAAAATATTTAGCTGCTTTTATCAAGAACTGAAATGTTTTAATTTATATTTTTGAAAAATGCTTAGAAGTTTTCTTACAATCAAGCAGTATATAAATTTTGTTAAATAAAATAGATAAAAATCCCCCCTCACTACTCTCTAGAACTGACCCTGCAAGAACCACCATGAATCAACGTCCCAGAGACTCATTCCACAGAGACAGTCCAGAAGGATATCAGGTTTGGTGGTATCAAAGCCATGGACAAATCAAGCAGAAGAAGCAAGACCACACTCTCCTTATCCCTCTGCCAATGAAGATCATCCATCAGGGTGACCAAGGAAGATTCAGTCCCAAGACCAGACCTGAACCCAGACTGAAATTTGTCAAGATAACCAGTTTCATCCAAGGTGAAATGTCATTGCACTGTAATATGGGGCAGAACTTAAGAAGAAAAATAACTGATCTTGTCAATATGGTTCTGATGATAGGTAAGAAAAGATGGCGCGGCAGGGACAAGGTTTCATTTCCACTGGATATTGTATTCACTTGAAAATAAAGATTTGGTCTGGATGCTGATGCTGTTTATTACTATTTTTAATTCCTCATTTTTAAAGGAAATAAAAACAATTTGCTTAAAAGAACATGCACTATCTTCCATAAGTGATCAGCCAGCTATTCTATATGCATGTATTGGGGGTGGAGGATGAAAGAAGTAAGGGTGTGTATATTAATATGTTGTTGTAAAGGTGGGTATGACTGGAGATAATTATAATCTAGAGAAGTCTGTAGCTTCTATCATTTTCCCAGGTCTGTAATTATCAGCCAGATAGTATATGATAAATACTACTAGATATATTACTCATCATCATGTACTTTAACAGCCATTATTCCTTCTCCCCTTTTACCACTTAAGACTGCCGGCTCTCCATCTTCAAACACTGAAGGAATTCTGGTTTTTAAATTTTAAGTTTGGCTTTGTTTGGCAGAATGGAGCCATGAGGAAAGAAACATACACTGTGGTACAATGTTTCTGGGTTTTTAACATTAATTGGAACGAAGTGATGGACAGACAAAGCTATATAAAGCCTCCATAGCCTTGCTACTGCACAAGGCAGAATATAAGCCCACAGCGTTGTATTCTCCTATTCCACCTCTCCAGCTGCAACATTAAATGCTTTTCTTATCTGATGTTAGGAGAAAAATGCTCAGTATCCATTGCACCGTTTTTTGCTTAACAGAGTACATCACTATGGAAGCTGTGTGCATGGCTGTATTGCCTTGGCAGGAACACTTTGCCACTAAGTTTCTTACCCAGAAGAAGCAAGTAACAAACTGCAAGGCAGCCTCTATCTTCATAGCTCACTGGTACATTCTTTGGTGGCAAAAGGCCCCAGGTTTGACCCCTTGCACCCCCAGTCTAAAAGGATCAGGTAGCCAGTGATGTGTAAGTCCCCTGTTGGAGACACTGGAGAGCCACTGCTATTCAGAGAAGACATCACTGGTCTAGATAGTCTAACCTCAGAGCTTCCCCTGTAAGAGTGCAAAAAATTCATATGGTGGTCTAGCATCCAAACTGAAGCTTTTTCTTTAAATTCTCTTCAACTATATTTTATAGTTTGAGAAAGACAACAGGGGATTCAGAGAAAATATACTATTTTCCAGCTCCAAAAGCCTGACCCCCAAAATGCAAACTCCGTGTGGCATAAGAAAAATATCCAGTCATGTGTGAAGGAAAATACCAGGAATATGTTATTATTATTGAGCAAACAGTTACAATAATCCACAAAAATGGAAATTCAGATTATTTCTACTGCCAATATGCTAGCAGTATCAAAACCTTCCTAGCCAGGCTCAGTGGAGTCGGAAAGTTTGCTTGAGAACCAGATCTACAAGTTGGTGAGGTTTCTAGAGCCACTCCCTGTTGGTTAGTGGGAAACCAAAAAGAACTACCATCACCTCTAAGGAGGGCAGAGTTGAAAAGAGAAGGATGTGACACATTTACCACAGGCAACTGGTCTTTGTAATAAAGTGCTAGCAGCTTGTAATCACTTAAATAGATCAGACTGTTGCTCAGGCAGGATGAGATTAATTTTTCAGTGTATTGGAAAATGATAAGAGGAGTGCACTTAAAGAGTCTATAAAATATTATTTGGAAGAGTTGGATAAGATATGCAGAACTACTCCTTTACACCAGAGGTATCAGCAGCAGGGATGATTATTCACACGCACATGTACACATACAGAAAGGTGCAAACAGCCTTCCCTCCTTAGATCAGCTCAATAGGAAAGTCATTACCCCATCTACACTTACAAATGATCAACCTGACCACCAGGGAAGGGGCAATTTACATCCCCATCAATACACTAGGCACCTCTCCCCACTCATCCCACTCTGTGTGCAGTTTCAACTTTCTTTACGTTTTCTTGCTGCTGCTGCTGCCGCCACAAAATCAGAAGGTTGGAGGCAGGAAGAAAAAATATATATGTCAGATTAAGCCCCTGATGTGCTTTACATGCACATCAACAGAGCAAGCACACTTTTCAAAAATTCGTGAAGTGAAAGTGCCAATTTGGTTTCTCAAATGCTTTCAGAGTTGAGAGTTCATTCCCAAGTCTGTGCAGCATGTTTCCCTCGCCTCAAACAGGAGACCCAAACAATGCTAAACAACAGTTCTAGGTGGCCATGTGTTCTTTGCTTCATGATCCCAACCATCAGCATCAAGTAAATGCAGCAGAGAAGCAGCATAGCTAGTAAAGCTCTCTCTGGTTTTATGGTGCAACTCTGCGACAGAGGGTGAGTGAGCAAAATGGTTGCTGATAGGGGATAATTGGTTAGAGATGCTCCATCATATGAATGGCTACCTGGAAGTAAGTACCACTGAACACAGTGGATGTTTTTATCTATTAAATACATGTCCTGCCCTTCCTCCAGGTTATGGCAAAACATAAACAAGCATGGATAAGATGGTGCTGTTAGATTAAGTTTGCCAATGCCTGGAAGTCTCCACTGCTTCTATCTTTTTCAGTTGCAGAGAACATGTAGTGACACCATATAGTTCTCTCTCACACACATCTCTATAGCCCTTGTACACCTCTCTACACATTACGTGGAATACCTGTCACTAAGCTGGACCTAGATCAGCCAGCAATAGGGAAGTTTCTAGGGTCTGCTTCACAATACAGTGGTACCTCGAGTTACGAACGCCTCAGGTCACAAACGCTTCAGGTTACAAACTCCACTAACCTGGAAGAGTTACCTCAAGTTGAGAACTTTGCCCCAGGATGAGAACGAAAATTGTGTGCCGGCAGCGCAGCAGCAGCAAAAGGCCCCATTAGCGAAAGCACACCTCTAGTTAAGAACAGTTTCAGGTTAAGACCTCTGGAACGAATTAAGTTCGTAACTAGAGGTACCACTGTACTGCATAAACAAAACACACTGCCATCTTGCTATCAAATGGTGGATTTGTCACTTTTCCATGGTAAAACCAGCCACCCACTAACCATCTTGTCTTATGTCTCAAATTCAGCCCCAGGGATGCACAGTTTGGCTAGTGTGTAGCAGACATGAATTGCACTTTTCTTCTGTTCCTCCTTCTGCATCAATATACAAATATTGCTTTATCTGCCCCCACTGCATTGTGAATTAGACTGTGTAAGTTGGAATAATTTGTTTCTACTCCTGCAGATGACATCATATAATGGAGTGGGCTTTTTCTTGTTCATATTTAGAACAGAGAACTGTTCTTTCAGCTGAAGTGCTGAGGAAAAAGCCAGTCAGATTTCTCTTAACGTATGTATGAGGCAGAGGATGATACTAGCACATAGAAAATATTCAGTTCTCTGCAACTCACATTTTAACTTTATATATTAATGAATTGTCTGCTTTATTGTCTTTACACTAAAGTAACTTGAAAGCAGGGCCTTTATGCATACCTGAAGCTGCACAGTAACAAATTACTTGGCCTCATTCTTCCCAGGAATTCACAAATATTATGTTTTTGAAGATGGTCTAGTAATTGTCACTGCTACTGCTCTTGATAATATAAGAAAAATATTGTATAATAGTAAGTGGATTTATTAACATGACTACATAAGCTTCATACAACATCCTACCTTCATAATAAAATTTCTAGTGAACAAATTAGTGCCATGTTTTATCTACATCAACCTGTACTTTTGTGCAACCCACACTTCTGTTCAAGTATATGCAGTACAACACTCACCACCACATATCTCTAGAGAATAAAATAAAGATTTTTGCTACCACCAAATCTGTGGCTACCCTTCTAATGAAAAGGATGACAGAGTTTGCAGATCTCACAAGAGAAGGGATTGTTTCTGTATGGTCACAGTCACCTCTCTCTAACCCACAAAATAGTGAACTATGTGACCCTTAGTACTTTTTTCTGATCCATGAGGATGAAAAAAAGGACACTCGTGAAATCTGAAGTGACACCAGCCTTAATCACACAGTCACTAGTCAATCATCAGCTAATAGGCCACACAGCATACACTTCTGCTGACACTTCCTTTACTTGCAGCAATCTTTGTCATGAAAAGGCACTGCATGACCTCTGTAATGAAAATGCAATTTAGATCTGTGATTAGGCTTCGGGGGAAATCACAATGAAATGCACATATCTATGCTGTTAGCTTATCAAACAATTCATTCTAGTAATAAATGTTCCTTATAGACCTTTCTAAAAGCTGATAATATAAAGCATTCTGAACCACAAAATATAGCCAGTAAGGCAGAATTTGGTAGCTTCTTTGGAAAGAAAGAAGTGAAATCAGCAGTAGTAGAATTGGCAGTTTCTGCACAACCCAATTTTCCTGTCTTTGAATCCCTAGCCATCTGACCCTATAGTGCAACACAGCCTTTTGTTTAAACACTACCGGGTAGTCATAGGGGCAGAGCTGTAGCTAAGGGGTGGTGAAGTGGGCCTCCGCCAGGGGCGCAGAGAGAGGGATGCAAAATCGGCTTCAAAAATGTCCATAAATATGTCTGTAAATAAAAATATTGATTGCTGCCTCATAAGAAAATGTTTTAAATAGAGGGTTAATTGAATGGGTGGAGGGAGGGTTGGAGGAGAGGCAGAAAGAACAACTAATTTGTTCATGGCTAGGGGGCACAATCTGGAGGGTTCTGCCAGGGGAGCAAAATCACCTAGCTATGGCGCTGCACAGGGGAGAAGGGATTGCCTGCAGTAAGAGAGCTGACAGAGAGGGGACAATGTACTTTATCCCTCCTTTGATCCCAGAGAAGAAACCAAGTGGGCTTGCTAGAGTGAGCTTTAGGGTGAGCTTAGTGGGTGTTTCAATTGACATCAAACTTCTAGCCAAAATACCACTGGGCTCTCCAACTGCCCAAACCACTCTACAGTGGTACCTCTAGTTATGAACTTAATTCGTTCTGGAAGTCCATTCTTAACCTGAAACTGTTCTTAACTAGAGGTGTGCTTTCACTAATGGGGCCTCTTGCTGCACGATTTCTGTTCTCATTCTGGGGCAAAGTTCTCAACTCGAGGTAACTCTTCCAGGTTAGCTGAGTTTGTAACCTGAAGCATTTGTAACCTGAGGCATTTGTAACTCGAGGTACCACTGTATAAGGTTCCTGATATATAGAAAGAAATATATCGAAAATATGTATAGAAAGTTTACTGATCCAGCAAAGATTCCCAGTGAAAGGCTTTCCTCCAGCACCATCCCCACACTGTTCCAGAGAAGGCAGAGAGGAATCTGCAAAAATCATCCCTTCTCTTCTGCCAGCAGGGACATCCCCTGAGAGTTCAAATCCAACCCAGTAACCTAAGCTTATTCTCAGATGCTTTTGGTATGTTCTCATGTTTATTCCTCACTACTGAAATCACTACTATGATGTTTATATAACCACAAAGAAAGACAGTTTTCTGTAAATCCAGCCAAGTGGGTACATGTGTTTGATAAAATTTTCACCACCGGTTGGGACTTTCAAAACAAGCAGCTTCTGTGTGATTGAAACCAGTTTTCATGGATGAAAATATGCAAGATTTCCAGATATTCTGATCCACTATTGCTGAGTCATTATCTCAGCTTTACTCTGGTGTATATAAAACAATTATAAAATTCTAATGCTTCAAGCACTGCTATTGCTCCCAGGGATGGAAAGAGAAACAAACATTTTTGTGACTAGGGGAATTCCCCAGTAACTAAAGTAGAAAAATAGGAAAGGATGTTTAGCTCAAAAACCTGTAAAATATTTTCTCTTTCATAATGGTGAGTGAATTGTTTTAAAACAAAGCTCTAAGAATAAATAATTGCTACAGTCAGTGAATGCTGCTGCAGATCTCTCGGATCGTTTCAAAAGTGGTAACATTAATACAAATAGCATTGCTACTACATCTGGCTGAATTACTAAACAAGCAACACTTGCTGTCAAGAAAAGTACTTTCAGGTATCTGGTGCAAGTGTACAATCCGGTACGCTTACAACACAGTAGCAAGACTTTTGCACAATTCCTCTTGCTTCTCACTTTCATGAAATAAACCAGCAGTGCTGGCTGGGCCTGATGGAAGTAGTTGTCCACAACATCTGGAGTGCACCACATTGGGGAAGGCTGCTATACACATGCAAGTCAAGGAATAAGCTACGTTGTGAAAGAGGTGAAGCCTGATTCAGTTCTCTACTTCCAAGTTACGAAGCTCAAAGTGAAAGCTCAAAATCAGAAGATATGGATCTTCCTGCCTCAGATTCTGATTAAAGCAATAAATTTGAGTTATGTTAGTTATTTCTGAGCAGCTAGTATTTGAAGGATTGAGATAGATATAAATTATAGGTTCTGCTATCAAAATTTGTATATTATAGGCTCAGATACCTAGTTTTGTATATAATTACTATGACAGCTACAGCTCGATTTACTTGCATGTTTACTCAGAAGCAAGTTGCTCTGAACTCTGTGGAGCTTATAGCTAGGATTTGTTGAGAAAAATTTGCAGCTGCTCCTTAATTGCACTATAGGGAAATTGTTTTCTGAAACCTAATTCCCTAAAAATGTTTATTCTGCATGATGATGATCTACACCCATACACAGCCAAGAGTTTGAAGGTGCCTATCTGCTCACCCCCACAAGCCCATGCATTTCCCCCTTCGGCATGGCTGTGAGACTGATTCTCATTAATCACAGTTCAACCACGTCCTAAACTTTAACACGAAATGTGCCTTGCTGGACCAGACCAAAGGCACATTATGTTGTCCCAGTAAAAGGCCAGTTGCTGATGGGAAGACTACAAGCAGGACATGAGCACAATAGCTTTCTCATCACTTGTGATTCCCAGCAACTGGTATTCAGAGGCACATTGCCTCTGACAATGGAGGTAGAATATGGTACTCGCACACGCATGTTGCCCTTGATGATTTCCCTAATGTCCCATGCTTGCTACACCCTGCAGCGAGGGTGTCTACCCTTGCCTCCTCTTGAAATGTAAATGAAGCGGAAGGAAGTTGGAGGAGTGATGTTCTTTCCCATTTCCTCTTTCAGTTTTTCAGTGTCCCATCAGCAGCTCAGCAGAAATGAAATGCATGAGAAGACAGTAGAAACACAGGGTAATCAGGGAGACAGAGAAAAGACAGGCGTGTGTTCATGCACACACATACAAAATAACCAGCAAAGTGGGTGTTCTGGGAATCGCATTATTTTCTTCAGTTTCCTCCTGCAAACCAGCATCAAATCACAGGGCACATCTGTCTCCACTGCCTGAACTACAAAAATCATGGAAGCAACATTTTCCAGTACTGACAGGGAGGTACAGCTACTTATGGATCCTCATAATTTTTTAATGAAGGTTTCCCTCCAAACTTCCATTAAATCACAGGTCACTTCTGGCCATAAATTTATTCGGTGACTTTTTGGGGAGGGGTAGTGTTGGTGTCATCATGCCTTAAGACTACAGTTTTTGTGGGCCCGGCAAACACCAAATCTGGGATTTTTACTCTGTCGTTTGCCATATAACCTACCATTTTATGGTGGGTTTTTTTGGAGGGGGAGCATGTAAAATCATGCAAATTCAAGCAGAACTGTTATAGTTCTATTGGCACATGCAGGTTGTGAACGTGCCTCTTGCACAGATCACGTTCGCAACCCGAGCGTCCACTGTATTATCTAACAAGTGCTAAAATCTTAATAGATTAAAGCTATTTAAGAAAAGGTCACACAAGAATATTAACATATCACAAACCCCAAAGGAAATGAAATATATATTTGGTAATTTTGTGAAAGCTATGCAATGTGACGTTAAAAACACTAAAAAAATTGGCTGAAGGTGGTAAGGATATTTAAAATACAAAACTACCACTGCTGATTAAAATTATTCAATTATATTTCCCTAGTTCTGTGGCGATTTAATTTGAATGTAAATGTATACTAAACTAACAAATCTTAAACAGTGTTTATCTGTGATAGATAAAGCTTTTTCTGCAACAAGGAAATAGTATTTGGTTTCTTATATTGGCTGCATGTGCTTTCTGGCACTATAATACTGTGAACACAATCTTTCTAATATCAAAACAATCCTAACAATTGTTGATGCATGACACAGGTCAAGTGTAGTATCATCATGCAAATACTGAAAATAAATGTGAAGAGCAAAATCATGCATTACCTCTGTTAACATTTGTTCACTGAACTCACTCAGATATTGTGGGCCTTACAATAATGTAGGGGGAGGAGACAATATTTTTAGGAAAGAACTGGCAAGCAAACCTTCCCACACCTGTTACTTCTCTTTTGCAAAAGCCCCATCCCTGATAATTTGCTTGTTTTTCTCCTAGTTCAGCTTATTTACCCCTTTAGAGCAGGGTGGGAATGAAAGATTAAAAAGAGTAGGGGAGAAGCGGCAGATAAGGAAGCATTGCACATTCAGTTCTTCTCCCCTGTTCTGCCTTGCTGCTGTCTTTCTCTCCCACATCAGTGTTAGAAGCCAAGCATAGGTTTGGGAATAACGTGCTTGTCTCACAGTATGCGAGTACATATATCTAGAATTACATAGTCTGAATTTGGTGCAAAGAATCTATGTATCACTTGTTAAACAGCCCACTTCCCATGAGCCCCTAATCTAGGTAAGTTTCATAAGGTTATAGTTAATTTTTTTTAGTGTGAATGACTGTGGTGTGAAAAAATGAAGTGGTGAAGGATAAACAGGGGATATGTGAATGTTTGAAAAATAAAATGAATTGATAAATGGATGATGAAGGTGAAATGTGGAGGGCACCTGCAGATGGATGTGTGTGAATGGAACATGGATGAATTATAAGGATGTGACTTTTGTCCCACCTAGGTTTGGCTTTGTCCACAACTATTACTACCATTTCAACCCCCTCAACCCTACCCCTGAGGATTACCTATAAGGAAATGAAGCTCCTAGACTGAAAAAGGTTTCACATCTCTATGCCATTTCAGTTTCTGTAGAAGATCAAATGCTCCTAGCATCAAAAATGAGGCACCATAACAAAACTATGACTTAGACAGAAGAGGCTAAAGTGACCGTCAAAAACATTATGCCATTGCTGTGTTTGGGCAGAGAAAGATTGTGAACTTGATAGGAGCAAAACAGTACTTTAAGCCCTTAGTCAGAAGAGATGAATGATAACTTAGCTGCTGGGGGGGGGGATTTAAAAGGTAGGAGACTGAGTGACTAAGTGAGTAAATTAATGAACTAGAAGAGGGCCGTTCAATGCAAGAACGCAAGCTATTGGACTCAATTCAGATGTGGGGGGAAGGACTAGCCTATACTTAAAGCAAAAAAGTTAAATTTATTTAAATCCCAATGAGAAATAGTTAAACACACACCTTTTGCCAGCTTATGATAAATGTAAAATGGTACCTTGTGAGTATATAATTCTGTTAGGGATGGAAGCCCAAAAAGAGAACTGATTTATGCAGTAGAGTACAGAACTGAAAGAAAAGAACATCTGAAAGAATCACAGTGAAGTAAATAGAGATGGGGCTTGCTTGTGCTGGCTTTCATAAAAAGATAATCTAAGATTCCAGCTTGAGCTGGTTTATGTGCCTAGTCTGTAAACCCAATGCACAAGATACTTCTTAAGCACAAGTCCGCACAAGCTCTACTCAGAAACCTCCCATTATTCACATAAACTATTTGCTCGGAATGTCCTGATAAGAGAGGAATTGTAAATATGAATGGCAGGTTATTGATGGAGAAGATGTTTGCTTTATGACCCACCTATATCTTTGTAGAGATAATACAAGACTGTAGCCTAAATGGGTCTTCATAAGAAAACATTGGTAACTTCTCACTTGATTTGCCCTAAGCTCAAACAACAGGGTAAGTTCATATCAATAACAGTTGGTAACTAAAGGGCGTCCTACAAAGTCCTACTTAGACACACTACAGTTGATGGACTTAACTAACATTGGCCCATTAATTTCAGTGGGTCTGCTCCAAGTAGGACTTGACTGTTGGAAAACGATGACAATATCCTTTAGGGATACTACATGTTGTAGTCAATCAAGTCATACTCAAAGTAGACCCACTGAAAAATCAATGGAGTTAAGTTAGTTATGACTAACTTAAGTATTGATTTAAATGGGTCTACCCAAAGTATGACTTGGTTGAATACCACCCCCATTTGTTAAAATGCTCAAAACAACAAAACACTTTGAAATCTGTCCACTTGCTTTTTGACTCAACCCAGATTTTCAGCACTTAAGTAGGAGATAGAGCCACAATCTCGCAGCATGTCACAGCATACATGTGAATGGTTATCCTGCTTCCCACTCCTCCACCCCCACCGAAAATAACTACATGGTGCCTTTATCACCTCAATTATCCATATGAATCTCTTTTAGGATGCACTAGAAATTAGATTATGTCCTCAACAATGCAACGTGAAAGGGTACATGAAAAGGTGGGGAAAGACAGTGAAGCAACAAATCAAAGTCAATAGGACTGCATCTTGCAATGGGAGCTATATGGGGGGGAGGGGCAGTGTTAGCGCCTAAAGTCAAAATCGGCTATAGTCAAAGCATCCCCCTGGAGCTATCCGCACATGACTAATCTTACCCTCTGCAGCCAGCGTGAGATCTCGGGGGACCATGAGAAATCTCACAAGATCTTACAAAGGCCTCCAGAGCCCACAAGAGAGTTTCCCAGAGCCAAATAAGCAAAGCAGTGAGATTACAAGCTCTTTCCATGGCGGGAAAACCTGGTGCTCTCTGCCCTGCGATCACACAGATTAAATGCATGCAAGTTACAATCCTACTGTGGTCTCACAAAATAGGGGAGATGCTATGCCGCACATGTCACTCTGGAGGGTAGTGGCCTGTACACAGACACTACTGTTGTGATTGGCTTTCTAGATATCCTAACTGGGAAAGGTTTGTAGTTGCTGTTATGGCTGAAAGGGTTTCAAACATTCTTCACATTGGAGAGATTTATTATGACAACCTGTGAGCTCCCCCAATGCAAGTGACACAGATACCATCGATGGAATGCAAACAATTGTTTGTCTCCTTCCTCCTGCTCCAGCTTGTTCCACCCACAGTAACCAGTAATATCAGAAGTTTTTACCACCCTACCCACTTTTTATCATATGCTGTTTGGCTATTCCCCCTCTAAGCAATGGCCAGCAGCAGCATGAAAGAAAACTCAAATATGTAGCCAGCCTCTCCCTTGTGAAATAAAACAGGCGTAAAATTATACAGATACGCATCTAAGAAAAGAACTCTGTCTATCTAAAAAATGGAAGGAAAACAGATGCACAGGCCTCAAGTGACCATGTTTCTGGAATCCCAATCTTCCTAAAATGCCAAGAGCAAGCAAACACCGTAGAAGTCTTCCACTAGATTAAGACGATCCTAATGAAAGCAAGAAACAGAACAGGCCTCTTATGCACAGCACACTTTCCATAAATGAACTAGTTGTGTTCCTCCCTCAAGGAAGTCATGGGGTCAAATATAAGCAACGTCTTCAGCCCAAAGGTGAGCACTTGCGAGGGATATATAGCACTAATACGCAGCTTTTCAGCATTATACCTACCACATGGAATCCATGAGGAAGCATTTTTTATGCAGTCTATATATGGTAGCCATGCAATTTAAATCAGCCGTGCTCCATTAAATCAACACAGGACATTAGGGCAAAGCATTTGAAATAAAACCTGGTTTGGTGGTTTTAAAAAGGGCAATTTTTGAAATACTTTCAAAATAAATCAGAATTTACTACTGCTAAATGAAGTTCAATTAAAACGCATTAAAAACGAGCACTTTCATTCATCCAAAAATAAGACTTGAAAACTGGGAAGCAGTGGGAATTACAGGTATGGTTTGATTATTTTAAACACTTTTAAATATTTGCAAGACCTGTTGTTTGGTGGTTGATAACAGTGCTACAGTTGTTGCAATTTGTTTCTACTGCAAATAAGACCACCATCAGAAAGATAAACTGAGCTGAAGAATTGGCATCCCAATCCTAAATGTGTAATGCACAGCACTACACAAGTACATTTTCCATACAGATTCATACTGAGCTTCCTAACTGGATATAGGGAACATGGCATTTGGTATGTCATCATCATCAATGGGTACCGGAAGAAAACACTTGCAACAGAAACAGACATATAACCTCTCATCAGGCATTAAGTCATCAGTCTGGCACAGATTCCGTTTCATGTAACAGTGATAACTCATTATAATGTTCTAAACTCATAGTCTTCAAAAATAACTCATCATATTACACAACAAAGGGAACAGTCATAGCCAAACTATCAGAAAGTATCAAAGAAAACAAACCTCAATGCGTGTGAATTACACATATATCTCATTTTTTATACAGTGGTACCTTGGGTTAGGGGGGACGCAGGTGGCGCTGTGGGTTAAAGCCTCAGCGCCTAGGACTTGCCGATCGAAAGGTCGGCGGTTCGAATCCCTGCGGCGGGGTGCACTCCTGCTGCTCGGTCCCAGCGCCTGCCAACCTAGCAGTTCGAAAGCACCTCCGGGTGCAAGTAGATAAATAGGGACCGCTTACCAGCGGGAAGGTAAACGGCGTTTCCGTGTGCGGCTCTGGCTCACCAGAGCAGCGATGTCACGCTGGCCACGTGACCCGGAAGTGTCTCCGGACAGCGCTGGCCCCTGGCCTCTTAAGTGAGATGGGCGCACAACCCCAGAGTCTGTCAAGACTGGCCCGTACGGGCAGGGGTACCTTTACCTTTACCTTTTTACCTTGGGTTAAGTACTTAATTCGTTCCAGAGGTCTGTACTTAACCTGAAAGTGTTCTTAACCTGAAGCACCACTTTAGCTAATGGGGCCTCTTGCTGCTGCTGCACTGCCGGAGCACAATTTCTGTTCTCATCCTGAAGCAAAGTTCTTAATCTGAAGCACTATTTCTGGGTTAGCAGAGTCTGTAACCTGAAGTGTATGTAACCTGAAGCGTATGTAACCCGAGGTACCACTGTATTATTTTATTTTTAAAGTTATCTAAGACAGTGGGCAATTCAGCTAGCAGCATGCAAGCAGCTCCACTAAACATTGCCACTGACTTCAGTTGAACACAGATTGTACAGCAGGATCAGCACTGAAAGTGCTACTTAGGCTTATGCAAGTAACCCCGTTATTGTACTTAATATCTCACGATCTACTTTTGAAGCTCCCCTCTTTCAAAAGCAGCTTACCAAAAGGGATGGGGCTGAGCCTGCTGTTCACAAAACAAAAACGCTTCACCCCAAGTCAGCCATGAAGCTCAGTGGGTAAGCTTGAGCCAGTCTCTCTTTCATATAGCCTACCTCACAGAGTTGTTGTGAAGATGAAATGAAGAGAAGAACCACCATATACACCACCTTGAGCTCCTTAGAGGAAAGGTGAGATATAAATATAATAAGTCTAAATCCCAGAGCTCACAGATGTTTCACAGTTCTTTGGTTCCTGGCCAATGTCTTTTCAAATATATTACCCGTTCTCAGCTCTCAGGCTCAGAATTATGGGACGCCGGTGGCGCTGTGGTCTAAACCACTGAGACTATTGGACTTGCCGATCAGAATGTTGGCAGTTCGAATTCGCACAACAGGGTGAGCTCTGGTTGCTCTGTCCCAGCTCCTGCCAACCTAGCAGTTCGAAAGCATACCAGTGCAAGTATATAAATAGGCACTGCTGCGGCGGAAAGGTAAACAACATTTCCATGAGCTCTGACACTCATCACAGTCCTCCATGCGCCAGTAGCAGTTTGTCATGCTGGCCACATGACCCAGAAAACTGTCTGTGAACAAACGCCAGCTCCCTCGGCCTGAAAAATGAGATGAGCACAGCACCCCATAGTTGCCTCTGACCAGACTTAACTGTCCAGGCGTCCTTTACCTATCTTGAACACTTTCAAAAGAGCATGAAAGCTTCCCCCGCTATTTGTACATTAACTATGAAAAGGGACAGTCTTTAACTTAGTTAACTTGATGCTACTATTATATTTTAATGTACCCAAGTGTTTGGGATAGATGATAGATAGATAGATAGATAGATAGATAGATAGATAGATAGATGATAGATGATAGATAGATAGAGAGATAGAGAGATGATAGATAGATAGATAGATGATAGATAGATAGATAGATAGATAGATAGATAGATAGATAGATGATAGATAGATACACATGCACACACAGTAGAAAAATAAACATTTTACCACCTATCCCTAAGCCTGTGAATAGCTTTAAGGGGTTACTTAATACTATTACTGTTATTTTTATTTTTAGGTTCCCACCTCCCTCAAAATCCACCATACAAAGTTTTGTTTTTTTAAATGGAGATTTTTCTCCATGAACACCCATAACAGAGCAACCAACATCCAAGTTATTAATAGGCTTCAAACTACTTGCAGATATCAGCAACTTTGTAACACAACAAAGATGCCTGTAGGACAAGGATAGTGTCTGACGCACACAAATTGAGATGACTCAGGCCCTGAGCCACACTGTATGCAACAACAGAAGTCACCAACCATTTAACATTGGATGAAATTCCTTCCTGTCACTGGGTGACCTTGGACCAGTCACTACCTCTTGGTCTAACCTACCTCACAGGGTTGTTGTGGGGATTAAATGAGGCGGGAGAAAGCATGTACACCACCTTGAGGTCCTTGGAGGAAAAGGTGGAATACTAGTGCAATAAAAAAATAAAAAATAGCAGCTACCAATTAAAATCTGCAGTGAGCTGGTTTAGCCATAACACTATGAGGCCACTCTGGCAACCCACTAACTGCCACTCTGCCATACAACCTGCAAAGTAAATCCTATACCTGCTTCCCTGCCCCTCTTATTCTCTCCCCTTCCTGACCCTCAGATAATATCATCTTAGGGAAGACCAAAAATCAACCAAGCATCCTTCAAAGTTTAAGGCATGGTGATTCCACATGGTACAGGTGTGCCGGTGCAGCAACTTTCACTACATTTTCATATTTTCTACAATTTGCACTAATGCAATGCAATTAAAAGTATGACAACTATGAGAGCAGCCCCTTCCCACAGACTGCTCATAATGTGCTTTAAGCAGCAACCCACAAACCTACTTACCCATAATTCTCTATGTGCTGTGTTAGTAAAAACTGTGATGATACTACTACACGGGCATAAGAGATGGGTATAAGAGATGACTACGGTTAGCAATTTTAAGCCAGTCATAATAATTAATTATAGCAATGATCTGTCATTATTACACACAATGCAATAAAGAGTCCTGCATCTTGAAAGCTGTGCAAAAATCGCCGCATAATAATAATAATAATAATAATAATAATAATAATAATAAAGAAAATTATGATGGTCAAGGTTGTTTCCCCTCTGCCACACCTTTAAAAAATCTTTTACCAGGAATGTTAAGAAACTATGAAAAGGGCTTTTAAAAATGTACACATTTTTCTAAATTTGTTCTTACACGTTTGACAAAAACTGAGTACCTGTACTGTGATGGCTGAATTACACCTAGGCATTTCAGCATGTGCCTTACATTACTATTTCAAGATTCTTTATTTTGCACAATGGGTACCACAGTATTTTCAACAAATAAGCTGGCAAACAAATAAAGATGTTGGTTACTTGATTACCCTGTCAATTTTTTTTATTGCATTTAAGAAAATGAAACAAAATGTTCCTCTGATCACTAACCTTCTAATGCCAAATTAACTCTGTTGCAATTTTGAGGGTAACAAGAACAAATTCTGCACATTCTCTCACCCTTCTCACATCTAAAAAAGATTACTTACAAAAAAAGTTTTGATAAAGTACTTGCCGACTGGAAGTAGATATATAAGATTTCAGCTCTGCATAGAGGCATTACTTGCATATTTTATGTAAAATCTAATATGAGTTTCAAATGTTGGTGTATGACACAGTTAAACTTTCACCAGCAAAATAAAAAAATACTTTGTTTTCTGAGTAAAACCCATCACCAAAACTACTTTTTCCATACTCATCTTAAATAATAATTCTTTCTAATAGTCAATCCTGTCTTTCTCCTTAAACTAAAAAATATTCCTAGGACTATGACGTACCTCATGTACTAAACAGTGAAATAAAGTATGTAAAGTATGTAGGGAGTCTGTAATTATGATGGCAATGATCTCTCATGCAACGTGAGTCAACTCCCAAAGCCATGTTTGATGACCCAGACAGGCCACTGCCCTGGAAATTCCCACAAAAGGACACACCACTAAGATGATATCTGGGAAGCAGACTGTATTTTGGATTACACTACTATGAGAGTAGTGAAACAAGAGTAGGAAACACATAAAAATTGCACTTGAGAACTGGGGCATCCACCATGGAAAGAGAACTTTGAAACATCAGTGACATCATACCTGGCATAAAGAGACAACCTCTTCTCATCCCCCCCTCCAAAAATCTGAAATGTAAACGATGGCACAACATACATCATGACTGTTGGCAAAGATCTCTTTCCCTTTCCAGACCATGTGAGGAAATCATTCCACCTATTTAGTGCTAGGTTGCCATATCTCAACGGACACATAGTTGATAGTTTCTTTTAGGTTCATAAAGGCCTGCCACTCCCTTCTCCTTAGGAAAAGAAATCTATGCACCTCAAAGTGGACAGTTTGTGGATCAGTTAATGTGCAATATCATATTATTGTCTGGCATTAAGTTACTAAGCCTCAGGCTTACACACTCCCTTCTCCCCCTCTTGCATTCCATCTGGTTTGTTAACTTTCTGGTTTGCAGAACAACATAGTTTGCACTTGCCCTCCAAAACAGGATTGAAAACCAGCTTCAAATCATGATGAACCATCCTTGTTTGGACAGCAAATACAAACCAATTTGCCAATTCAGATTCAACAGCACAGAATCAGTCTGCAATAGATCAGGAAGCTACTCCTTAAGGAGAGAATGAAAAGGGAGGTAGGGGTATAGAAACACAAGGCTTGCTCCCATAGTACCAAAACATGGCTGGCTATTATATATGAACTTACTGTACTTTGCCGACAATGGGACTGAATCCTTGGGCTCACCATGCATTACACAGAGTACAGTGTTAACCTTGGTTTAAGAACAGCTTAGTTTATGAACAACTTGTATTAAGAATGCGGCAAACCCGGAAGTAGGTGTTTTGGTTTGTGAACTTTGCCTTGGAGTAAGAATATATCTCGCTTCCTGTTGAGTGTGTTCCATTTGTAAATTGAGTCCCCCGCTGCTATGGGAAAGCACGCCTTGGTTTAACAATGCTTTTGTTTAAGAACGGACTTCCGGAATGGATTAAGTTGGTAAACCAACGTACCACGGTAATTGCATGCAATTAAAAAATGAAAAAAGATAACACACACAAACTAAGCACACATGCAGGGACTACTGTCAGTTATCATGTAACAAGACATGAAGTCAAGAAAACTAAGCAAAGCAAAGTCTCCTGGTAGAAACTATACAGTGGTATCTTGGTTCTCAAACTTAATCCATTCCAGAAGTCTGTTCCAAAACCAAAGCGTTCCAAAACCAAGACGCGCTTTCCCATAGAAAGTAATGCAAAACGGATTAATCCATTCCAGACTTTTAAAAACAACCCTAAAACAGCAATTTAACATGAACTTTACTATCTAACGGGACCATTGATCCATAACATGAAAGCAATAATCAATGTATTGTACTATAAAATAAATAAGACAGTACAGTGGTACCTTGGTTTGCATACGTCTTGGTTTGCATACATTCTGCATTACAAACACATCAAACCTGGAAGTGCGTTTTCCGGTTTTCAGCCTTTTTTTTTTTATTACAGTGGTGCCCCGCAAGACGAATGCCTCGCAAGACGGAAAACTCGCTAGACGAAAGAGTTTTCCGTTTTGGAGGTGCTTCGCAAAACGAATTTCCTATGGGCTTGCTTCGCAAGACGAAAATGTCTTGTGAGTTCCTGCGGTTTCCCCCCCTTCCCCCCCTTTTTCTAAGCCGATAAGCCGCTTATCCGCTAAGCCAATAAGCCGCTAAAAGCCACTAAAAGCCGCTAAACCGCTAATAGCGTTAATCCGCTAAGCCGTCAATGGGCTTGCTTCGCAAGACGAAAAAACCGCTAGACGAAGAGAATCGTGGAACGGATTCTTTTCGTCTTGCGAGGCACCACTGTACAGTGGTACCTCGGGTTAAGTACTTAATTCGTTCTGAAGGACCATTCTTAACCTGAAACTGTTCTTAACCTGAAGCACCGCTTTAGCTAATGGGGCCTCCTGCTGCTGCCACACAATTTCTGTTCTCATCCTGAAGCAAAGTTCTTAACCTGAAGCACTATTTCTGGGTCAGCAGAGTCTGTAACCTGAAGCATATGTAACCTGAAGCGTATGTAACCCGAGGTACCACTGTACAATGCATTTTTTTTGGATTACAAATACATTTTTTTGGGAGGCCCCATTGACCAAAGCACGCCTTGGGTTACAACCTGTTTTGGTTTAAAAACGGACCTCCGGAACGGATTATGGTTGTAAACCAAGGTATCACTGTAATGTACAGTAGATGACAGTATTTTTCTTACCTGCACTAATGATAGTCATTGTTTGGATGGGGGACTATTATCCATTTCTACAGTCACACAATCAATCAATCAATCAATCATAAAATGAAGAACAAGCCACAGTCACAAAAACGAAAAAGCCACGCAAATAAAAACAAAAAATAGCAAAAACAAAAACACCAAATATAAGCTCCAAATATCACCTTGGAACACTGCAATTGGAAATGGAAGGCTTTGATTACAATTGGGGGGGACGCAAATTAGCAGTGCAACAGTGAAAACGGGAGGAAAAAATGCCTTGATTACAATGGGGGACGCAAATTAGCAGCACAAGAGTGAAAATGGAAGGAAGAAAGCTTTGATTACAATGGGGGAGGTGCAAATTAGCAGCGCAACAGTGAAAACGGAAGCTCAGGAGCATGTTCATCTTCCAAAGAAAAGTTCGCAAACTCTGGGTTTGCAGTGTTCGAGTTCCAAGTTGTTTGGGAACTAAGCTGTTTGAAAACCAAGGTACCACTATATATTTATTGTCCAATATCTATACAACTCCCCAACACATTCACTCTCCATCAAATATCAGGAAAAAAACCCTCAAAGCTGGTTCTCTTTCAAATGGTATTGTTCTATTCTACAAAATGTTGGTTAGTTGGCAGGACTGAATAAAATTGCCCAGTCCCTGCATTTAACAGGCCAAACTTGTCAATAAGGTAACTAAGCAAAGAAACCTGAACCACTGATATCAGAGAAACAACATTTCTATTACAAAAATAAATGAATATGATCAGTTCTCATCCTACCAGGGAATAGTTTTAATATATGGCAAAAAGGTTGTAACAGAAAATATGGTCTCTCAAAGCTCTTAGCACCTCCACTAAGAATAACTCAACGAGCCAGCAAAGTGATTCAACAAAGCTTGCATAACATGATTAGTAGCTTCTAAGGGGGGAAAGTATAAAATTATGGAAGGATATGCACAACCCATGAATGCATACAGGACAGACCATTAATGAGGAACTTCCAAGGAGACAGGTGAATCTCATTTCATAAGAAATGCTGAGAATTCAGAATTGTGATTGTAAGAATACTAGTACCAAGAAGGGGACAGACCAAACAGTTTTCTTCAACTCTTATATCTTGCAGAACAATTAGGTGGAATATAGGATGGATATATACAATATAAGTAAATACCTCACTAAATTATATTGAAACTATGCTTGCTTACAGTATTAACTTTTTAGGTGCACTGTAAATACTTTTCTTGTTCTTGAAACCTTGATTCCCCCACCTGCTTATTAATTCTAAAATGTTCTCACAGCTTAATAAAACACTGGAAAAGGTCAGACCCTATGAATCCAATGTCCTGTTTTATTATATCTCAGTGGATCATGAGGCAAACACCCTAAACACTCTCAGATCTCTAGGTCAGTTAAACCTGCTTCTGCTGCTTAAATACAAAAACAGGGCACATGGTGCATCAAACAACATGTAAGTACTCTTCTCTAACTAATTCCCAAATAAAAGCAAGCAAGAAACAAAAAGATGGTTCTTGTCTCCCCCTACTGGAAGTTCAGTAATACTTTGGAATAGAACCAAAAGCTGTTAGATGCCAGAATGTCAGCAAAATGGCTTCAGACTATCTATACCCTGAATTCTTAAGCATCTATAGGTCTGTTCACCTGGAGTGCATCTATGCATTACAGTCAACGTTACAACCAACATTTAAAAGAAAAATTCTACTGGGTTCTGTGAAGGTGAAACAAAACTTTTTCAAATGTGCAGAGCAAAAATGGAACCACAAAACACTGAGGTTGGGTTTAAAAAGCAGAAACAAATTATTCTAATAAGTACTTAGTCCACAATTTTAACCACACATACCTGCGAGTAACCTCACTGAATTCAATAGGACTTCTAAATAAATAAGTTTAGGATTACACTATAGATAACAAAACCCTCACACCCTCCAAAGGTACAGTACAGTACAGTAAACAAATAAGCAGTGGCTCCGCTGAAATGAAGCAAATCTTTTCCACAGGCATCAGGTATGTGTACCAAAAGTTTTTAAAAAAGAAAGTTTTGCTGTCATTGATTTCAATGGGTCTACTCTGAGTAAGACAGAGGTTGGAAATTGCACCGAACTTTTTTATCCCAAACTCACCAAGTATTCCAAAGTAAACCCTTTTCAAGAAAGGTTTAGGTAAAGTGTGTTACTGTCTACCTGAAACACTTCTTATCAAGATTACTTTGGCAATCTCCAGACCATTTTGGCAACTGACGTTTGAGGAAACAAAATTTTAAAGTAGACCAGTGCTCTGATTCCTGAAATATTTGCAATCAAGAAAAGTCTTACCTTTGACGGTTCGTGTTCCTTTTCTTCATCAGACATAATACTGCTGTCTGTACAAGAATCAGTGTCTGATATGTCCAAAGAAGTACCATCAGTTTTTGATTCACTGCGCTGGTCAACATTATCTTCACAATCGCTATCATTGTCCCAATCAATGGTGTGTGATTCACCTTAAGGGGAAATAAAAAACAGAAATATAAGAACAGACTTTTAAAAATGCTAACATCCTCACAAATATCTTTCACATATGCCTAACTCTACATGCAATACATACACTTACAAATTTAACTGTTTATTGTAAAAACTGGTGGCAGACAAGACTAGCCCTTATATCCCAGGAAAGTAGGTCATTCCAGAGTGGGAACATAATCCATACAGAGCTAGGGAAGCAATCTTTCTTACTAGCTTCGCTCTTAACAGAGTGACGCGGAATTTTTTTTTGCAACCTCTTATTTCCACACCAGCAAAGCCTCACCTAGTAAATGTCTGTATCGGAAATAAGACTAGGGAAAGCTGGGGTGGAAAGAGAGCATTGAGGTTGCAATCATATGTAGAACACTTACATATCTGAAGAACTATATAAAAATATGCCTATTAGTTATAAGTCTTCCCCAGTACTAAGCCAAAGTAACTGGATTAATCTTTCAGGTGTCTAAAAAAGTAATTGATACATCTTAAGTGATAATACATAATGGAAGACTTTTTATATTTCTGCAGAATGTATTTCTAGTCAAGCCTGCTCAAACAGTTGCTTTAAATGACCATCTTCAACGGAAAAGCACATTCAAAAAACCCTTGAGCAAATCAGCAGCACTTCTGAAAAGCTCCAATTCAACAACATAAAATGAAGGGTTTCTTAAACAGTAGTATAAGAAAGAATAGACATGTCCTCAGAGATTAAAATGAACAGTGGAAAGTAACAATGTCATTCTGTAATGCGTTAGAGAATAACATGCAAGACCATAGAACACAGATCTAGTATGTTTTTAACCATCTCCTCCAGATTTGTTCAGTGTTTACAGAAGCAGCAGGCAACATGTTTGACATTGAAAGTGCATGTTGTCAGATAAACAACAGTCAATAATCAGGAAAACAATCATTTCTTCTATTTCACTAAGAACAGTAGGAAAGTACAAAATGTTATTATTATCAGCTGTGCCTGACCTACTTACATTAGTGCAACATTTACTGAACTAATAAACAAATGCTGGGATTGCTTACTAAGGAAAGATGGCCATCTAGTGTTCCTTACAATAGCAGCAACAAAATAAATAGCATAGAGCAGTTACTATAGAGAAAATAAAGGGCTCTTCACACATTATTTCAAAAGAATACGGTAAAAGAAAAAAAAAAGTATATTGTGTACCTAAACACTTAAAAACAGGGGCTGCCACCTTTTGGGGCCTGTGGGCTCATTTACAAACTATGATGGGCATCAGACAGAAACCACAACCAAGAATGCTTCTTTCAAGCCAAATTTCAGCAGTGTGAGGGGAAGAGATCCTGTAGGTACCAGGGGAGGTCTCTGCAGGCAGAGGTGAATCTGGAGGAGCTGCACTGACAACACCTGATGTAAACTATGAATGCGAAAAAGAGGTATTTGAAAACCTATGTATCAGAAAGGTGACCTCATGAGAGACCAGGGATACGATACAACTTCCTGCTGTTTGTTTATATATATATATACTAGAATGCTCACCCCTCCACCTGTTCCCCATGCAAGAAAGAGGAGAACAAAAGCTTCCAGTCTTAAAATAACTACTATTTCTTGTGGCATCCCCAAATCAAGGAACTGTGGTTTGTTTAACTACAGTTAGCAAGAATAAGCCAGAATCAAACCATGGTTTCAGACCTCCCCCCCCCCCCTCAGTAAAGGTAAAGGGTCCAGTCGTGACCGACTCTGGGGTTGCGGCGCTCATCTCGCTTTATCGGCCGAGGGAGCCGGCGTACAGCTTCTGGGTCATGTGGCCAGCATGACTAAGCCGCTTCTGGCAAACCAGAGCAGCACACGGAAACGCCGTTTACCTTCCCGCCGGAGCAGTACCTATTTATCTACTTGCACTTTGACGTATTTTGAACTGCTAGGTTGGCAGGAGCAGGGACTGAGAAACGGGAGCTCACCCCGTCACGGGGATTCGAAACGCCGACCTTCTGATCGGCAAGTCCTAGGCTCTGTGGTTTAACCCACAGCGCCACCCGTGTCCCCCTCAGTAACTTTAGCTTTATCCAGGGGTGGGGGACTTGATCATCACATATACAAAGCTCTTGGTCCTTTACTGCTTACTCCCTCTATCAATGCCCACAATGGGAGGCCATGCACAAGCCAGATCTGACCATGTTAGAGAATGAAGGTGGTGGCTACATAGGTAGGTCCTTTTCAGCATGCCCCACTCTGACTCATATAATTCAAGATCTGCCTGCCTCCTTCTCTGGCCTGCTGCCCCCATACCCTGCACCAAGGCATCACCTTTTACTCCCCACTCTAGCCCACGTGATTCAAGGCCAAATATCTGCCTCCACCCTTCCACAACTCTCCCCAGTCTCACTTCTCACTACCCACTCTGGCCCACAAGAGGCCAGCCTGTCTTACTACCTTTCAATGTGGCCCTTACCAAAGTCACACTTCTTGATTCTTGCTCCTAGTTCCTGCCCACATTCCCTGCCCTCAATCGCCATTTGACTGGAAATCTGCCTGTATGCCTCCTTGCTCCAGCTCCCCACAATTCAGGTTGTTTTCCTGCCCCTTCCCCCACAGCCCCTCTGCCTACACTGGCCCACATCATTTGATGCCTGCTTCCCGCCTGCTAGGCTTCCACCATGGTTCCCACCTCTCAATTCCACTCACCACTTCTGCCCCCATTTCTTTCTCATGCAAACACAGAATACAATAATACATAGTATAGCAGTGAAAACTTGGATTCTAGGGAATGATAAAGGTACTGTGTATTACTGGTAAGCCAATTTTCACAATTCCACAGATAAAGGTTTCTGGACTTTCATTTAATGTATACAAAACAGATACAAAGAGCCTCACCTTCATTACATCCATCGCTGGAAATCAAGCCATGTTTTCTATACTTCTCCACTTTCAGACTAGGGAACCTTGAAGTCAAAGTCTTATCGTCATCATCTGAGAAGTCGCTTCCACTGGAGCTCCATACTATATCAGTTAACTCACTTAGTCTCTCACTCTGAGAGATTTCTGCAGAGCAGAATAAGCAACTATTTAGCACATTTCATATTCATCCTGCCCTCAACTGTAACACTACAATGTACACATCACAATACTTAGAATTAACCCATGAGGTTATATTTTTAAAACTGATATGAAATAAACTAACTTGAACAATGGATTAAGTTTATAGCAACTTAAGACAAGGATGAAGGACTAATTTTTAAAGCTCTGACTCAAGAGGTTGAAGGGTGTCAATGGTTTCCTGATAGCTCTTGGGGGTCTTCCTGTCACACAGAACCTTCAGAAAGTGTTGAAGGCCTGCTTGGCCTATGGAATAGGAAAATGAACCAGGCAGCTGACATAATCACTGCTGAGCACCCTCTCCCATTTAACAAAGCTAAACAAACTCCCCGGTTTTCTGGGGAGCTCAGGGTGGGACAATGGTTAGAGAGATATTGGCAGTAAACACAGAACATAACTGAACAAACACAGGCTACAACTCAGATGAAGACTTTTTGCAAGGCAGTGAGTGGAGCAAAGGAATCACACTTCACCACCCACACTGCATATTTACAGAGTTGTCCAACTGAACTTTATGGTGTGGTTAAGAGTCTGCTGCATCCTGGCCCATGAGATAGCATTGGGGAATACTTGACAATACATTGTGCATTTTAAGACACAGTGCAGATAAAACAATGACGTGGATGCCATAACTACATGGATCCATTTGATGTACTGTTGGATATTACCTGTTCAGTTATCATGAATATTTATCTATGGTGGTGGGCAACCCTTGGTGATATGAGACCCACTACATGTGCTCAACCCTTGACCTTTATTAGCTTATAGCTCCTGTCACAATGCTAAATTACTCCTCCCAAATTAACTGTGCATGCCACAAATGTTATGTTTTTAGTTTTATCAGTTTATGAACTCATTTTACAAGGCTGGGCTCAAACTGGATTACAAACAGAAGAAGCAGTCATGCAAATCTACCCTAGATCAAGATAGAAGTTGTAACCTGAGAAAAAAGCTTGCAGGTAATACAAACAAAACCTCTTATGCTGCTAATGTAAAATAATACAGTAGATTGTACCTTCAATTGAACTGAGCAATGATGCAAAGCATGTTTTAACTGTAGATGTTTTATCTGACAATTCTTTAGTCTGTTTAAAAAGAAAAGGAATGAAAACAAAATGAATACTAATTAATATGAAAACCATTCTTGGACATATTAATGCATTATTAAATATATATATAATTTTCATTATTACCATTTCTAAAATCACATTCACATTCAAATATGCATTTCCACCATTAATATCTTTCTTTATAATAAAACAAGCAATGACTTCCCTTCTTCCCCTTCCCTTGTTTCTTTGATTTCCCTACCAGTCCTGCATGTTCTTATATATTCATTGAATGCATCATATTTATTAATTAAATCACCTATACTATGAATCTTCCAACACAAAGGTCCCCATAAAGGTAAAGGTAAAGGTACCCCTGCCCGTACGGGCCAGTCTTGACAGACTCTGGGGTTGTGCGCCCATCTCACTTAAGAGGCCAGGGGCCAGCGCTGTCCGGAGACACTTCCGGGTCACGTGGCCAGCGTGACATCGCTGCTCTGGCGAGCCAGAGCCGCACACGGAAACGCCGTTTACCTTTCCGCTGGTAAGCGGTCCCTATTTATCTACTTGCACCCGGAGGTGCTTTCGAACTGCTAGGTTGGCAGGCGCTGGGACCGAGCAGCGGGAGCGCACCCCGCCGCAGGGATTCGAACCGCCGACCTTTCGATCGGCAAGCCCTAGGCGCTGAGGCTTTAACCCACAGCGCCACCTGCGTCCCTAAGGTCCCCATAGATGCTTACAATTGAAATAAATATATATATACAATACAACACATCAAGAGCTTTAATTGAAGAAATGTTACTAAAATGAATCAAACCCCAAAAAACACAACTGATGTTGGCACAATCAGAGACGGCAGACAATATCACAAAAGTGCATTCAAACAGATGATCTTCACCCTCCACCTAAACACACCAAGAGGAAAGCCAAACCTCTACAGATAAAAAATTCCATAACTTCCATGTCAGGAGGGAGGGCATTTTACACCTTACTCCAAACAGGGGTATTAGAGACTGGGCAGCAATTATCAAATACTTGAGGATCCAGAGAGAGTTTCCTCGGGGGTTGTCATGCCACCATTCCCTTCAAGTTGGTGGGGAAATCTTCTCACACAAGGATGCATTAACTGTCCCCTAGATCCCCCTCTAGTCATCCCCAATTTGCCAATTATGAATTGTCAATCATCACCATATGGATATTTTTGTAATTAATCTGTTGGAAAAGCAGCTGATTAAACAACTATAAATTATTTAATAGACAATGAGCCCTAATAAAATTTAATGTATCTTCACTAGCATGAAGTTCTAAACTCAGTAAAATAGCATCATTTTACCTCCAGTGAAGAACTTGCCTGAAATCCGTCACCACAACGAAGCCATGCATTTGAAACTGAAGCAGCATCTACCGCTGCCCCAGAATTTCTCTTCCCTTCATCTATAGGCTTCTTATCTGGAAAAGAGGCAAGTTCTGAGCACCATGTTCGTTTCCTCTGCAAAGAAAAATATTTTTATTTAGGAAAATATATAGACCACCAAGCACTGATAAGTATCATAGTGTTGTACAACAATTAAAATAAATAAATAAGGCAGGTTTTTAAAAATCTGATACTGCCTGTAAGTTAACACATCCTACTGGGGAAGCTTATAGAAACAGAAGAACTTTTAGAAACTAACGAAATGTGTATAACGTCAGAGCCTTCAATGGGCAGTATGTTCCACAAAACAGCTGTCACTGCACTGAAGGACCTAATTCCGAGCCACCATAAAACAAACCTCTGCTACATTGGGAATCACAAGGAGGGGTCCTGGAGATGACAGCAGTATAGCTATATGGGGCCCTAAATTATTTAGGGCTTCATACATTAACAATAAAACCTTAAATTTGCCCTGGTTGCATACTGGCAGCCAGTACATTCATAACTGCTTCATATCTCTACAGTCAGACACAACGAAAGTTCAGAGACTCCTATCACTCACAGCTGCCATTAACATGTTGTCAAACATCCTACTCAGAAGTAAAAGGTAAAGGACCCTTGACAGTTAAGTCCAGTCATGAACGACTCTGGGGTTGCGGAGTTCATCTTGCTTTACTGGCGTTTGTTCGCAGAGTTTTTCCGGGTCACATGGCCAGCATGACTAAGTCGCTTCTGGCGAAACCAGAGCAGTGCACGGAAACACCATTTACCTTCTTGCCGGAGCGGTACCTATTTCTCTACTTGCACTTTGACATGCTTTTGAATTGCTACGTGGGCAGGAGCTGGGACCGAGCAATGGGAGCTCATCCCGTTGCGGGGATTCGAACCGCCGACCTTCCAATCAGCAAGCCCTAGGCTCAGTGGTTTAGACCACAGCGCCATCCGCTTATTAAATGCAATATACTTTTATTTTTTATTTATTTATTTGCCATGTGTAAATCCTGCTTTTCCTCCAGGGAGCTCTAAGCAGCATACATGGTTCTCCTCCCCATTTTATTTTCACAACAACCATGTGAGGTAAATTAGGGTGAGATAGGAACACTGCCTATTCCTATTCCCCTCTCCATACACATTTTAATGCAGGTGAATCAAAGGAAGACACCTAATGCCCTTGCCAACTCCCAAAACAATGAGAAAGCATATGGTATGGCAAATATCCTACTATTTTAATCACATCCAACTTCTCAAAAGATTACATTAATGGTGTCTCTGAAAAAATTACATATCACTTATTTTACATATCATTTATTTGAGTTAAACTGGGAGGAGAGAATTGTTTTCCTCAGCCCCATGAACTATCTTTTATTTCAACTATTAAGGTCAATCCTTTCAGTGTAATTTGTCCCATTTGTATTTTTTACGTTTTGTGTTAACCCCTTTGAGTTTTTCTATTGAAAGAGAAAGGTGACATTTAAATGAACAGTGCAGCCTCTGCATGCTTTCTCTCCATAGGCAGTCCCCCATTAGAACATATTTGTCCCCTAAAGTTCTCCACAAGTCTTTGTGAACTTTTACACAGAATGTCTGCCAGATATTTGCCATACTATGACATTTCAGTTCAGCATTTGACATGCAATGTTCTTTAGCATTTGACATCTTTCCAAATCAAACCCATCATGAGATTCCAGTAATCCCATTGCATTGCAAATAATCAAATTCAAAATATTTTCAGCTCTGCTCTCTACAGATAAATTAGGTTTGAAACACACACATTCATAATTCCTACCACAGAGTTTAAACCTTTATTTCCCAACCGTGAACAAAGGCACATCAGCGTGTGTGTGTGTGGTGTTTATGTACCGGTTTCTTCCCCATGGCCATATGCATTTAATCTTTATTGATTTTTAAAAATATACATCACACTTATCATTCTCCATCAAATGCACTTAACTTCCCAGTAGCCGTTGATTAGAATTAAACCTAGCAACTATTTCCCTTTAAAAAGGCGCCAGTACACGCTCCCTGACACACCTTCTCACAATTGTACACGTAAAAGGCATAAAGTTTCCACTCCCGCTCAAAACCTGTGATATTCCCTCGGGAGCATAATTTGACCAGGCGCTCGACCTAGAACAGCAAATATCTGTGCCTCTGGGCGCGTGCAGAGCGCCCTTCCCTCTTACACTCCACACAATGCTGGCCAGCTTCCAAATATTCAGAGTTAACGAGAAGAAAGCCCAGGATCCAGCTTTCAGGCACTCCCTTATTCCGCAGCCAATACAGACCCTCGCAATTCCCACTCCTCGGATGCTGCCCGCCGCCGCCGCCGCCGCCCGCCCCGTCCTCCGTTGCCCTGATACCTTCCTCACGAGCATCTCCGCCACTTAGGACCAGCCTTCCCTGTGCCACGTGACGTGAGCGAGAGCACCGTGGCTTGTGGAGGAGGAGGAGAGCACAGAGGCCCGAGCGAATTCCACTCACGGGCCAAGAAGAAAACTTCTTCCAGCAACAGAGAGGGAAGACCACGCCCCCTCCCTTCCAGCTTGGCGCCGTTTCATCGGCGGAGCCACTGATTGGGTGGGACGTGGCGAAAGGCGCGTGACGCGCGACGCAATAGAAGGCTGCCGGCGCCTCTTTCTGACGTTTCTCGCTCTCGCCGCACGGGGGCCCCCGAGCATCAAGGCGCTGCACCCCGTTCGCAACGGCTTTTACCCTCGCTGCGCATGCGCCCTGTATGTTCTCCGCATCAGCTGCAGTGTGCGCGCGGGCTTCGCCGTTGAGATAACGGGACGCAATTACATCGCCTCAGAGCCCCCAGTAAAATTTTCCCAGTCGGTTGCAGTTATATACGGGTTCTCTCTTTTTCTTACAGGAAACCGTATGGTACCTGCTTTAGGAGATATTTGCGTGAGAAAGATTATAAGGGCTTATTTATTGATGCTAAATCATTATTTATGCACTTAGCCACCTTCAGTTTTTGACTCCAGCCCAGAGTGCACATGACGCTGGCCACAATCCATCCATATTCTGAAATTTCTTGAGTAATAATGCTGTTTGGTGCTTTCCCCCTCAAACAGCCTTCCCATTTGGTTTGAAAACACTGTTGAGGTGAGGTGTGTACATTTGAAAACACTGTTGAGGTGAGGTGTGTACATTTGAGGCAACAGATGCACATATGCAGATGACGTTTGGTGCAAGTAAACAAATCCAGTAATACACATGAGGTGAAGGCATCTCCACCCTCCTCAATGGTGGCTATATCAACATAATTTTTTTAAAAAAACCAACTGGAAATGCAACAGGATCCAGCAGCCTCACCTTGTATGGAGGCACTAATGTATATATAGTCTTTAAGACTGTGAGAGGAAAGTTGAATTTGCTACTGAGTCATGAAACTCGCTAGGTAACCAGGCCCAGGGCTGGCCAAGACATTTGGTGGAGAGGGACAGCGGAAACCCCTAAGGCAGTAGCCCTGTGGGTACCCTGCTGCCTTTGCCCGTGGCACAGAAGCAGTGCCAGCGCTGATTTCCAGCAAGATCTCACCTGAAATTGGTGCAGATGCCAGCACCAATATTCTGCCAGTGATGGAGGCAATAGCAAGGGCAGCACAGGCAGAAGCAGCAGCATTCTAAGGAAAAGTGGGACATTCTGATAACCTCTAAATCAGGGATGTCCCTGGAAAATAGGGACAATTGAAGGGTTTGAAATAGTAAGCATAATCATTTTAATGCTTCATGCTGTTTCTTTGAGTTTTTCAATCAATTCAAATACACAGATGTGGCTTGAAAATCACAGCACATATAAGAAATGGAAGAAAGGGGAAATCACAAGGGAGGAGTATACAAGAGTAGCCAACAGTTGCAGGGAGGACAGGTGGGTCAAAGCTCAGTTTGAGCTCAGGCTTAAAAAAGAGGAATGTGTTCCCTTGAGAGTTGGTCAGGGATTAATGTGGCTTTTCGACCAAAAAATGTTAGCCACTCCTGGCATAAATGGTTTGGGAGCTAGTTCTCTGAAGATCCCTCCCCCTTGTTCTTTTTCAGTTATTATTTAAGACATATAGGCTTTATCCTAAGCATTACTGAATAAAGGCAAATTCAAGTTAAATCACTTGATGTGACTTGCTTCCAAGTAATGTGTTTCAGACTGGAGTGCTGTGAATATAGTTTCCACTGAAATCAATGGACTCTAATTCCAAATAAATATGTTTTGAATTGAATGATCTCAGTAACATTTTCAGTGACACTGTGTAAAAAGATTTATCACTCCGCAGGGGGAAGTATGTGAACTTCACAGCAAGCATCATGTGAATTAATAACAGAATGGATTCAGTCTAAATTCTCTTTAGAATACTTCTTTATATAGTATATATATGGTGGGAATGAGAATAAATTGTTTCATAAAGGATGGTGACTGAAAGGGTCTGCTATTATGTCACAGGTTTTTAAAAGCAAAAATTACAAAAAGTAAAAACATTTTAATTCATGTATGGGTTTATGGGTTTCACAACAATTTCTGATTGCTGCACAAATAAAATATGCATTCATTTATGCACAGTGTGATATGCCAGGAAGAATTGCACTGCTGGTAATATAGTTCAGTAATTATTATAGTATTTGAGTAAAAGCTACCAGAACATCGGGGGACTCATTGCAATGCTGACAGTTTCAAACATCAAAAAGGTATTACAGAGTGCTACAAATCAAATGAAGTTAAATTACATTCTCTTTTATAGCGTCTGACTCTTATATAAGGCAGTGGGCTTTTTATTGTTAATAAAAAGTGCAGAAATATTTCTCCAGTACTACTAGTATATGAAATTTCTTACTTAGTTCCTGGCCAAATACATTTCCCCTAACTATTTTTTGAAGCTTTTCCAAAATAAATTAGACACAATTCTAATTTAAAAAGTCTCAGACTTTGTTAGAGTGTGGTGCTGATAACACCAAATTTGCAGGTTTGATTCTCATAAGGCACAACTGCATATTCCTGTATTGCAGGGGGTCTGTCTCCCACCAATTGGGACTAGATGATCCTCAGTGTTTCTTTCAACTCTACAGTATGATTCTGTGATTCTAAGATGCTTGCCTCTTGGCTTATGTCATGTCCTCATAAAGGAAAAAGAACTCCTGTATTATAAAATTTAGCAAGATGACCCAAAATGCTAAATACATAGTGGACAAAGAAATGCTGACTTTTTCATTATCTCAGGAGCAGAGAGAGAAAAAGCAGAGAACCCGAGAGCAAGAGCACTCTGTACACCTGCAATTCCCAACAACTTCCATTTAGAGACATACTGCCTCTGACAGGGAAGATGGAACAGAGCCATCATGGCTGGTAGGTAGCAACTGATAGCCTTATCCTCCATGAATTTGACTCTTTTAAAGCTATCAAAGTTGGAGGCCACCACTACCTTATGTGGGAGTGGATTCCATTGTTTAATACTGCACTTCGTGAAGTACTTCCCTTTGTCTGTTCTGAATTTTCCAATATTCAGCTTTATTGAATGTCCAGAAGTTCTATTGTTATGAGAAAGGGAGAATAGGTTTTCTCTACTTGCTTTCTTCACATCATGCAGAAGTTTGTAAACTTTTCTCATATCACCTCTTACCTTTTTCTAAGCTAAAAAGTCCCAAATGTTGCAACCTTTCCTCTATGATTCTATGCTTGTCATAGAATTATAGGGTTAGAAGGGACCCTGAGGATCATCTAGTCCAACCCCTCAATGCAGGAATATGCAGCTGTCCCATATGGGGGATCGAACCTGCAACCTTTGCGCTACCAGCCCCACAAGCAAGCTATGTCCAGGGGAGTAATGCATTGGCAACAATATGCAGGGCTTTCTTCAGCTGGAACGAACCAGAACTCAGTTCCAGCACCTGTCAGGTGTGTGTCATTGCCATTCTAAGAGAATGAGGGAGGTGTGCATGGTGAGTTCCAATACCTCTTTCTAGAAAAATAGCACTTAAATATGTAGTTAATAAAATAATTGCTTGAATTTTCAGTGTGTTGATGAAAGTGCGAGAGGCATAAATGCAGTCTTTACATTTTGTTTTGTAGTATGACCTGAGACACCTAGCCCACACAGAAGAAACTTTTAGATTAGTGCCAGGGAAATTGAGTGTCAATTCTTCTTTATTGTTAATTAAAGTTGCATGCTGGATTCCTGTTCTATCCGATAATGGCATTAGCATTGCTTATCCTACCTAAGAGCCTTTAATAAAAGGGTGACATATCCTCTTTCCTCTTCGTTATGTTTTATAAGAACTTAATAGGAATGCTTTCCCTACTAATATCACTCTCCTGTGCTCACTTTAATTGTCTGATTAAAAACACCTTAACAGTACATTTGTAGTATTATCAACTAAAACAGTTTTATAAATATATTGAAGAATTGTAGTTTGCAGAGGATGGACTATGAGTGATAAGAAGAAGAAGAAGAAGAAGAAGAAGAATTTGGATTTGATATCCCACCTTTCACTCCCTTTAAGGAGTCTCAAAGCGGCTAACATTCTCCTTTCCCTTCCTCCCCCACAACAAACACTCTGTGAGGTGAGTGGGGCTGAGAGACTTCAAAGAAGTGTGACTAGCCCAAGGTCACCCAGCAGCTGCATGTGGAGGAATGGAGACGCAAACCCGGTTCCCCAGATTACGTGTCTATCGCTCTTAACCACTACACCACACTGGCTCACTTAATCCCCTTAATCCCTTCCTCAAATTTCCTGTACCACTTTTAGGATCTGCTTTTCAAGTGGTATTGGTGGTATTTTCTCCCTCCCCATTTATAAAAAATTAAAAATCCTCCCCCCTCAAGTGTTGATATGAGTTAAACATGCTTTTTTGTATTACTTGTGGGTTGGACCTTTGCTAAATAAATAATTCTTTTATTAATTCATTGAGAGAACCCTACAAATACTTCAGTACCCATTTTTCTGGTGGGGAGGCCCTGTTCTACATTTGCAACATTATCTGCAGTTTGAAAAGTTCCTCCTACCAACTCCTTGCTACTTCTTTTAAGCCCAATGCCTCCCTTCCTTTTATTGACCAAGTTTGCATGTCAGTGTAAACCATATTTAATGATCTATTGCAATGACCAGCTTAGCAAAAACAGAAGGAACAAACCAGTAACCCAGACTTAGTGTTGCAGCTGGACCCAATATCATGGTTTGTTTTCCTCCATTGGGAAAATAATGTTGATGGGTATCCAGGAGGTTGAAACAGAATTTATTCCAAGACCAATGCACTTTGAAACAAATGGTTACTCGGGGACATGTTTTAGCAGCAATTTTGATCTAATACATGGGATGTCACATGATAGTGACTCCATTATATAGGAATCACATGGAATAAGCTCCTCGAGCTCCCCGCCCCCAACATACTGCCAGTAGTGTTTTCCTGGTTTGGCAATTGGTTTTATTGTTCCACTCCAAACAAGCCATGGTTGCTAACTTATCCCTGGCTCAAATGTAATGCTAAGCCAGGGATAATGGCTTGTCACTTCCACTAGGGGAGAAGTGAAGCGAGAGCCATTTGCACATTCACAGTAAACTTTGTACTATGCCATTATGAGATTATCTTACAACATTGTTATAAATTGTCTTGGCAGAAACTATGCTGTTTGTGTGTTTTTTGTGCTGCACCCATCCAAGGGTTTAATATATGGCACAGCTACTTGGATGCAATTTGATGATTGGGAAAACCATAGCTGAACTATACTGATAAGGTGAGTACAGGTGCTTGAGAAAGATTTATGCTGCTTGGCCAAGAAATGGCGCAGTGCATGAGAGGTGCTGCCACTATGCTGCCTGAGTAGTGCATGAAATGCACCTTTCCCTTACTGCTTGTCATTAAAAGACGTGGCAGCTAATTTAACAAGAAAAGTAACAACCCTTCTTGTACTTGCTAAGCCATGGAGGAGGCTTTATTTCACACTCCTCATGCTAAGAAGATTTGTGGAAGATTGGTTAAAGCTTTAAAATCCCCAGAAGAGAATCTTCCTCTTTTCATTTGCATTCAACCAAAAACAACCTTTAGGCACACTCTGCTATCTTGTAAGGGTTGCAACATGGATTCAGTGGTTCACATGCAAGAGAGCTGTGAATAATTTTTCAAAGCAGGAAAATGTAACTTTTCTTCCTTCAGTACTCTAGGGAGATTAGATGTGTTTCTAAGGGAGGCTGTTCTGGTCTACCTTTTGACACAATGGTTATTACCATTCAAGAGGAAAATCTTGTGCCTGGGATGTAATTTATCTGAGAAAATACATACATATATAATATTTCTAAGGCTATCAATAGAAAAATAAATGTGTTTCGCACCATTTATCCTGTTCTGGTTAACCCAATGTAATATCCTCCATTCTCATTTTTGCAAAATCCACGAGTGGCCCTATAGTCTACCTTCATATCTACTATCTTTAGGTGCCAGGCAAAAACATTTCTCTTCAACCAGGTGGTTAGCTGATTAACATTCTATGGTTTTTTAAATGTATTTGTGGGGAGGAGGGGTTTGTTGGTTAGTTTTTGTTTTATTATATATTTTTTGTATTCTCATTTTTTATTTTTCTGTTGTGAACCACCCTGTGACCTTTAGATGAAGATAAAATTTGATACAAATTTAAAACGAATTGAATCAACAACAACACCACCTTTCTTAGAGCTGATTTGCATGGTTCAGTCAGTCCGCAATGGCCAGTCCGCAATGAGCTGAATTTTTGGGTTGTATTAATTTCCTCATGTAAGGACAGGTGGTTAGGACACATGGTGAAGGACACGGATTCAGTCAATTTGCATCATGGTAAATTAATGGCCCTTTGGCCATTGGGATCATGTACCATATTGTTTGAAAATTGAAAGTGGAAAGGAGAAAACAAGATTGCACTTTGTGCACATTTTCATGTGATTCTGCCACACTGAGTGCAGTGGGACTTATTTGTGAATAAACATGCACTGCATGACCCCCTTTCACAAAAAAAGACTGAAGTGCTTTTGAGCCTCCCTCTCTCTGTTGTGGTACATGTGAGTGTTGTTGTTGCAGTACAGAACACAGGAGGGCAATTAAGTGTACATTGTGCTAGTAATGTATAGGCTTTTGTTTGTATTTAAAGAAAAGCTATCCAAACCTCACATGTAAAAACACCCTGAAGTATTAAACTGATGCCTTGTAGTTATTCATTTTGTAGAAAAAATAGAGACAGACTGATCATTGCAATTTTGCTGACAGCAGCAGTAAATTATTGTTTTTATTATTTATAAAGCATCTAGGAATAGCCGGAGTGCTGTGCACAGATAAAAATAAAAGATAGACCCTGCAGGCTTGGAGTGTAAAAAGCAAGTCTAAGTAAAAGGAGAAGAGAAAATAGATGAAAGGAGGAAGTTTGCTTTAGAAAAGCCAAGATGAAGCACTGAATCTTGAGGAGTCTTTTGAAGGAAGGTAACACACAGGCCAATTAATTGCCAGAAGCAAGGTTGCCATACTGAAACTTCCCATTCACCTATAAATTAACTGTGTTAATGCTGGGTTGGTTCTGCAGCCAAATGCTTTAGTTAATGGAGCTCTTATCCCACACCACTCCACTGAAAGTTGTGCAATAGCCATGAAATGAAGTGATGCTTGCATAGATTATTCTGAGTTGCGGATATAAGCCGGGGGATACAAAACTGTATTTACCATGATGATCCCAAAAACATTTATTTCTTTAGTAGGTTAAATTGGCATTTTATATTATCTTAGCATCTTAAAGGAAAGAAAAACAAAGCAATATTAAAAGGCTCTCATACTTTTCAAGATTGTTTCCCAGGCTCCCCATGGGGGGGCCATTAAGTACTAATTGGCATGTAGCCATTGGATGACATTTATTAGTCACTACTGAACATTTGACAGTGATCCCCTATTACTGCGATCACTACTTGTCAAAAGCATCTGAGTGCAAAGTTTTGTGGATTTTTGCATATGTAAAAATGCACTAGGTACACCCAGGAGTTGAATTTTCACTCTTGCTTTAGCTACCAGCAAAGAATTCAGAAGTTCAACATTGTAATCTAGAATTAATATATTAATCAAGATTGCTTCAGATGTTCTTTCCTTCAGTTATTCACCCTGTGAAGTAATAGTAGTAGTAGTAGTACTGTACGTATTCTGTACCATCTGAAAGACAGTGCAAGTGTATTTTCATCATGACATTTTATAGAGAAGACTGGACTAGAACTGTCTATGTGCCTCACATGTTAGCCTGCAATCTGAGGTGGTATAATTTGCTTAGTCTATTAAGGCGCTGCCTCTGTTTCATGGATTGTTAAAGTAAAGTAGATCACTGTAAAGGGAGGCACCTTTGACTCTACCACCTTCATGTGTTTCTGCTCATGTTAGTAACATCATTTTCCTCATCCTGTGCATTATGATACTAATCACATAGCAGCATGTTTCTGATATTAGTAAATCCTCAGTGTTTCTTTCAACTCTACAGTATGATTCTGTGATTCTAAGATGCTTGCCTCTTGGCTTATGTCATGTCCTCATAAAGGAAAAAGAACTCCTGTATTATAAAATTTAGCAAGATGACCCAAAATGCTAAATACATAGTGGACAAAGAAATGCTGACTTTTTCATTATCTCAGGAGCAGAGAGAGAAAAAGCAGAGAACCCGAGAGCAAGAGCACTCTGTACACCTGCAATTCCCAACAACTTCCATTTAGAGACATACTGCCTCTGACAGGGAAGATGGAACAGAGCCATCATGGCTGGTAGGTAGCAACTGATAGCCTTATCCTCCATGAATTTGACTCTTTTAAAGCTATCAAAGTTGGAGGCCACCACTACCTTATGTGGGAGTGGATTCCATTGTTTAATACTGCACTTCGTGAAGTACTTCCCTTTGTCTGTTCTGAATTTTCCAATATTCAGCTTTATTGAATGTCCAGAAGTTCTATTGTTATGAGAAAGGGAGAATAGGTTTTCTCTACTTGCTTTCTTCACATCATGCAGAAGTTTGTAAACTTTTCTCATATCACCTCTTACCTTTTTCTAAGCTAAAAAGTCCCAAATGTTGCAACCTTTCCTCTATGATTCTATGCTTGTCATAGAATTATAGGGTTAGAAGGGACCCTGAGGATCATCTAGTCCAACCCCTCAATGCAGGAATATGCAGCTGTCCCATATGGGGGATCGAACCTGCAACCTTTGCGCTACCAGCCCCACAAGCAAGCTATGTCCAGGGGAGTAATGCATTGGCAACAATATGCAGGGCTTTCTTCAGCTGGAACGAACCAGAACTCAGTTCCAGCACCTGTCAGGTGTGTGTCATTGCCATTCTAAGAGAATGAGGGAGGTGTGCATGGTGAGTTCCAATACCTCTTTCTAGAAAAATAGCACTTAAATATGTAGTTAATAAAATAATTGCTTGAATTTTCAGTGTGTTGATGAAAGTGCGAGAGGCATAAATGCAGTCTTTACATTTTGTTTTGTAGTATGACCTGAGACACCTAGCCCACACAGAAGAAACTTTTAGATTAGTGCCAGGGAAATTGAGTGTCAATTCTTCTTTATTGTTAATTAAAGTTGCATGCTGGATTCCTGTTCTATCCGATAATGGCATTAGCATTGCTTATCCTACCTAAGAGCCTTTAATAAAAGGGTGACATATCCTCTTTCCTCTTCGTTATGTTTTATAAGAACTTAATAGGAATGCTTTCCCTACTAATATCACTCTCCTGTGCTCACTTTAATTGTCTGATTAAAAACACCTTAACAGTACATTTGTAGTATTATCAACTAAAACAGTTTTATAAATATATTGAAGAATTGTAGTTTGCAGAGGATGGACTATGAGTGATAAGAAGAAGAAGAAGAAGAAGAAGAAGAATTTGGATTTGATATCCCACCTTTCACTCCCTTTAAGGAGTCTCAAAGCGGCTAACATTCTCCTTTCCCTTCCTCCCCCACAACAAACACTCTGTGAGGTGAGTGGGGCTGAGAGACTTCAAAGAAGTGTGACTAGCCCAAGGTCACCCAGCAGCTGCATGTGGAGGAATGGAGACGCAAACCCGGTTCCCCAGATTACGTGTCTATCGCTCTTAACCACTACACCACACTGGCTCACTTAATCCCCTTAATCCCTTCCTCAAATTTCCTGTACCACTTTTAGGATCTGCTTTTCAAGTGGTATTGGTGGTATTTTCTCCCTCCCCATTTATAAAAAATTAAAAATCCTCCCCCCTCAAGTGTTGATATGAGTTAAACATGCTTTTTTGTATTACTTGTGGGTTGGACCTTTGCTAAATAAATAATTCTTTTATTAATTCATTGAGAGAACCCTACAAATACTTCAGTACCCATTTTTCTGGTGGGGAGGCCCTGTTCTACATTTGCAACATTATCTGCAGTTTGAAAAGTTCCTCCTACCAACTCCTTGCTACTTCTTTTAAGCCCAATGCCTCCCTTCCTTTTATTGACCAAGTTTGCATGTCAGTGTAAACCATATTTAATGATCTATTGCAATGACCAGCTTAGCAAAAACAGAAGGAACAAACCAGTAACCCAGACTTAGTGTTGCAGCTGGACCCAATATCATGGTTTGTTTTCCTCCATTGGGAAAATAATGTTGATGGGTATCCAGGAGGTTGAAACAGAATTTATTCCAAGACCAATGCACTTTGAAACAAATGGTTACTCGGGGACATGTTTTAGCAGCAATTTTGATCTAATACATGGGATGTCACATGATAGTGACTCCATTATATAGGAATCACATGGAATAAGCTCCTCGAGCTCCCCGCCCCCAACATACTGCCAGTAGTGTTTTCCTGGTTTGGCAATTGGTTTTATTGTTCCACTCCAAACAAGCCATGGTTGCTAACTTATCCCTGGCTCAAATGTAATGCTAAGCCAGGGATAATGGCTTGTCACTTCCACTAGGGGAGAAGTGAAGCGAGAGCCATTTGCACATTCACAGTAAACTTTGTACTATGCCATTATGAGATTATCTTACAACATTGTTATAAATTGTCTTGGCAGAAACTATGCTGTTTGTGTGTTTTTTGTGCTGCACCCATCCAAGGGTTTAATATATGGCACAGCTACTTGGATGCAATTTGATGATTGGGAAAACCATAGCTGAACTATACTGATAAGGTGAGTACAGGTGCTTGAGAAAGATTTATGCTGCTTGGCCAAGAAATGGCGCAGTGCATGAGAGGTGCTGCCACTATGCTGCCTGAGTAGTGCATGAAATGCACCTTTCCCTTACTGCTTGTCATTAAAAGACGTGGCAGCTAATTTAACAAGAAAAGTAACAACCCTTCTTGTACTTGCTAAGCCATGGAGGAGGCTTTATTTCACACTCCTCATGCTAAGAAGATTTGTGGAAGATTGGTTAAAGCTTTAAAATCCCCAGAAGAGAATCTTCCTCTTTTCATTTGCATTCAACCAAAAACAACCTTTAGGCACACTCTGCTATCTTGTAAGGGTTGCAACATGGATTCAGTGGTTCACATGCAAGAGAGCTGTGAATAATTTTTCAAAGCAGGAAAATGTAACTTTTCTTCCTTCAGTACTCTAGGGAGATTAGATGTGTTTCTAAGGGAGGCTGTTCTGGTCTACCTTTTGACACAATGGTTATTACCATTCAAGAGGAAAATCTTGTGCCTGGGATGTAATTTATCTGAGAAAATACATACATATATAATATTTCTAAGGCTATCAATAGAAAAATAAATGTGTTTCGCACCATTTATCCTGTTCTGGTTAACCCAATGTAATATCCTCCATTCTCATTTTTGCAAAATCCACGAGTGGCCCTATAGTCTACCTTCATATCTACTATCTTTAGGTGCCAGGCAAAAACATTTCTCTTCAACCAGGTGGTTAGCTGATTAACATTCTATGGTTTTTTAAATGTATTTGTGGGGAGGAGGGGTTTGTTGGTTAGTTTTTGTTTTATTATATATTTTTTGTATTCTCATTTTTTATTTTTCTGTTGTGAACCACCCTGTGACCTTTAGATGAAGATAAAATTTGATACAAATTTAAAACGAATTGAATCAACAACAACACCACCTTTCTTAGAGCTGATTTGCATGGTTCAGTCAGTCCGCAATGGCCAGTCCGCAATGAGCTGAATTTTTGGGTTGTATTAATTTCCTCATGTAAGGACAGGTGGTTAGGACACATGGTGAAGGACACGGATTCAGTCAATTTGCATCATGGTAAATTAATGGCCCTTTGGCCATTGGGATCATGTACCATATTGTTTGAAAATTGAAAGTGGAAAGGAGAAAACAAGATTGCACTTTGTGCACATTTTCATGTGATTCTGCCACACTGAGTGCAGTGGGACTTATTTGTGAATAAACATGCACTGCATGACCCCCTTTCACAAAAAAAGACTGAAGTGCTTTTGAGCCTCCCTCTCTCTGTTGTGGTACATGTGAGTGTTGTTGTTGCAGTACAGAACACAGGAGGGCAATTAAGTGTACATTGTGCTAGTAATGTATAGGCTTTTGTTTGTATTTAAAGAAAAGCTATCCAAACCTCACATGTAAAAACACCCTGAAGTATTAAACTGATGCCTTGTAGTTATTCATTTTGTAGAAAAAATAGAGACAGACTGATCATTGCAATTTTGCTGACAGCAGCAGTAAATTATTGTTTTTATTATTTATAAAGCATCTAGGAATAGCCGGAGTGCTGTGCACAGATAAAAATAAAAGATAGACCCTGCAGGCTTGGAGTGTAAAAAGCAAGTCTAAGTAAAAGGAGAAGAGAAAATAGATGAAAGGAGGAAGTTTGCTTTAGAAAAGCCAAGATGAAGCACTGAATCTTGAGGAGTCTTTTGAAGGAAGGTAACACACAGGCCAATTAATTGCCAGAAGCAAGGTTGCCATACTGAAACTTCCCATTCACCTATAAATTAACTGTGTTAATGCTGGGTTGGTTCTGCAGCCAAATGCTTTAGTTAATGGAGCTCTTATCCCACACCACTCCACTGAAAGTTGTGCAATAGCCATGAAATGAAGTGATGCTTGCATAGATTATTCTGAGTTGCGGATATAAGCCGGGGGATACAAAACTGTATTTACCATGATGATCCCAAAAACATTTATTTCTTTAGTAGGTTAAATTGGCATTTTATATTATCTTAGCATCTTAAAGGAAAGAAAAACAAAGCAATATTAAAAGGCTCTCATACTTTTCAAGATTGTTTCCCAGGCTCCCCATGGGGGGGCCATTAAGTACTAATTGGCATGTAGCCATTGGATGACATTTATTAGTCACTACTGAACATTTGACAGTGATCCCCTATTACTGCGATCACTACTTGTCAAAAGCATCTGAGTGCAAAGTTTTGTGGATTTTTGCATATGTAAAAATGCACTAGGTACACCCAGGAGTTGAATTTTCACTCTTGCTTTAGCTACCAGCAAAGAATTCAGAAGTTCAACATTGTAATCTAGAATTAATATATTAATCAAGATTGCTTCAGATGTTCTTTCCTTCAGTTATTCACCCTGTGAAGTAATAGTAGTAGTAGTAGTACTGTACGTATTCTGTACCATCTGAAAGACAGTGCAAGTGTATTTTCATCATGACATTTTATAGAGAAGACTGGACTAGAACTGTCTATGTGCCTCACATGTTAGCCTGCAATCTGAGGTGGTATAATTTGCTTAGTCTATTAAGGCGCTGCCTCTGTTTCATGGATTGTTAAAGTAAAGTAGATCACTGTAAAGGGAGGCACCTTTGACTCTACCACCTTCATGTGTTTCTGCTCATGTTAGTAACATCATTTTCCTCATCCTGTGCATTATGATACTAATCACATAGCAGCATGTTTCTGATATTAGTAATTTTTTTATTTTTTCACATAAGTGTAAGGTGAAAATGGATAATTGGTTGATAGATATGGGAGTTAGCAATAGCTAAAGATACGCTCGTTCAGAAAAGTGCTAGCAACAGGAATAGTTCACAGGAATAAATGTTAATATAGCCCAAGGAACTCCACCTGCCTTCTTTAGAAAACAAATGAGGATTGAGGGAACTCTGTTTCAGAATGGTTGTGGTCATTGTGTTCTTCTTAGTCAAAAACCGCACATCATATAAAGAATAGTGAGCAGCTAATACTTTCTGACTGCTAATTTTAGTCTAAGGTTCTATTTCTACTCTTCTTGGTTGCTTTTCTTTTAACAAATCATACTTTAGCATTGCAGTAGGAAATTTAGATTTAACCTCAAGCATCATGGTTTTGTCTCATCTCTGTCCTAATGCAGTGCAGATGTTTAACTGCTGTATGTAAGTCAAGGCTTTATTGCAAAGGTTCTCCTTAATGGAAACCGTATGCAGGATTGACTATAGGCAACTCTGAGAGCAGGAAGCTCAAAATCATACAGGAAGGTATTCAAAATACCTGAGATTCTTATTTTTGCAGGACACCATCCAGATGTTATACATAGTGCAGCTGTTATTTCTATTTTTAGGGAAGTGGAGGGGGGAATGAGGAGTAATTACATTCTTAAGATAATAAACAATGTGTAGAGTGACATAAAGAAAAAAATATTAATATTACTGAGGCTTACCATAAACTTTGATTATCACATTTGCAATCACTATGCGGCCTGCACAACGTAAGACTCCAAGCCCATTTCAGCCATCTATCTGTGGTCTCCGGTCTGAATTCCAGATTATCAAGAATTGCCATTTATATGTTTTCTCTTTCTAGTCTGCTGCATATTTCTTTCCCTTCCACAGATGTTCTACAACATTCACACAGATAATGTCAACTTAAGTAATGTTCTATTCTTCCACTTCAGTCATTATGCCTCTGGCTTTCCCTTTTAGTGAAATGCATTTAATGTTTCAACATGTGTGTTCTGTTTCAGCCAGCTGCTGGCCTGCTGTGGCCCACTATGTGGGATGCTAGGATTCTCTCCTTTTCCCTTTTCCCTCTGTCCAATTTCCTGTCTATGATCAACCCTGATTCTGTTTCATAACCATGCTGCTATAAGGTTCAGGGCTAGTGTCTGCATTAATTCACTGTTGGAAACAATGGTTGGAGTTTTACTCAGAATTAGGGCTGGGTGATGTTAGGTTTTCAACATTGCCATGTATCACCAGCCATACAGTGGTGCATTGGCCCCAGCTTTACCTCTCACCGCAGCAGCTGAGGCGCTTATCAATATATTACCCAGGACTACTCAGAATAGATCCATTTAAAGTAACAAGTTAGTCATGTTCATTAATTTCTATGGTTCTACCCCGAGTATGACAAATGTTGAATACAACCCAGTAATTTGTTTTTATTGCAACTGACATTTCACTGGGTTTCCTCATTTGACATAAAAGAGGCGATTCCTGTGCTGTCTCCGTTCTGTAATTCATCAGGATGTACCTACTTCACTGAATTGTTTATAGATCTGGGGCAATCTATTCTTTAAAATATTTATCTGGATGCTTACCTAATTGAAATAATAGCCACAGCAGCTAAACTGTTGTATATAGCAGGTATGTAGTTCAGTAAGTGATTACTACACTAAACTGTAATAGCTCCTTTATCATATTTTTACTACTACCAATGGCTGGTTAAAGCTAGTGGGTCTGCAGGTTCACTCATTAATATGCATTTAATCAGAGCCAAGGTATAAATATACGGCAAGGTTTCTTACTTGTAGAGCAGCTCCTCCAAATACTCTCTTCTGCTTTAAGATCTGTCTTCAGAGGTATTGTGTGTTGCCTTTTTTCATTAGGGCATTTGCTCTTCACAACTTCAATAGAGGATCTCCTTTTTAGAAGTGTGTGAATGACCTATTTATTAGACCCAACTGTTTCTGCAGAGTGTGCTGAATCTTTTTTACTATTATTTATTATTTTGGATGCATTTTGTTGCAAATCGCTATGGGGAAAGTGTTGTTTAAAATAAACAAAATGAAAGAAACAAAAACACTAATGTTCATCATCACATAGTGTCAGGGACTCAGCGGGAGCGCAGGGAGGAGAGGAGATGGAAAGCGAGGGGGAGCAATCCGAGGGCAGCGTAGGAGAATATGACAGCAGCCCGATAGATTCCATGAGCCTCTCCAGCGAATCGGAAGATTCACAGAAGGGGGCGCCGATGGGCAGGGCAAGGGGCGACCCAAGGGGGACACCCCAGAAGCAAGGGGCCAGCGGGGACTCCCAGAGCAGCAGTTGGAAGTCAGGACCAGCTTCCCCACCAGAGCGTAGTGGGGGGGAGGAGTCCCAGGTGTCAGAGCCCACATATGCACCACCAGCGAGAGAAGATGAGTCAGGGTTGACCACGCCTCCATCAGAGAGCGAGTTAACGGTTAAGAGGAAAGTTGCAGGCTGGGCGCGCGCGCCAAGTTCAAAGGTACAGGCGAGCGGCACAGAAGGTAGCCCGGATAGGGAACCAGGTCCTAAAGCCCGCCGGAAGGAGGGGCAAGAATCGTCAGGGTCAGCGTCAGAGGAGTCCAGGAAGGATGAGACCCTAGCGGGCAGGAGGGCCCAGAGGAGAAAGGAACTTAGGAAGAGGTGGAGCAAAGCGAGAGTCTTAAACTGGTGTGGAGGGGGAGGAGACTTAGACAGGACTTCGCCGGTCTAAGGTCGGGACGTAGAGCTGCACGCTGCGGCTTTAAAATGGAGACTGAATCTCAATAAAGACTTTTGTACATAACTACAGCCTAGCGTTGGTCCTCTGTGAGCTGGGACCTGGAGGCAGCTCTGACACATAGGCAAATTATTATTATTATTAACAACATTTGTATACCACCCTATACCTGCAGGTCTCAGGGTGGTTCACAAGATAAAATCACAAAATACTAGTAATCTAGTCCTGGACCAGGGTTGCGGAAATGTGTGTTCTTCTAAATGCTGTTGGACTATACCTCCCATAATCCTCGACAATTGGCTCTCTTGGCTGAAGCTGACAAAATTTGGGAGACTCTGGAGGGCCACAAATTTCTCTATCCCTGTCTTAGAGAAGAGTCACCATAGTTTGAATATCTAGCCAAAGTATCATGTTATATACAGTTATATTATTTTCAAATATTTAAAACTAAAGACACAAAAGCTGCTGTGAATAGATCTTTTCTAGATTGCATTACACCGCAAATTTTAAACCTTACTTTTATTTGTATACCTATTATGCCTCCAGACATAAGCACACTTTAGAACTTGCATCCAGCAAGACAAGATTTATTACAGAATGATTTTCATACTGAGTGGATGCTTTTTGCTAGAGTTCAGGCGATATTCCTCAATAAGAAAAACTTGCTTTGGCATTTCCTGCTCCTGATACTATCCAGACATATCTGAGCCAATAATGATGAGATGTTTGCAAGAGAATAAATACTGGCAGATGTTCCTTGTTAGGCAGCAATTTACTGTGGATTTTACAGTAAAATGTGTGTTTCAAGGCAATGATTTACAGAAATGACTACTGTTGTGTTAGAAAAAATTACATGACTGAAAACCTGAGTTTATTTCATAAACCCAAAGAGTCACATTCTTACTACTTCTCTTCCAGGCCTCTTAAAAATTACCCCCCCCCCCTCCAAGCTGAAGGCAGCCCAAAAAGCTTAGTTACTAAAAGGAAAATAACAGGTAGCCACACATCCCCCAAAATGGAAGGCATTATTCCTTTTCATTTTGTCTAGTCCCCAGATTTTTTTGAAGGCAGTCAGAAACGTATTTCCATACTTTTAAAATGCAATCTGTATTTATTAGTAATTATGATAAAAGCTCATATTTTACCACACAGACTCCATAGTGGATATGAGCAGCAACAACAAAAACGGTAAATGCAGCAAGTATTATTTCCTCCAATCTGCTTTGAAATCCAGTTGTTGCTGTGTAGATCACAAGAGCCAATAGAGCAATAAGCCAATGAAGCAATTCAGATCTTGTGTTGGCTATCTGGCACATTATCAATATGCACTGTTGAAATAAAAGTCAGGTTAAGTGGTAAAGGAAACCCCCGTTTCACTTGCAGTTCTCGAAAAGGCAAGGAAAAGTAGAACAGCACCAAGATTGAGATTTGCCATATATCATTTGCTCTTGCTGCTTTATTGACCAGGGTCATCAAAGCACTTCAGAGAAATGTGGTTCTCCAGAGGATAAAAATACAACTGAGAGAGACTGCTTTCATCTCTAACCCAATCAGTCATAATCTTTGCTGATTGGTTTTTTTATGTAACTATTTATATGTGTCATGAATGTCCCAAATTCTTTCCCAAAAGGCAACAATTGCAGTAAAAGCAGCAATATTGCAGGCAATATTGCAGGCATTATAGAGCAGCTAGCCAAGTATTAAGGTCAATGTTTCTCCTTGGTGGATAAAGTCTTGGAATATATAGAAAGAAATGTAGCTTCTGGGTCATGTGTCATGTCCACACATAATAGACCAAACTCCATGAAAAGCCCCACACTTGTACATACAAACCAATCACTCCTTCTTTGCTCCTACTCTGGCAAAAGTGGGATTAGCTATCAGGAGGCCTGGCTTTTCATTACATCTGAACTATGGATAGTGGTTTGTTGCACCCTAAAAAGTAATTATTGCTAGCTGACCTTCAAACATGGCTTGTTTCTATTATTTCTGTTTTTATTGTTGCTTAGAGACACCTCTTAGGGGACGCAGGTGGTGCTGTGGGTTAAAGCCTCAGCGCCTAGGACTTGCCGATCGAAAGGTCGGCGGTTCGAATCCCTGCGGCAAGGTGCGCTCCCGCTGCTCGGTCCCAGCGCCTGCCAACCTAGCAGTTCGAAAGCACCTCCGGGTGCAAGTAGATAAATAGGGACCGCTTACCAGCGGGAAGGTAAACGGCGTTTCCGTGTGCGGCTCTGGCTCGCCAGAGCAGCGATGTCACGCTGGCCACGTGACCCGGAAGTGTCTCCGGACAGCGCTGGCCCCTGGCCTCTTAAGTGAGATGGGCGCACAACCCCAGAGTCTGTCAAGACTGGCCCGTACGGGCAGGGGTACCTTTACCTTTACCTTTTAGAGACACCTCAGTGCAAAAATGCAAGTAATTAATTAATTGCTGAGTACAGAAGGACAGGCATTAAGGGTGGAATGACAAAGTTTTTTGTTGTTTAGTCGTTTAGTCATGTCCGACTCTTCGTGACCCCATGGACCAGAGCACGCCAGGCACTCCTGTCTTCCACTGCCTCCCGCAGTTTGGCCAAACTCATGCTGGTAGCTTCGCGAACACTATCCAACCATCTCGTCCTCTGTCGTCCCCTTCTCCTTGTGCCCTCCATCTTTCCCAACATCCGGGTCTTTTCCAGGGAGTCTTCTATTCTCATGAGATGGCCAAAGTATTGGAGCCTCAGCTTCATGATCTGTCCTTCCAGTGAGCACTCAGGGCTGATTTCCTTAAGAATGGAGAGGTTTGATCTTCTTGCAGTCCATGGGACTCTCAAGAGTCTCCTCCAACACCATAATTCAAAAGCATCAATTCTTCGGCGATCAGCCTTCCTTATGGTCCAGCTCTCACTTCCATACATCACTACTGGGAAAACCATAGCTTTTACTATACGGACCTTTGTTGGCAAAGTGATGTCCCTACTTTTTAAGATGCTGTTTTACATTACATTCCAAGTAAGTTTTACATTACTTGGAAACAATTTTAAGGCAACAAGTTCTCCTCTCACCAAATACCTGGGAAGAGGGATACATTCTACCAGTGCTTCCCTTGGCCCAATTTCTGTACCCATGCAGTAATAGTCATTGGCATTCTCAAACACATCAGGATTTGAGACTGCCTGGTTACCCATGTGCATTGAATTTCCTAGAGGAAAGACTGGGTATTAATGGAATCAACCAATCAATTTGGCAAACTAAATTAATGCTCCTTTGTGATAATGACACTCTGCAGCTTGTTTACACTAATGATTTCTTTGGGATTGACCTTAACAGATAGATATTTTGTGTAGAATACGTGGAAAAGCTTCCTTGGAAAAGCAAATTCTCACTGCTGTACAAGTCAAGCGACAGCGGAAGAAGCCAAAGCAACACACATTAGTATCACAATTATTAACAGAGATTTATTTGGGTCAAATTTTATGCTTGCATAGATAACAGAAGCTAATTTACTTCAGTCTTGTCTAACCATTCTACCTCATTAACATTTTTTCTGTAAAGAAGAATTTCAATGAGGACAGTAGCATTTATCTAAAGTTCCTTTAATGCTACATGACTAGGAGAACAGTTTGGCTATTGGCTGATGTATACATTCCATTTTCTAATAAAGATGTCCATTATTTTTATGTTTCTAAGTGAAACAATTGAGCCAACATTTCAACATCTACAAGAAGTGAACAAGAAACAATGCCGTACGCACAGTATCAACACTACCAAATATACCTTTTTTGTAGAAATATGGAATAAAACACCTTTTTAAAAAAACAAACAAAAAGTAGGTGTATTCAAAGTGAAGCAACAAATTATCAGAAGCTCTAACTAAAAGGGTTTAAGATGTGATTCTATAGCTGATATTGCAGATCATCCTGATGACTGTTCCTTTTTGCTCTCACTAATTAAGGATTTCCCGAACTTGGCTGTTTGGGGGCTATAATTCCCATCGTTTATTTATATTTAATTTCTATGCTGCCCTATACCCCAAAGTCTCAGGGCAGTTCTCATAAAATATCAAATACATAAAAACAAAACAAAACGCAACAACCCAATAAAAATACCCCCCAAAGAGCCAGCATTTTTAAAAAGGGTATAGGATGCAGATCAAGTCAGGCAAAGGCATGGTTGAAAATGAACATTTTTGCCTGGCGTCTAAAGGTGTATAGTGAAGGTGCTAGGCGAACTTCCCTGGGGAGAGCATTCCACAGACGGGGAGCCACTGCAGAGAAGGCCTGTTCTTGTGTTGCCACCCTCCGGACCTCTCGTGACCTCAGAAGATGATCTCAGGGTCCGGGTAGGTTCATATGGAAAGAGGCGGTTCTTGAGGTATTGCGGGCCTGAGGCATTTAAGGCTTTATAGGTTGAAACCAGCACTTTGAATTGGGCCCGGAAACTAATCGGTAGTCAGTGCAGTTGGACCAGGATTGGTGTAATATGCTGAAACCATCTTGCTCTGGTGAGCAACCCAGCCACTGAATTCTGCACCAGCTGAAGTTTCCAAATCCCATCATCCCTGACCACTGGTTCTGCTAGCTAGATATTTTGGCTGTTTCTGCCCTATCCCTAGTTTTTCTTCTGGAACTGCTATCCCTTTCTTCTGCAAATAAAAAACTCATGTCAAATGGTTTCATCATCACAAATTATTGGTGCTTAAGTATATCCATTTGCTATATACTGTACGTCTTAAATTAAGAAAGACTATACAGAAATGATGCAATAAATTATTAAATTATCTCAAATTGTTTTATGTTTTCATAATACTACATGCTATATTTACTTTATTTGATCCTCAGAAAGAGTATTATATTCAAGAATCTGGAGAAAAACAGAGGGTGCCTTTAGACTGTCGTTATTTTGAATTTTAGGTTTGCACAAAGTGGATTAAAACACTCTGTTGCCTTGGCACAACAAATGCATTTTAAAAAAAAGGTTTATTTTTTTCTGCTGTTTGGAAAGTGACAGGAAAATGTATTGGAAAGTGTGGGATAAATAAATAATGGGAAGATGTGTAAAAAAATCCACAAGCAAATCAGCATGAATGCAAAGTCTCATTGTCATGCAACTGCCTGTAAGCAAATCTAACAAATACTCAATGAAAACTGGACATAGTCAGGTTTTTAAATCTTCTGCAAGCAAATCATGCTGAATGATCAAGAAACAGGTCATCTGAAGGAGCTGGCAGCACTGACATTAGACAAAATATATTCAAATGGTACACCTTCCACTCTTCAAATGCAGCTCAGTCCTGAAATGGGTTTTCTTAATCTGTTTTGTGGGACTTTGTTTCAAATAAGTAACAACGCACCAATACAACTCCCTTGTCTTACATCTCCACCTCAACCTGTCCAGGCTGATCTTGCTGGGTCTCAAATAAATCATTCACACTTTCCTCCATTCCTTTTGAGGTTGTAACAAGTGTATCAGATTCTCAGCAAGGAGCAGCTAGTGTTTAAACTGTGCTTCAAAACATATTCATGAATAGCGATCACTAGAATAATATATTATTGTGAAATTAACTTCATGTTATTTTCCAATGATTCTGGCTTGATTGCATGTGTAATGTTGCATTATAAAGAGCATATTGTTTAATGCATGCAATAGAATCATACATCCTCTCAATCAGCCAGTGGATCAGGCCCTGAGCAGGACCTGTTTCTGCTGGTAGGAAGCCTGGACCCAACTTAGTGAAATCTACTTTAAGCACACTTACTTTGATTAATATTAATACTGTAATATTAAACTCATTTCCTCTGTCACCTGTAAGGAAACAAGAAGTACCTTTGGTTACCGAGAGCTCATTGGAAGGAGCCACGGAGGGGGTTAAAATGGGGAGGACAGTTTCAAGTAGGTATTTCCTCTTGGAGTGAAACAGCACTGAGCTTTCCTCCCAGTTCTTAATTACCTGTAAAAGTTCTAATAAAATGTCAGCATTGAACTGGAGCCGTAGGGTTGACTTTCCCACATGGAACAATTATTGTTGCACCTTATTTAATTCAGCATTAATGGACAGAGAAAGGATGAAAACCCCAAAGCCTCCTTCGGATAGTAACCAGGAAGTTCCTTCTGAACTTGATTAGGTCCTTCACAGAACACATGACCTGCTTTGTGTAAATTTTTCTGGAAGCTTCACCAGATGTTGATGTGAATGGCTAAACTCCAAAATCAAGGCCATCTTGGAGGAGGTCATTAAAACAGTGATATATTGTATTGGCTTTAATTAATAAATGAGTGTTTAAAATATAACACTCTAGTGTGAGCATGCACTAAAGATTTTCTTCTGCTACAGAGGCACCTTGTATACTCAGAAGGGCCAGTACACATGCAAGGCTTCCATATGTTCAAGACTTGGCCCAGCTGCTACCCTCTTAAGGACTGTCCCAACACACTTTCCTCCTGTGTGCATTTATGTCCACCTGCAGTTCTGGAAATGCATTGGGCCTTCTTCTGTGGAGCTTTGGACTGCATTCCATCTCTCAGTCTGTGTTTCTTAATATGTTCACAGTAGATTCAGGAGCAATTTATTTTTATTGCCATTTGCTTTGTTTCAAAATGTGATGCAAAGAAAGACATGTACATGGATTAAATAGCCTTTTACTTTAAAAGTACTTGGCTTTAACCCAACTCAAAGTACCTGAATGAAACCGGTTTATCTGTTAGAAAATAGAACACATATAGCCTCATGAAAGTCTATTGAGCTAGGCACCTTGTAACATATACTTTTTTTTATTAAATATGTAAAAAGATAACGCAAGTCAAGTTATTCACATATTCAGAGACCAAAAAAAGTCTACTCTATCATGCGACAATTGGTGGGTAACGTAAAATGATTGATACATCTGAATAAGACTTTTTTGCATCTATTAAGTCATTACTTATCTATTTATAATTAACAATACATATGTTTACATTCCTTTCAGTTTACATTTAATATATAACCAAAGCTTTATGGTGTGCTATTTAGTAAAAGTAATTACAAATGCATATTAAAACCATAACGGAATAACAGGGTTACTCACCACGGTGGGGGTTGTCCTCTTTCCCTTTCCAGAGTCTCTCACTCCCCTCAGCACAACTGAGCAGATCAGGCTCCTATATATATTTGTGTACATTATAAATGACTATCCTCCTGCCTCCTAGGCCAGCCACTTTCTGTCTCCTAACAAAAAAGTGGCAGAGTGAAACTGCCCCACAGGTCGATTATACAAAAACAACAGAAGAAAATCAGACACAGTCCACCCCCCTCCCTTTCACACACACATACACACATAGAAGCTAAGTGACAGGACTAGGGGGCCAAGAGGCTTTGATGGGAACTCTCAGGGAACAAAGAAACCCAGAAAAGCCCAGAAAGCACTTCAAAAGGAAGTGATCTGAAAATTTGCTCAAGAGGAAAAATGAAACAGATACAACTGCATTTGTGACAATGACTGGGTGCTTAAAGGCTGGTTCAGGAAACTTGGAACTGCCCAATCTTCCCTTTGATCACAATGGGCATTTTGGAAACAGCAAAACTAGAATCTTGAGAGACAGCAAGACTAGAAGTAATAATACAATTGTGGGCACTGTAAAACAGAATATGCTTCCCCCCCCCCCCCTATTCTGCATCATGATAGCATACTACATCCTTCTGAAAGTAACTGTTCTTTTATTGTTTTATGTATAAAGCCTTTAAGTGAAACCAAATTACTTTGAACAATTAAGAAAGAGTAGGGTTAAAAAGGGGGGCACACTGATTTTCATGGTGATAAAGTTGAAAGGGATGAGGGGGGCAAGATGTAAATATTTCCAATATGAAGAGATTGATTACAGCTCTGTTGAGCTAAAGGGGTTAAGCTAAGGAGATGCAAACATTTCTTTGAATGTTTAACCGTATTAAACATGCTGCCTGAGCTGAATGACTACATATGAGTCACTTTACTGCAAAAAAGGAGCAATTTAAAGATGCGAGAGCTTCTTGCTTGAATCAGTGAAAAGGTAAAGATAAAGGTAAATGAAGCCTGGATGGTTAAGTCCAGTCAAAGGCGACTATGGGGTGCGGCGCTCATCTTCTGGAGTTCATAAGGCTACATGGACACCTTCATTATTTGTAGCCTGCAGGTTGATATTCCATTAGATTTCTGTTGCTGTACTTGCCTAGCCAAATAACCAGTCAAATATCAAACTGATGATGAGGAATGAAGTAGCAAGGGAAACCCCCCCCCCACAAATAAATAAAAACAAATAAACCTACAACTGGACTAAGAAAATGTGCAATTTAAGTTTAGGAAATAAGGAATGTTTTAATACGTGGTTTGCTATTTTTCTACTACAAAATGTCACCATCTAACTGCAAGATAAATAAAGGTAATATTAAAACCGGTGGCAATGAAACAATTCTGTAAACTAACACTTTGTTCCTGCATTCTGCCAATGCTTTCAGGAGTCGCAGACCACAGAACCATTCCTGTTTTGCGTCTCGGGGTAATGTATCTTTACTTCCCAGGCTAAGCCTGAAAAGTGGCACTAGCATCTGTATGGAAAAGAGGTGCTCAATGAACAATACATTTCAAAGACTATAAAGACTTCATGTTTTGTCATGTCCAATCCTACAATTAAAAAAAAAAAAAATCCCCCCAATTTCATGTACACATGAGTAAGAGGAAAGTGGTTGATTCACATAATTGCCATTTCCAGCAGTGGAAGTTTGTAGTCAAGTGAAATCTGCAGGTGCAGCTACAGTGGTGAAAGTTTCACGAATGCTTGAACCAACAAGACACTGAATATGGAATTGGGGGGAAAGAACATTTACAGTAGCAAGGAAAGTGTCACAGAGCTCTCAGTGTAAGAATTAGGCAGGCATGTATGCATATTCCGAAATAAAACATATACTGTGTAGATTTCTAACATGCTTTGGTGTACAACATCAGGAGGGTTACAGTTCTGCTTTTTTTAAATAAAAAAGTTGCTCGCTTGTGTGTTGTGATAAAAGACGGGGACTAGTATAATTTGAGTGTGGTTTCAATAGTTTCCTCTCCTTTGCACAGTCTGACCAAATTTATGCCCTGTTAAAGGCCAAAATTACCACGAAATTGGAGAAATCGAACGGAACAGTACTTTTTGTCATAAGAGATGCCCATATAAATAGTTTTGAACAAATTACAAATGTATCATACTTAAGACAAAAGGAAAAAAAATAAATATATATTTTATATATATATATATTTTTAAAAGCTGAACAAATCTCAAGCAGCCAAATATTTGAAGTTGCATTGGTAGAAAATGGGGACAGAGCCCGGAGACCTTCTCAGGTGCATATCCTGAAAGGAGACTTCTGCAAACATATGTTGGCAAAGGATGGGTACAGAATGCAGCTGCTGGCTGACACTCACTATGGTACATTTATGTTAATGGCAGACTGAGAGTGATTGGTTTCAAGTCTGAGGCCACACACGTTCCATTCTTCAGAAGATAAGTTCCCACACAAAATTAAAAAGTAGCAAATGTGCCAGGCTTTTTTAGTATTCTTCCTGCTGCTGGGGCTGTTCATGAACCTGGTCCTCAGCTTCATGTTCATCTGTGTGGCTCTCCTGTGTGTTGGGCGAAAAATTACAACCATTGAATGAGTGTGTGTGAAGCCTTAGCCAAGTCAACAATATACTGAAAATACCAAAATGAGATTTACCACCCCGCCTTGTCTGCTAAAAATGGTGGGTATTAAATGTATATTTAAATGAACCAAAGGATTATTAAAACCAGAAAATATCAGCATCATTCAATTATTGATTTAATGCAGACCCCAGGACTATGTATGGAAAAGAAGATAATTACTAAAGTTTCAATAGCCTTTAAATTCCAAATATGTAGCTGTGGAGAAGGTTACAGTGCTGAGGCACAGTGGCTGAACCAGAAATCTACACCTTTATTTCATTAAATGCAAGTTGATGTGTTGCCCTTTATAAAACACCAACATTCAAATCCTACCTGCCCCACACCTTGAATGGGCTTTGTTACAATCTCAAATAACAAATCTGATTGCTTATATGGCATCCCCCTACTGGTTGCACTATCTGAGAAAGGCCAGATCACATAACCATCAAAAAAGATTATCAGCTTCTTTTTTTAAATAGCACTAAAGGAACAGCCCAGAGGGGAAACATACAACTTCAGATAGATGGAGATGTTGTGGATTAAACCAGATCCTTCTGCATGCAAAGATTGTGCTCAATCATTATGCAATAACCTTTTCTCCAATCCAGATAGATGAAACAGAAGTGTGTTTTGAAAAAGAAAAAATAATTGATAATGTTTTTTCATTGATGTGGTACATCTGCAGAATATGAATAGGGATGAGATGCTATTTAAACAACCACCACCACCAACACATACACACAATGGAACGTTTTCATTTAAGTGAATGCATTTTTCCAAATTGGCAGTACTTGTTTTTGAAGCTTAAGAGAACTGAGGGTTGTATACAGAGACAAAATTATATCCTTGTAAAAGATTTAAAGCACTTTATCCAACGAAAAATCCACTTCCTGCTTGTGGCATTTCAGACCATTTACATTTGGGTATTTAGCTCAAAGACTGGCATGCTTGCAACTAGGAGAAGAATATGCAAAGTTAAAGAACACCTCTATACTGCCCCTCACTAGGGTAAAGATAGTTCAGGCATAGGCAAACTCGGCCCTCCAGAGGTTTTGGGACTACAACTCCCATCATCCATGACCACTGGTCCTGTTAGCTAGGGATGATGGGAGTTGTAGTCCCAAAACATCTGGAGGGCTGAGTTTGCCTATGCCTGAGATAGTTTTACACAGGTTTCAATAAAGAAGAACCTGGGTTGTGGTGCACATGGGTGAACCTTGCTCTGGAACTCAAGTAAAACACAAGTAGTAATATTACAGGATGCACAGAGCCGGATTTAGGTTTGAAGAGGCCCTAAGCTACTGAAGGTAATGGGGCCCTTTATGTGTCCAGCTGTCCTTTGTCAACAACAAATTGTTGCTGTTTCTTGTGTTGAATAAATGCTATATAGTAATTTATGGACCTAATAGGTATTTAAAGCCATTTGCACACAACAAATGTGCAAATAACCATTTGTGGGGCCCATCATAGGAGCCTGCACAACACAAAACACTACTGCTGTATGTAGGCTTTATTTCATTTGTTTTTTATCTTATATTTTGGAAATGTACATCCAGTTTTTTTCCCTTTAAAAATTTGTGGGGCCCCCAAGAGAGTGGGGCCCTAAGTTATAGCTTGTTTAGCTTATACGTAAATCTGGCACTGGATGCACCATTCCTCTGCCAATACACATGCAGAAGGCTCTTAGAATGAATGGGTGGTCTGGGCACAGCTCTCTTATCCCAATCAGATCTTCCCTTCCATCCAGCTTCCACTCAGCGCAAGCTATTATAGATATGAAAGGAACTCACAGAAGACCAACAGGACAAATGGAGGCCTGTACACAGGCAGGAAGATTTGCTGGGTGAGGTAGAAACACAGAGCTCTGCTGAATCTATAGAAAGTCTTCACACATGGGTGCTGCGCCCTTTTGTGTTCTAGACATCTAACCATCTATCTGTTAATCACATTTACATTATACTTGCTAGCCAAAAGAGGCTTCAAGAACTGCTCCGTCTCAGGCTGCACCTGTACATTGTCATGACTTGTAAATGCAATCTGCTTATCATCTCCAGACACACACGCAGTTAAGAACAGGAGGTAGACTGCACGGAAAGAGGGACACGGCAAAATGCTGCTTTACTTGCTTAACATAGCTAAACGAAGCTGTCTTCTTTAACTAGATGTGCTACTGTTTTAAGGGTTTCAATGAATCCACTTCCACAGCAGATTGAAGGAATTAAGGTATAAAGCAGAAGCTTACAGTTAAAGTGTTTGGAAAACACCCAAAATGTTCCTGGAAAGGAGTCATCTCGGTAATACTAGCACAAGATGTTGACACCTATCCAAGCTCTTGGTACCAGAGGGTCAGTTTGCACAGTATTTTCCTGACCACTTTACCCCTAATTATTCTTGAACATGCTTGTGCTTGCTGAAGGATGGATAAACTGCTGCATTGCACAGATATGAACACACTCAGTTAACAATTTCCATGAATATGGTACCTCTCTGATGACATGTATAAGTCCAGAGTATACCTAGTGACTCGTGAGTACTTCCCCGCCCCATACAAGGCTTACCCAGCAATGGCAGTCAGGCACATAAAAAGTGGACAGGGAAACGCGGCAGTGGACTCATGAGTGGCTCACATCTTCTACACTCCTCATGTAATGAAAAATGCAAGTGATTGCCTTGGACTTACGTGTTCTTCTGAAGCATACAGAACTTCCATTAGCCGCTGGACAAGGTCATTATTTTCCTGCCCATGTTCTTGACAGAGAAGCTCGATCTCCCTTAGCTTTCCAAAATAGAAATCCCTTTCCTTCTCCACACCTTCAAGTGCAAGTTTTAATGAATGTACCTGCAAAAACACAGCAGTTCTAAACACTGGATATGCTGCATTTGTCAGTCTGCACAATTGTTAGGGACACTGCATACCTACATACCATAAACACAAATAGAATTGAATTTATACTCTTACACTCTGAAAAACAAGTGTCTATCTCCCAATTAATCACCTTCAAGAACCATTTAAGACAGTGTTTAAACTAGTGCTATATGTACTTGTAAATATTTTCTTTCACAACTGATATTCCAGGCAAGAATATATGAACTTCTAGAGGGTCAACATGGACATAAATGTAAGGAAGGAAAGATGCAAGACATATTGTTTCCCTTTTCTCATTAAGGCATTTTTCTGTGACAGCTGGGCTAGAGGTGGACAACTCTGCTGCACTTGCCAAGTTTGATGCTGTTAGAACTCATTTAGCAGCACAAAGCTATCAGGAAAGACACACTATTATCACCTTGTTTAGAAAACTAGGAAATGTCACTAAAACACTCGGGCAAATGGTAACTTCCCATTTGGTGGCTTAAGCATGTTACCTGTTCACTGAGCTGTATGACTTGTGTCTCCAAATCTTTATCAGATTTGGATGCTGAGCTGCTTGGTGGTGTCTTTTTTGCTGATGATGGACGAGACGGTGTAGAGCCCGGTTTTGAAGCAGGACTGGATTTGGCAGCACCTGGGGAAAATAAAAACACATTAAGATGTTTTGGAAATGCTACTTGTGGCCTTCACTGCAGAATTGATTTTCATTCAATGTTTACCATTTCAAATGGAAAATGTTTAATGTACTCGACAGAGTTGCCCAAATTGTTCAAAGTAGTATGCTTTCTAGCAGCCATCAATCTTGCAGTTTATTTAACTTTCTAACTGAGAAAACAAAGGAATTGCTTCATGTATGTTTTGAATATGTACATATGATTCAGCAGACCAACACAATGCTGCACAATTGAAAACAACTGAGAAAAAAACGCAAAAACCTTCCTAGTACATTTACATTGGGTGCCTCTTAAACACAAACCGTTTCCTTAATCTTAGAATTTCCTTTTTAAAAGAAAGAAAGAAAGAAAGAAAGAAAGAAAGAAAGAAAGAATTTGGGCCATCCCTGTGATAGTCTCAACACAGTTCACACATGCAAGTTTTCTGCAGTATCCACAAGATGTCATCCTCATAAAAATATTTCCCCATATGAGCCTGTATTTACTATTTATGTGGGTTTTAAATGATAATAGTAATACTGGCTCTTCTGCAGAAGAGCCAAACCCGTGTTAGCGTTTGGCTTACTGTATTTTCTGAACCAAGTCTCATGGTTAAACTCTTTTCTCACTTACAATAAATGGTAGCCAAGGTTAGTTCTTACCAGTCTGTTTTTCACATACATAAAACACCTACCTCCTGTCAATAAAACTATTTCCTCAAAATATTCTTTGACCCGTATGTCAGATCATTAGCCACTTCCAACTTTTGACTCATTCAGATGCATGAGTCTTTCTTTATAATTTTGTTCACATCACAAATGATGTTCCCAACAGTTCTACGCTCTTTTCGTAAGCAGCAATTTATTTTTTTGCCCTAAAGTGATACATAAACTGGATATAACAAGTTTCAAGCATATTACAAAACTCACAGTCATTATATTACTACATGTCCTAAAAGCATAATTACTTCACTTTCATTACGATTAAAGAGATTTTCCCCTGCAGCACCTATTTTTTCTTGCTGCAAAAACAAATTATTAGAGTAATAATAAAAATCTCAAATAGAACTCATTCATGTTGCCTGAATTCCTATGGCTTCATACCTTCTATAGATCAGACTGACCAGATATATATATATCTTATTTGGAGATATTTCCAAAAATTGATTTAATCATGGCTTTTGCCAAAATTTAAAAATTAGTATTACTTTAGTTTAACCAATGGCAATAGCTGTTTTGCATATAATGGTAAGACAAACTTAATGTGAATGTATGAGCTCCCAGAGAAGACACTGCTACTGTGGAGCCTCTTCACCACGTCTTCCTGCTGCTGTGCTGCTCTGAACTAAGCCATGGTTTGGGCTTAGTGTGTTATCCAAATGGTTTGTCTTGCTCCAGGACAAACTATGAGCTGTAATCTAGGTTTCTTCTTGGGCTGACAGCTCATGGTTTGCCTAGAGCAAGAAAAACCATGGCTTAGTTCATGGCAGTGCAAAAGCAGAATGAGAACCAGGGGAGATCAGAAGTCATTATTTCACCTCAAGGAGCATTCATGCTTAGGCATTCATGCTAAGTCATGGTTTGGCTTAGTGTGAAGTGCAACATACAGGGTGAGCCCACTCTTCTGCCTTACATAATTACAGTCACAAGAGCTTGAATGCCTGAACTTTACTTGCTATCTGTGGTCTGTACGGTCCATTGTAAGCACTATGTGGATTAAGCATGCCATTAACACAGTTTTAAATTGCATACCATATGCAATATTATGTCAAATGAAAGGACCAGATTTTCTCCTTGATGATCTTTCTTTGGCTAAACTATTTTTGTTCTGTGTCATTGAATACCATGCTGGAGTCCTAAAACTACTATATAATTAATGTATTCCCAATTAGTACATTTTTTTAAACCCCCCCTCCATATATTCAGCACTTTCCCTTAGATGTTAATTAAGGAGTGTATAAATGTCACTTCAGGCTAAACACACACACACACACACACACACACACACACACACACACACACGACTCCATTAAGAATGCCAAACTGCAAGGGAACTGTAGTAAGAAATGTGAAAGGTTCTAGTAAAATCTAATTAAGGAACCAAAGGAGGTGATAGCCATTAAAGCAACTGGCCTAAGGGTCAATATTTCAAGCAGCAAAATATAAAATATATCTAGGAATGTTTGCTCTTACTTAACTTATTTGAATACTAACAATGGGATAGAAATGGGATTCTTAAGTTTGTTAAAAATAAGTGCAAATCCTGAGGGAAGTCAGACTTATCCACACATATCTAACGGCAGAATCGTAAGTATTCAGATGAAAACTATTGTTTTAAAATTACACTCCAATAAATATTAATAGATCTGTCTACACAAAAATAAACAAAGTTGCAACCAGGAATCCTGATCGCGTGCAAACACCCCACAACAATAAATAAATGCAAATGCTGGAATGAGACAAACTTAAACTACATTGCTTATAAACAAAACTGGGATGAGTAGCAGAGCAAAGGGCATCCCAACAAGCAAAGAGTACATGAACAAGACATTCACACAAAATGGTCTATGCATAGACGCTCAGAGGAACCACCCATATTGTACTCATAATCCTTTGTTATGTTTTATATTTAGCTGGTCTTATGTGCTGGTACATTGGAGGAGCTTTGTTGTTGCTTGGTTTGTGATGTCTTGCACTTTTGTGCTGTCTGACATAGTTGTTTTTGTGCTGATAGTCAATGCCAATCTCTCAGTATATTTCCACCTTCAGATAAGAACATAATCCAATGTTTTTCTTATGAAAGGAATGCTAGACACCCACGATCGCTGCTAGCCTCTCATAGTTAGATAGATACATTTGCAAATCAAAGTGGGGTCTGTTAAAGGCTCCAGCAATTAGATAGGTTGCTCTGGCAGGACTACTTAATAATATTCAGTCCCTTTCCTCTTTTTAGCCATCAAACACCTCTGGGCAATCCTTATATAAAACTTTAATCCCCTCCCAAGAAAACAGCATAGAATTTGCATTGTTCACTATTTATATAACCATGAATTTACTGCTGTTTTAGTGCTGAATTAAGAATTCTTGGTGTAAACTTATACCTGAATTTCACAAAACCATAGTTTTTAATCTCCAATAGTTTTCATCTTGTACCTCTGCAAAGTTTATTGAAATTATCAGGGAGGGAAACAGAAATAGTTTAACCTTATTGACAAGAGCAATAAGCTGATGCAAGACATGGGCTCTTTTAAAAAGCTTGATGTTTATATTTTCATCAGGATTGGTAGTAGAGCCCATGCTCTGCATGTGGAAGGTCTGGGTTCAATCCCTGGCATCTCCAGCTTAAAAATGAAGAGACAACAAAATGATCAGGGGGTGGGAACATCTTCCCTACAAGGAAATAGTTATGCATAGGGGACTTTTTATTTTTAGAAAAGGCAATTTAAGTGGATGCATGACAGAGGTTTCTAAAATGATGCCTTTCTTCCTCTGCCATCACACTATACCCTCAGGGTCATCAAAAGAAAATGATCAGCGAGAGAATGAAGACAGACAAAAGGAAATAATTCCGCAACAGATGGAACTCACTGCCACAAGATACAGTAATGTCCACTAGCTCCCATCAGAGAGGATTAGACTCTTGGAAGGCAAAGCCATTACTGGAGTCTAGACAGGAAGGCCACATGGAAGCTGAGGATTCAGAGGCACTCTGTGACTCCATACCAGTGGCAAGAAACTGTGGGAGGGGTCTATTGCCCTCAGGCCCTGCCTGAGCGCTTTCCAGAGGCATCTAGGTGGCCACTGTAGGAAACAGAATGCTGGACTAGACGGAGCTTTTGGTGTGATCCATCACTTATGTTCTTACAATGAAATAGTTTGAGCCATATAATTCCCTATGCAGTTCAAAGCAAACTGAGGGCATCCTTATTATTTTTGTGGCCCAAAACAGATTTATTTGTTTGAACCATTTATAAACAGCTTAACTACAGGCAGAGGGCCTTATCGGTAGTGACGCCCTCCCTGTGGAACACCCTCCCTTCAGATGTCAAGGAAATAAATAACTATCTGACTTTTAGAAGACAGGCAGCCTGTATCAGGACGTTTTTAATGTTTAATGTTTTAGTATGTTTCGATATATGCTGTGAGCCACCCAGTGTGGCTGGGGTATAATGGACGGGGTATAATAATAATAATAATAATAATAATAATAATATACGCTTATTTCTAAGTGGTGTACTGTTGCATGTTGCATTTTTAATTATGGGTGCTCACATATATGCATCATGATTTTTTGTTATAGAACTCCATACAGCCAGATCCTGTTTGTAGCTTTAATTCCTTTCTTTTGTATGTGTGTGGTGGTAGAGGAACCTTTAGTAATGTTTTGTAGTGTATTAAATAATTTCTTGCTTTACCATTTTGTCTGAACTCACAATAGTACAGGCAATCCTGAGAGCAATAACATTATCCAGTAGCATCCGCAGGTCACCAACTCTGTAGTAAGTCAACTCTACTTTCCAAGTAAGAGGCAAGACAACATCAGGGTGGTCAAGAGATTAGTCCTAAGGAACTATTTATGCTACAATTTCCAAGCTGCATTATCCCTGACCTGCAATGACTTGCTAGAACAGTTGCCCTCTTAAGGCACAAGAGATTTTCTGCCATTCTTCATTCATTTAAGTGGGTGCAGTTTGTATTTCTCATGTTTAGTCTCACAGTTCTATTTTAACAAACACAACATACTTCATATATGAAATAACTTGCTTTTTAAAATTCATTCTATTTCCAGAAAAAAAAGGAAGAAACAGATGCTAGACTCTATGGGGCACCAAAAGTTTCATATTAAAATACTGATAATAATTCCATCTTGTTATACTGTTGCTGGGGGAGGGGTTTACTTTTAAACCAGTCTGTGGAAAATTGGGAAGCTAAAGTGAAGTTTGTTAAATACACATACAGTAATGCTTTTCAAAGTAAAGTTTATGGGTCCCCCCCTTATTTTGCCATAACATATTTCTGCCTCGATTACAAGTGGCCCATGTGTGTTTCAAACACACCTTATCTCTTTAAAATAAATGGCAGTAGTAAGAATAAAAAGACTGAGATTTGGGTAAAAACATGCTCTGAAATGCATCTTTTATTACTGAGCCATACCACTTTACAAATTTCCTATCAGAAGCAACTATGAGATTAATATTTGTACATCATGATTGGTTTTAACTCCTCACTACTTGTGTTGATAACAATATTAAAGAACTGGAACACCCTCAGGTTTGTTTTTCAAAGTATGTATAGTTTGTCACATGCAACCCTGGTGTTACCCTTGATTAAAATGGGCACTCTTTATTCCTTACTCAAGTGGGATTTGCCTTTACTAACACCGCTATCATGCTGAGAGAAAGGTCACAGCCAAATCAACTTATATTGTGTGTGCATTGTGCATATATGCAAGAGAATTATCAGACGTCCCCAGGGATGTAAATATTCCCAACCAGTACCGCTTGGAAGATAATCATGCAACACTTCAACTCATAATTATTAAAGCAGAACACATATTATAACTCCCAGTCCAGAAAGCCATAGAATACAAGCTAACTTTAAAAAAACCAAAAGCTTAGATCAAATTGTTTGAGGAGGAGGAGCTGCTGTTGCAGCAGCCACCAGGCCCTAGTTAAGAGCAGTATTCCACAAAGGCTCTCCGGGATAAAACTGTCTTTGAAAAGAAAGCATCAAAGGGGCCAGGCCAGGATGGGCCTGTGTGGTGGAGGTGGCTCACCCTCCCAACATATGGGGGGAACTACGGCACACCAACCAGAGCACCTGATCGGCTTTGTTGGTGCACTTGTGCAGCGCCAACCTCACCACTGTTCTGCCCCGCCCTATCCAGGTAAGATGCAGCAATACCCCTGTCATGAAGAAGGCTCCACCCCATTGAATTGGACTGCTATTTAGCCAGACACACCTCTCTCGGAGGTTGCTAAATAACAACTAAATAATGGCAAGGATGTTATTTTTCTGCCAGTGGCGTAGCGTGGCTTGTCAGCACCCGGGGCAAGGCAAGTAATTTGCGCCCCCTAACCCATGGATTTGCGCCCCCTAACCCTAACCCCGAGATGTTGCGCCCGGTGCGGCCGGCCCCCCCTGCACCCCCCACGCTACGCCACTGTTTTCTGCCTCTTCAAGTGACTGCAGCACAATATCGACTGCCTGGTGGTGTTCTAGTACCCACTCAATTACATGGTTACCAAATGATTAGTCATAGCTTCTAATTCAGGGGTAGGCAACCTAAGGCCTTGGGGGGGGGGGGCGGATGTGGCCCAATTGCCTTCTCAATCCGGCGCATGGATGGTCCAGGAATCTGGGTTTTACATGAGTAGAATGTGTCCTTTTATTTAAAATGCATCTCTGGGTTATTTGTGGGGCATAGGATTTCGTTCATTTTTTTTTCCTTTCAGAATATAGTCTGGCTCCCCACAAGGTCTGAGGGACAGTGGACCAGCCCCCTGCTGAAAAAGTTTGCTGACCCCTGTTCTAATTAGTTTAACTAATGGGAAAGCGATGGAGTACTGCAAGAACTTGCATGCCACACTAGTGGTCTCCCTCGTCGCAAGCTGCCCCCTTCCTTAAGCCAACACACCCCTCACCTCAGCAAGCCAACGCTTGCAGCTAGAACAGAAAGGAAGGACGGGGTCAGCTATGATGTGCTGGAGGCCAAAGGGTCAGTTTAGACACACTGTTTTGCTACACAAAAGCAGGAACAGTTTGAGACTGCTTGGTAGCAGAGATATTCTTTAGCAGCTGCTCAAAGCAGAAGGGGAACCAAGAGAAAGAGAAAGACTGGGAAGCTGTGGAGGTTCAAAGAGAGTCCCTCTCTTGGGGAGAGAAAGAGCAGAGGACAAGGGGGAGTAGTTCCCTTCCCCTTCCCCAGTCAAAAAAGGAGGCTTTATTTGCTATTGCTTGTCCTTGCATGCCCTCTAGTGGTTACTAACAGGAGTGCAATAACCCAAAGGCTTATTAATGCCAAGAAGGCTTTTTAAAAAATTATTACGCAGCCCTTGCCTGGCCCCTCTCTCAGAAGAACTGGGGAACCCCTTCCGTTTTTCCTCTTTGTGTTATTAAAAGCTTAAGTGCCCAATGAAAGCCATCCCTGCTGGGAGTTGGGAGTCCAGCATAGCACCACTCTCATAAGAATGTGCAAGCTTCTGTTTCCACACTCTTGCTCTTTCCATGACCAGAGCTTGCATAAAGCCTTCTGTGCAATGAAGTATGAAGGCAGACGTTTTCCCCATCTCCCTCACACTAGAACATCCAGTGCCCCAGAAAAGCCGCTCCCAATGGTGGGGGGGGGGGATCTTTTGAACATTGTGGAATATGACATGGGGGAGAATAATGGGAAGGGAAAAGCTGGTGCAAATTGCAGAGGCACCCTCTATCATTCCAATGCATTTACATCGTCTTGTGATGCGGAGTGAGTGCCTTAATAACGTTCCAGTTTCAAGACTGTCTAGAATATGTACATTATAGGTGGTTATCACTCCTATTTATTTCTATTCAGAATACAAAAACCCTTCTACAATCAGACCCGATTAAAGGTCTGAAAAGCAAGAGAGCCAGCCAATCTTTTTAAAAATTATGCAGACAGTATTCAAATGAATGTCTCCACAAAGGAAGATCTATATGCTGCACAACAGGTGACTGAACTCTCCAGAAAAGTTTGTGATCATTACAACATAAATGAGGAATGCTTCACCACCACCCCGTCAGGGACTGCATGCCAGTGGTGGACAGGAGCCCAAGACAGTGGTTGGCAGCAGAGCCGTCTTTCCTATTGGGCTTACTGGCACATTGGGCCAGAGCGCTGGCCTCTCAAGGGCGCTCCAGCGAGTGTGGGAGCTGTGTGGCTTTGCCGGCAGCCTCCCTTTTCCCTACATGCACTCCAGCTGTGCCCTGTCAACCATATGGCTGGCAGGCGTGCAGCTTCCTTCCCAAGCCTCCACGGGAGGAGAGCAATCCCCGCAGAGGCTTGGAGAAAGGTTGACAACTCTGGGAAACGGGGGGCGGTGGCGCTGAAGGGATCTTTGAACCACGGTGCTGGATATGCTTAAGATGGCCCTGGTTCGTAGGACTACCCCTTTTATCCCCCCTAATTTCTGCCACCCTCTTTCATCTCTGTCTCCCCGTCTCTTTCTCTATCTCTCCCCCTTCCCAATCTTCTTACCTAGTAGGTTGCTGGGGGGAAGGAGAGGTTGCTCCTGCAAAAGATCTGAACTGCTCACTAGTGGAAGACTTCCCTCCTTTGTTATTCCATCACTTCATCTATTCTGGTTTTTCTATTCCCCCTCACCAGCATGAAATGAGCCCTTTGGCAGTCCATTCCTGATTTCAGAAAGGTAAACAGGTACCCTAACAATTCATTAGAGGGATACCTCAAGACATGCCCATTCGCCTTTCAGCGGGTATTGATATATGCGGCTCAGTAACTTAAATCATAACCAAACCAAAACAACTTTCTGCCTGTGGTTCCTGAGTGACACATTTGACCTGTATAAAAGTAATGCTTTAGACTCACAAAATTTTCTGTTTTACCCATTGTTGCCATTGTATCACCAATACAAATAAGAGACAAAAAAAATAACCACTAAATGGAATCCCCACATCCCAATGAGCAATTATCTACCTACCTACCTACCTACCTACCTATAGTATATCATCTAAACATATTTTAAATAAACATATATTGATATATTTTCTATTACTGAGCCAGCACTTAGGATGTGGAAGCTTTCCAATCACCATAAAACTAGATTATGCTAGCAGTTTCCTGTAAGGATAAACGTGAATAAGAAATAAGAGGAGCCACTCGTCCTATTTCTTAACACCTCCTATGCCTTTCAGCAGGAACGCTAGCTAGGAATTTGCTCTCCTTTAAGTACAAAAGGACTCCAAGGGATTTATTACCTACGATTTAGTACTCTAGTGAATCATAGCACAGCTTTTTAAAAGGAACGGAAAAAGAAAGGCCAAAAGATTTATATCATTTAAAGCATATTAGCATTTAAAATCCTTCACTTGGGAGCTTCATTGCAGATATTCTGTCTTTTTTACAAAATAAATCGCACACAATTAATGAGAAAATAAAATAGGCACGCTACCATAGTGCTAACTGATCAGCACAGTGCTTTCTACTAATGGAAATAGGGGTGTGTTTTTTTTTTTTTTTCAAAGAAACATTTCAGATTAAAGGTGTGTGTGGTGGGAGATAAGGGCTCATAATTTGATGCCAACAATATCATATGGATACTGCACAGGTGTGTGGTTTAGGGGCATGTCTAGGCAAGAGAAAAGCTAAAAATGAAGTATCCCAAAGAGCAGCACTACCAGGCTGGATTTACTATGCTCACCTAAAATAAAATACTATCAGTCCCTTTATACACCATCATAACTGGAATTTCATATATCACTATGGGGCATCATACCCCCCCTTCAGTTTTAAAATATTTATGACACAGTGCCCATGGATGATGTGAAGTACAAAGGAGTCCCCTCTTTACAACTCAAGCTACCCCTCTAATTATACTCTGTATTAAAACAATTGTATTAATGTACCATTAACAAAATCCACTTGCAGAAAAACCAGAAGTTTACAACAATGTAATACCTGCTGTAGGAGAGTTTGCATGATGAGATTTTTTTGGCAAATTAAAGATCTGTTCACCAGGATCAGGCGGTGGAATAGCATCTTGGCCTTGCCTGGCCTCCACTGGATCATATTCTTTCCCATCATAGTTAGCATCAAAGAATTTCTTAAACCACTGTATGAAATCCAAGTTGTCTTGGAAGCGCCCCTTCACTAATTTCTCCACTGGAATAACCTGCACAAAACAAAGCAAGACACACCAGTGATTTAAAGTGATAACTGAGGCGTTTCAGTGCCAATTCATTTAAGAATTTTAAAACCATACATTGTCTAACAAAACAATATCCAGTGCCATATATCTTATTCTGTTTTACTGAGTTAGACGGCAGCCTCATCTTAAGACATCCTCAGAGTAATATTACTTTATTTCTTCTACTTCTGCTGCTGCTACTACTACTTCTTCTTTTGAGATTTGCTAGACAGAGAGAGCATATGTTTTGAAGGGCTGGATAAAAATTGTTCGAATAAATCAATGAAATAAAAATTGAGAAATATAGTGAGCCAGAAAACACCTCTGAAATATATGACTATAAGTTATCCTATAAAAACTCTGTCATAACATGTTCTATAGTTACCTTATCCACATTCATTCGTTTAAATGATGCTTGTAGAAGTTTGAAGTTATGAATATATTCATGTTCCAGCTTTGCTTGAAATTTAACTTTCTTCAAGCTAATACAGCCCGGGAACAACATATCCATGAACTGGCAGTAAGCTGCACCTGAAACAAGAACAAGAAAACACAGCATATTACCGTATTTTTCGCACCATAGGGCGCACCGGACCATAGGGCGCACCCAGTTTTTTTGGGGGGAAATAAAGGGGGAAAATTATTTCCCCCCCAGGCACGGGGCTGGGGCGGGGGAAGCTCGAGCTTCCCCCGACCCCAGGCACGGGGCTGGGGCGGGGGAAGCTCGAGCTTCCCCCGACCCCAGCCCCCAAACAGGCAGCTCTCTGCAAGCTGTGGGAGCACTCCCGCTGCTTGCGGAGAGGTCCGCGAAGCCTGGGTGCGCTGAGCTCAGCGCGCGCAGGCTTCGGCATGCAGGCAAGTCTCCGCAAGCAGCGGAAGCCCAGCGCTGGGCTCCCGCTGCTTGCGGAGAGGTGTGCGAAGCTTGGAGAGCGTGAGGGGTCGGTGCACACCGACCCCTCTCACTCTCAAGGCTTCAGCGAAAGCCTGCATTCGCACCATAGGACGCACACACATTTCCCCTTCATTTTTGGAGGGGGAAAAGTGCGTCCTATGGTGCGAAAAATACGGTAATCACAATGCAAGTCACTGAAATGGTAAACATTTGTTCACAGAAGACAAAGTAACCGGGCTTACAATCTGCTGCTGCAATATTGTGCATGCATAAAATCCGTATCTCATCTTAGTACTGAATACATGCAAAATGCAGAGTTATTTTTATACACTGGGCAAATCTTTTAAGACGGTTTTCTAGTTAAATCAGCATCATTAACAGAGAAGGGCAAACTGAATGGGGAACCACATGTTGAGATTCCTTCACTGCAGGGGGCGTGAATAGATGACCCTTGGTGGTCCCTTCCAACTCTATGTTCTTTGACACATCCATTGGATTTAGGTTCCATTGATTTTGTATGACACGTTCTTCTAAATCATGCATAAAATAGAGACACAGGACTCTGTAATTAACCAATAGGATGCTAGATTGTATGCCTCTGAATCCTAGTTGTTGGGGATCATGAGGGAGAGGGTGCTATTGCACTCATCCTGCTTGTGCGCTTCCCATAAGCATCTGGTCAGCCCCTGTGAGAATAGACTGCTGGACTAGATGAGACTTTAGAAGAGCACTGCTTCATCAGACTAATGCACTTAGGTTGTGTTTTGTTTACAGCAGGGGTGGGAAGAGGATCTAGCAGGCAGGCAGAGCCTGAGCTCCCCCCATGAGCCATTGTGACAGGGGGGCGGGGCAGCTGATCCCAGTGGTTCTTGGCAGCCAGCCCTACTTGCCAAGGCACAATTGGGAGTGCACTTCAAGCTTCCTGGTGGTTCCTCTGCAGTCACATTTTGACCTGCCCCATCCTATGATGTCAGGTGTAGGGCAGGTGACTTGGGGAAAAAGTATCATGGGCTGAACCAGGACCCCCTACTAGGTCTAATTTGGCCCAAAGGCCACAGTTTCCCCATGGCCATCAATTCCAAGAAGCCACTTCCATTGTTAGGAAACTAGGACAAGGAATACTGAGCATATGGCAAGGATGAAAAGGAGCTGGGAGGCAAAGACACCAAATTGGAGAAGGGTCTCCGTTAAAGAGGCAGAAAGGTTCTGCTAGGTTTCTGTTTTTGAGTTCTCAAGATGATGGCCTGCAGTGGAGAGAACGTGCTGGACTATCAAGGGTCAAATTTTTCCAGCTGTCCCACCTCAACCCATTGGCTAGAGATCCTTATAAGAAGGAGCTGTTCCCTAAGGATTTATTCCTGCTCCCTCTCAACATCTTTTTCTTTGGGGTGGGGGCTGCCCTTTGCCTTTCGTCAGGAATATGAATGTATTTGGCTTTTAGTTGTTGTTTCTTAACTATAACATTTTGCTGCATTAAATTTTTTTGTAAGTTGCTGTGGGTTTTTTTTTTTTACTTGAATTTTGTATTTATGTGTTACCCTTTGCGAGCTGCCTTGGGGGCCTTTTATGGCCAAAAGTTATAGAAATAAACAGAAACAACAGAAACAAGCAATAATGATGGTGGCAGATGCTTTCAGCTTGCATACATATAGATGAGGATCAGAGTTCTCATTCAGACTTCCGCAGACTGGTGCAAGTCCTACCAGTCAGCATTAAAATCCTGTACACCATTACATGAAGTTCCACTGAGATGAGTGGAGCTTTTGCTAAGTATATACACAAATCTTTTTTTTGTCTTAATTCACTGCTTACAGGTATTTACAACACAAAATGTGTGTGCATGGCTATTGGAACAACTTGTACATTTGTTTGCACCTGCCAAGTTTAATATATACAACTGCGGCACAGACTACTTGCCCATTATCAGCACTATTCAATTAGTGTTCACAGGCCATCATTCCTTGCCCCTTAATATTCAGCTAGCTTTGTTGCCAATGACAGATACTTGTGTTTCTCCCTCTCCCTCGCATCTGTTTTGTCCTTCCTATTCAGGAACCCAATTTCATGATAATCTTCTATACAAATACTGAAGATGGGGAGAAGAGAGAAAGGAGAACTGCAGGCGGTTGACTTATTAACACACACACACACACACACACACACACACACACTCTTCCCAATTCAAAGTATAATATTTCTTTAAAGCAGATGTCTGCCTATAGAACCTTTCCGGTTAGTTTACACAAAATGTAGAACACTCCTCAAACCTGATTTGGAAGTAGAACCTGTCATCACATGAAACAGTGAAAAGGAACAACATGTTAAGAGAATACTAATCCACATTATGGGATTTGGAAGATATGCCCTCAAGAGGCATGTAGCAATAACCCTAGCTAGTATTAAAAGCCATAAGCAAGAGAATCAGCAGAAGAATAACATAATTAGAAGATAACTGCTTTGGAAACTAACCTTTTATGAACCACAAAAATGAGCCCATACCAGGAACTGCACAAACTAAATGTTTGCTTCAGGCACACCCTCCTCAATATGCTATTTTTGTTGGGAGAGGTAAATAACAATGACTGTGTTCTCATGTATAATACTAACATGTTTTGTGCTGTCTGAATAATATATTGTTTAGGCTCATGTATGTCACACTGACTCCTGCCAACCTAGCAGTTCGAAAGCACATCAAAGTGCAAGTAGATAAATAGGTACCGCTCCAGCGGGAAGGTAAACGGCGTTTCCATGCGCTGCTCTGGTTCGCCAGAAGCGACTTAGTAATGCTGGCCACCTGAACTGGAAGCTATACGCCGGCTCCCTCGGCCGATAAAGCGAGATGAGCGCCGCAACCCCAGAGTCGGCCACGACTGGACCTAACGGTCAGGGGTCCCTTTACCCTTTACCTTTATGTCACACTCAACACTCCTTCTCCCACATGGCCAGAAGGACGTGGACATCTGCTGCATTTAGTTTCGCTTTCCATGCATCTTAGTTTGTCCTCACTTACAAACCAGAGATCTGTAAACAAATTATGGTTGAACAAACCAGCTTCATAACCCATGGGTTGAAGCTGACTTGGTTTGAAGTTGACTTGTTTTCAAATCAGCCAGAATTTGTTTTAAACCATGATCTCTGGTTCATAATAAAGCCAGAGCAGGATTCAGGGAGATTGAAACTAAATGCTTCAGTAAATGTTTTAAAAGCTTTAATGGATTTGTTGTTGTTTTGGGCAGTAGATGTTACTTGTTCTTAAGGTACTTGATTTAGGATTTATGGCATAAGGGTGGATTAAATCTCTAGCTGAGAGAGCACAGGGCTCAATGCTGGAAGTCATTTCCACAAATGGAAGCTATTACTATAATAATAATAATAATAATAATAATAATAATAATAATAATAATAATTTATTATTTATACCCCGCCCATCTGGCTGAGTTCCCCCAGCCACTCTGGGCGGCTCCCAATCAGTGTTAAAAACAGTACAGCATTACATATTAAAAACTTCCCTGAACAGGGCTGCCTTAAGATGTCTTCTGAATGTCAGGTAATTCTTTATCTCTTTGACATCTGATGGGAGAGCGTTCCACAGGGCGGGCGCCACTACCGAGAAGGCCCTCTGTCTGGTTCCCTGTAGCCTCACTTCTCGCAATGAGGGAACCGCCAGAAGGCCCTCGGCGCTGGATCTCAGTGTCCGGGCTGAACGATGGGGGTGGAGATGCTCCTTCAGGTATACAGGACCGAGGCCGTTTAGGGCTTTAAAGGTCAGCACCAACACTTTGAATCGTGCTCGGAAACGTACTGGGAGCCAGTGCAGATCTCTCAGAACCGGTGTTATGTGGTCCCAGCGGCCACTCCCAGTCACCAGTCTAGCTGCCGCATTCTGGATTAATTGCAGTTTCCGGGTCACCTTCAAAGGTAGCCCCACGTAGAGCGCGTTGCAGTAGTCCAAGCGTGAGATAACCAGAGCATGCACCACTCTGGCGAGACAGTCCGCGGGGAGGTAGGGTCTTAGCCTGCGTACCAGGTGGAGCTGGTAGACAGCTGCCCTGGACACAGAGTTAACCTGCGCCTCCATGGACAGCTGTGAGTCCAAAATGACTCCCAGGCTGCGCACCTGGTCCTTCAGGGGCACAGTTACCCCATTCAGGACCAGGGAATCCTCCACACCTGCCCGCCTCCTGTCCCCCCAAAACAGTACTTCTGTCTTGTCAGGATTCAACCTCAATCTGTTAGCCACCATCCAACCTCCAACCGCCTCCAGGTACTCACACAGGACCTTCACCGCCTTCACTGGTTCTGATTTAAAGGAGAGGTAGAGCTGGGTGTCATCTGCATACTGATGAACACCCAGTCCAAACCCCCTGATGATCTCTCCCAGCGGCTTCATATAGATGTTAAAAAGCATGGGGGAGAGGACGGAACCCTGAGGCACCCCACAAGTGAGGACCCAGGGGTCTGAACACTCATCCCCCACCACCACTTTCTGAACACGGCCCAGGAGGAAGGAGCGAAACCACTGTATAACAGTGCCCCCAGCTCCCAGCCCCTCTAGACGGTCCAGAAGGATGTTATGGTCGATGGTGTCAAAGGCCGCTGAGAGATCCAGCAGAACTAGGAAACAGCTCTCACCTTTGTCCCTAGCCCGCCGGAGATCATCAACCAGCGCGACCAAGGCAGTTTCAGTCCCATGGTGAGGCCTGAATCCCGATTGGAAGGGATCCAAATGGTCCGTTTCCTCCAGGCGTGCTTGGAGTTGTTCAGCAACCACCCGCTCAATCACCTTGCCCAAGAATGGCAGATTTGAGACTGGGCGATAGTTGGCCAAATTGGCCGGGTCTAAAGATGTTTTTTTAAGAAGCGGTTTAATGACCGCCTCTTTCAGCGGGTCTGGGAAGGCTCCCTCACAGAGGGAAGCATTCACCACCCCGCAAAGCCCATCGCCCAGCCCTTCCCGGCTCGCTTTTATCAGCCAGGATGGGCAAGGATCAAGGAGACAGGTGGTCGGTTTCACTCGTCCAAGCAGCCTGTCCACATCCTCGGAGGTAACAGATTGGAATTGATCCCATATAACAGGACCAGACAGAACTCTAGCACTCTCCCGCCCTGGCCCTGCTCCCACTGTGGAGTCTACCTCCTTCTGAATCTGAGCGATTTTATCTGCAAAAAACTTTGCAAAAGCATTGCAGGAGATCTTGGGGTCCCTACCAGGCCCCGGTGGTACAGGTGGTTCCGATAAACTGCGAACCACCTGAAAAAGTCTCCTGCTGCTGTTTTCTGCAGATGCAATGGAGGCGGCGAAAAAGGCCCTCTTCGCCGTCGCCATTGCCACTTGGTAGGCTCGACGTTGAGCTCTAACCCGTGTCCGGTCTGATTCAGAATGAGTTTTCCGCCACCGGCGCTCTAGCCGTCTCAACGATTGTTTCATCACCCTCAGCTCCGGGGAAAACCACGGGGCTGTCTGGGCTCCATGCAATCGGAGAGGGCGCTTCGGAGCCAGACAGTCAATAGCCCTGGTTAACTCCGCATTCCAGCGTGCCACCAGGGAATCAGCTGAAAGGCCATCAACTTGGGATAAAGCATCCCCTACCACTCTCTGGAAGCCAATTGGATCCATTAAGTGGCGGGGGCGGACCATCCGAATCGGTCCCACCTCCCTGCAGAGGGGAAGGGTTGCGGAGAAGTCCAGTTGCACCAGGAAGTGATCTGACCATGGCACTTCTTTTGTTTCGCTTTTAGTTAATGTCAGATCACCAACATCCGTAGAGGTAAACACCAAGTCTAAGGCATGTCCGTGGCTATGAGTTGGGCCAGACTTATTCAGGGACAGCCCCATGGAGGCCATGCTTTCCACGAAGTCCCGAGCGGCCCCTTGTAAGGTCGTGTCGGCATGGATGTTAAAATCCCCCAGGACAACCAAGCTAGGTGTCTCCAGGAGCATATCCGCCACGACCTGAAGCAGCTCGGGCAGGGAATCCTTGGTGCAGCGGGGAGGTCGGTACACCAGTAGGAATCCTGTACTGCCCCTATTGCCCAACTTCCAGAACATGCACTCAGAAAACTGGGTCTTCCCAATAGGACGCCTGGTGCAGACTAATGACTTCCTAAAAATCACTGCAACCCCCCCTCCCCGCCCACATGACCTGGGTTGCTGTGCGTAAGAGAAACCTGGTGGGCAGGCAGCGGCAAGGACAGGCCCATCTGCCTCATCCAACCAGGTCTCTGTCACACATGCCAGGTCAAATCCTCCATCCACAATCAGGTCGTGGATGGCAGTGGTTTTATTCATCATTGACCTGGCATTGCACAGCAACACTTTCAGGTCATGTGGGTTTCCCTTGCTGATTACTGTATCCTTCCGGTCAGGACCAGACCTGGAGGCAGGGATAGTCCTCAAACAACGACTAAACCTGCCTCCTCGGTAATGACATGGTCTGGTCTTAGCATAACTCCTCCTCCTGCCCGTGATCACTGAGATCGGGTGTCCCAATACATCTGCCCCTGTGGAACCTGCCCCACCCAATCTATTGACTGAGGCCCACTCCCAGGCAGCCATGACCCTTCCCCTTAAAAGGCAAAATACAAACTATATAATAATTTAACAGAATAATAATAATAATAAAACAAAACAAAACAAAACAAAACAAAGCAAGGAACAATAGTGCTGACTCAGTGCTTATCCCACCCCAAGCAAAAATAAAATAATGAAATAATATAATATTATAAAAAACAACAACTACCATTTAAAGTGCTGCAAATTAAAAGCGATTAAAACATTTAAAACCATTTTGTCCATTGCTGCCGGTAGCTGCTCAGGCCTCTAAACTGTAGTGGCAGTGCAGGCCCCGCCCCCTAGGCCGGATGGAGTTGGCAGGAGAGGGAGCGGTCCTCCCAACACTCACGCAAGCAGCAGCAGCAGCAGCAGCCGTGTCCCGGAGGCCTCTCTCAGGCCTCTTATTACCCTTATCACTATTGTGGAGACCAGAGACTGGGAAAACCTGACCCTCCAGATGCTGTTAGACCCTAACTCCCATCGGCCCCAGCTGGATGGGCAATGGCCAGGGTTCATGAGAGCTGGAGGCAAGCAACAGCTGGAAGACTAGAGGTACCACACCCATGGTGCAGAGAACAGCTGACGTTTCAGAGTAGGAAAACCACAGAACTCTGCACATGATTAAAAGGTACTCTTTCCTTTGTTAGTACTGGACAATTACTGGTGTGGAGAAGGAAGCAACTATTTAAAAAATGTTCCAAAAGTCATCAGTTGTCACTGCAAAGGACCCTAACCAGAGCTGTCAGCATTAAATATACTTTTTGGGGGGCATCTTTCTGAAAGTGGTCCAGTATTTCCTATGATATCATAATGTGCTTTAGTTCCTCTGGGGTATTGATTTAGTCATCAATGTTTTCAATATTTGCAGGCTGGGTTACAGATTGTATTTGCAAACGTGGCTGTGTTGGCTACATGCATGAGTGGTAACTTCTTTTTGACCCAATTAGAATGCAGAAATTCTATACTGCTTCTAGAACTGAACAGAAGGCAACAGACAGCAGATTATACCACTGCTAGTCATTACACAGATCTGGCAAACTAACCCTTCCTTTTCGTTAACTTCCATTACATGTTTGTTTACATGTCACGGCCTATCAAGCGTCATCACAAAAAGACTCCTTAACTAATTCGGCATAGCAGGCCAAATATTGCTATTTTTGAAGTTTTATTTATTTTATTTTTTTAAGGAAAGAAACAAAGGAACATAACTGCAGTTTGACCAACTTCACAGTATATACTGTCACTAATACGTACAGCCTTCAGAAGCTGATAAAATAATAATTCAAGCTTGGTTTAACAATCAATCTCTGTTCACAGGAAATTCTTGGAATTGTAGCTCTGGAAGGGTAATAGGGGGCTCATAACAATTCTCTGAACCTTTATGAAACTACGGCTCCCAAGATTCTTTGGGAGAAGCCATTACTGTTTAAAGTATTATCATACTGCTTTAAATGTATGGCCTAGGTGTCCAACAAATCTATAGAAACTATCAGACACAGAAGGCGGATATAAAGTTGGGTGATATATTTATGTCTCCTTCTACACAAGTGCCATAAGAACCCTGAATCTTATAGTCAGGCACAGAATTCAGCTTTTATCCCAAAAGACACAGCTTTCTTTAAAAAGACAAATGAACAAACCTGGTGATAATCAGAAAGGGCAGAAGGGTTGCTGAGAACGATTAAGCTGGAAGCAAAGCTCCAGTTCCCTTTATAACACTTTACTATGACTGGTAAGAGCGGAATAAATAGAAAAAACAGAACAGAATCAGCATGCTGAATTATGTTAAGGGTGTGCAAATTTGCTTAACATGTACCATCTAAACAGGATGAGGAATTCAGCTTTGATTGGCACAGAATTTGTGTTACCCAAACACATGATATATACTGTCTAGATTCGATTAAACTTTCTGTTAAGCTGCTAAGAGTTCTATCTGTCTGATGCTATTCTGATTCACTAATTTGTACATGGAAACTGCTGTATGTATGTGGCTGGTTGCAATGGGAGGGGTGTGTGCAAGAAGACTAACTCTCCTGGGCCTTGACACATAATAATAATAATAATAATAATAATTTATTATTTATACCCCGCCCATCTGGCTGGGCCTCCCCAGCCACTCTGGGCGGCTTCCAAAAGAATATTAAAATACTATGATACATCAAACATTAAAAGCATCCCTGAACAGGGCTGCCTTCAGATGTCTTCTAAAAGTCTGGTAGTTGTTGTTCTCTTTGACATCTGGTGGGAGGGCATTCCACAAGGAGGGCGCCACTACCGAAAAGGCCCTCTGCCTGGTTCCCTGTAACTTGGCTTCTCGCAGTGAGGGAACCGCCAGAAGGCCCTTGGTGCTGGACCTCAGTGTCCGGGTAGAACGATGGGGGTGGAGACGCTCCTTCAGGTATACTGGACCGAGGCCGTTTAGGGCTTTAAAGGTCAGCACCAACACTTTGAATTGTGCTCGGAAACGTACTGGGAGCCAATGTAGGTCTTTCAAGACCGGTGTTATATGGTCTCGGTGGCCGCTCCCTGTCACATCATTCCTTACATCTCTCTTCAGCACCACTCCCATGGCCCAGAAAATTCTTAAGTGTCACATGGCTTCTTCTCCCTGTTAGATTCAGCTCAGGTATGGTGAGGGAGTTCTCCCCCTACGCCCAATCCAGTAAGACATCGTGGCCGTATTAGCTTAGGAGTCACGTTTGTTGCACCTTTGCAACAAAGCCAAAACCTGGCAGCTGCTGTTGCTATGACCTCTGAGTGTCTCTCATGTTCATCTTTGTGGGTATGTGGGTGTGTCACACAACCAGAAGAGATCCCAGACAACTGGCTTTTGAGCACGAATTATTTTTCTACCAAGAATACATGCGCACGCGTGCACACACACACACACAGTTTCCAAAGAAGAACATGGTATAGTTGGTAAGCTGGGGACAGCACACCCAGTACTCCTACTGTCAGGGACTGGGCAGAGGAGTAATAGTGGAGATGGCCTCCCCATCCTGACCCTTCCAGGGAGGAGGAGGAGGAAGACAGTATAGATTTACAACAAGGGTTTGAAGGAGATAATAGCTCAGAGGCAGATGAAGGGAAAAGTTGGGAAATCATGGGAGAGCCAAAATACACCCAGCTGACATGTTGTCATTAGAAAGCATTCCAGACCCTCCATCTCCCAGAACCCGGCAAGCCTTAAAAATAGGAGAGCACAGAACTCAAAGACAGAAGGCGTGTAGCAGCACCCGTAGAGGAGATGATTATGATGACGATGACGAATGAGGAAGTGGGAGAGAGGGGGGTGGAGGTTCACTCAGGACACCACCATTATCCAAGAGGCTGGGTTCTACAGCCTGTCTCTGTAAAGTTTGAAATAAAAAAGGACTGTAAGAATCTTTTCCTTGTCTTTATACTTTCCTGAGCAACCAGCCAGCAGCCACTGGCAGCATCCTGACACCTACACCTCTTGCACTGCTGAACAGGTAAGTGCAGTCAGAGCTCAAAACGCTGGTCATCAGTGTGGGCAGGGGCGATATCTAAGCACTCCTTCCTTCTGTTCTCTATGTAATCAGTGAAGTCAGAACTGACATAGTTTGCCAGCTGACTGATGGGTGGAGACAGGAATATCCTTGTGGATTAAGTGAGTACATAATTATGTGTGAACACTTTTGGATGGAGGCCCATATCACCATATAAAAGATGTGCTTATCTGAATACACAACTTGCAAATACTTTCTTGTTGAAATAAAAGTTACTGCCTTCACTTTAATGCATCCCACTCCTTCACATGTATGACCACTTACATACAGAAAGCTATTTCCCAAAAGAACTATAATATAAAAGGGTCTGGACATCAGAATCTTAGGAGTCTACTAGGTAGCAGCTGAGCAACAAGCTCTCTACAAATTCACAGATGGGACCCACACAGCAGCATCTTGCAATAAAGAATGCATGATGTTACGTTTTGGCAAGAACAGAAATAGCCGCAGAGCAAAAGCAGATTTGTTTCACAGTGACAACATTCCAAACTTGTGAAAGAAACTTGTTAACATTCTTACTTATGAAAGCTTTTTAGATACTTAGTTGGACAATGAGTTTTGAGAAAGAGCACTGTATGTTGTTTACAAGTTGGTGTAATAGGTTTTCCCACCTCACCCCCCAACTCAACTCACACATATGAAAACAAGTTTCACCTAGTTCAGAGGCTGCACACAGCTAAAATACTGTATCAAATATACATACATATGGGAAATCTTTGGCTCTCCAGATGTCGCCAAACTACAACTCCCATCATCCCTGGCCAATGGCCATGCCAAGTCAAGTCAGGTCAAATCATTTTATTATGGCCAATGACCAGTATCAAGATAAAAATACCAATTACAAAATTTAAAAGCTCAAAGCGGTTAGAATGTCTTATTACTTCAACTAATTGGGAAATGTATTTTTAAAACTTATATTCAAACTTATACTAATTCTGGAAAAGAAGATCCTGGCCATCTTAAGGACCATCTCCCAATATGGCAGCCTGTATCTGTGTCTGAAATTGATAGTCTTGTAGCCCAACTAAAATCAGGGAAGGCCCCAGATCAGAATTTAATCCTACCACAAGTTATTAAAAATAATTTGGGCTTCTGGGCTCCTATTCTGGCCTCTCTCTTTATTTGCATCAGTCGATATGGACAAGCTCCCTTCAACTGAAGGTTGGCAGTCATAGTTCCCATTTTCAAAAAAAGGTCAAAGAACGATCTGGCAAACTACAGATCGACTAGTCTACTTAATACCATTAGCAAGTTCTATGCCAGACACGTAGGAAACTCTTGGATTGGCTGGAGCAAGAGAACATTCTAGCAGACAAAAAAGCTGGTTTTAGGAAAAGGTGATCTATTATCGATCAGTGTTTCATATTACATCATTTGATTAGAAAATATTCCTCTAGTGCAGCGGTTCTCAACCTGTGGGTCCCCAGATGTTGTTGGACTACAACTCCCATCATCTCTGACCTCTGGCCTTGCTAGCTAGGGGTGATGGGAGTTGTAGTTCAACAACATCTGGGGACCCACAGGTTGAGAAAGGCTGCTCTAGTGATACAACCTCTCTATATGCTGCCTTTATGGACTTTAGAGCAGCCTTTGACTCTATATCCTGACCCACCTTGTGGGAAAAACTGGATACATCTTTGATCAGCAGACAGTTACCCTATCTAATATGAACGTTACACAAAGGGACTTCTCTTAAAGTAAGATATACTCCCCAGGGGTCATCTTACTAGAGCAATTAAAACTGAGAAGGGAATTAAGCCAGGCTGCATACTGGCATTGGTCATTCTTTCTGGGGCTGATGGAGTCACAGTTCAACAACATCTGGAAGGCCAAAGGTTCCCCAGACCTGTCTAGATTTTGCTAATGCGATCAGAACGTAGAGGCCTATCTGAAAACCACATCCCTATAGATCTTGTGATTAATTTCAGGAAGTAAATTTACTGAAATAGAAGTATGGCTCGAGGATTTGCAGATAAGCAGCAATAATCACAAGAAAGTCAATACAGTAAAATAATTAAAAATCTGTAAACCAATGCAGCCTATGTAAAGAAGCAAGATCTGTTTAATCTCACTCTGCCTTGATCTAAATTCTCAGGAGAGCAAAGTGTAACCAATTAACCAAACATATCGCACAGCCTCCATTCCACAGCTATAGAGAGAATGTTCTTTCAATTAAAAGTACATATTGCTTTCACTCCATGAATTCACATTACAATTTTAATCTGGAACATAACTGGATCCTTTTAAAAAAAAAAGCTAACAGTGGAGTCAAGTTGTTTAACCTTTGATGATCTGCTACTATAACTATTGAGAAATAAGAATATGTGAAAGGCTTTAGAAAGACACCACAGGCACTATAGAAGTAAAATTACAGCAAGCAACATATAAACAGAACTGTAGGGTATATAACATATAAACAGAACTGCTAAGGAAATGTCTGGACAATCTGGATTTCTGAAGTGAGAATCTGCCAAAGCTTCTGGATTAGAGCAGAAACAATCACAGGGCCTTGCTAAATATGTGCTGAGTCATCTAATAAGATGCATTGCAAATCACACTAAGCCAAACCATGGCTTAGTTTGAACACCTAAATTTAAGAGTTCATGGAGACTAGATGGCAGCCTTCAGCAGCCCTCCTGCTAAACTAAGCTAAGGTTTGGTTTAGTTTGTTTTCCAAATCTGGACTTGTGGTTTTCTCCTTCAGGGACATACCATGAGCCCAGGTTTAGACAACACACTAAACCAAACCAAACCATGGCTTAGATTAGAACAGCATGGCAGTAGCAAGAATGGGGGAGTAAAATGGTCACAACCTCCTCTCCAGGAGCCCATGCATTTGCCAGGTTCGATTTCAGTTGCTGTTCCACCTAAGTGGTATCTCAAGTCTACAATCCAAATTTAGCCTTATCTGAATGTCATTAGCACCCCTACTGTAAACTACAACCCAAAATTAAAATATTAAATGGGAAGCAATCTAGATTTGTGCCAGAACTCAGCTCCAGAATCTGTTTTCAACATCAGGACTTCTGGATGCATATCAAGGAAGAATAGCCACACCAGGAATTAGGCAATATGTGTGTTATGACATCTGCCTTGAATCCCATTTTGCTATTTGCAATAATGGCAATAGTTTTGTCACTCTGTCTTCTCTGCCAGCCGTTGCATATCCTCTGCAGAGATGTATCCTGGGTTCCTCTACAATCTATGCTTATCCAGGAGTAAATATTAAAAACTCCATTTTGAAAATGAAGGTGCAATTTTCTTACACCCACAAGTTTCATGCTAACTGGAAACACATCTTGTTTTATCTTTTCTTTTTGCCATTCAATACTTTTAAAGGAGTGCTCCTAGATGTCACAGAAAGAAAATACCTAGGGTAAAAGCATGCAAAGGAAAAGCTGCTTACAGGCTATCTATTCTTCTTGGTTGTGTGTTTGTCTCTGCTAAGTAGGCAGAATGCAGAACAGGGTTCCCTGTGCTTTCTGACAGCCCACTTAACTGTTATGTGCCAAATGACCTCAGTTCTAAATTTAGCATGCAGATCTACTGACACTGATTTGTGAAAATGAAAGCTAAAGTCTTTTCCATGCATAGAAAGGCCTAACATTCTTAATTCGCGGTGTGTGCATGTTCTCATCGAGAAATGGATTTTTTTTGTCCCCAGGCAATAGGGTTGGGTCCTATATATATCCATGCACTTTTGGGAAAACCTGAGTAGAGTTAGATAGAGTATTCCAATTGCAGCTGAACAGGGTTGTTCAAATGCACAGAATGGAATGCAGAATCTTAAGAGACAAATAATTGTTCTCATAAGGGATGAATGAATCTGTCAGTTTCTTCTTTTGCTAATCCCAAGCTCAGATATCAGGAAAATTCATACACACTTAGATGAGCATTTCACCTCATACACAGTTTTGCAAGCAATTTTCTCCATTATAATGCTTTTTTTTTTTTTTACAACCCCTCCCCAATGTATACATTTTTATACACACTTTTGGTTGGAGAACTGCACTGCAAAATCCAGAGAAGCACAATTTTTTAAAAAATGAATACAGCTGTGCTTTGGTTTGCATATTGGTTTCAGAAGTGCATGTCAGGTAGATTTACATTCAAAATTAAACTGGACAAATTTCTGCTCCATTTCTAGTTTTTATCCCATCAATTATTTTAAGTAATATGTTACTGGACAAACATTTTATTTTGTATTGCCATTATTTTGATTTTTTCAAATGTTTTGATTCCCCCCCCCCCTTATTTTAAATTATTTCCATATCTTGCATTTTATTAAGTTACTTATAATTCGGACAAACTAACCCTTCATTCAAAAGTTGAATTTCCTCCTGCCTTTTAATTTTAGATTGCTCTATACCAGGCATAGGCAAACTCAGCCCTCCAGATGTTTTGGGACTACAACTCCCACGATCCCTAGCTAACAGGACCAGTGGTCAGAGATGATGGGGATTGTAGTTCCAACATCTGGAGGGCTAGTTTGCCTATGCCTGCTCTATGCAGTCAAACCAAAGTCTGAATGTGCCACTCTTTCTTCTTCTAGAGCTCCCTTCCTACCCTAGCAGACTTACTAGCTCTTGAAAAACAAAAATCTAGCACCTGTGTGCGGTATAGGTGTGGCCACCAGGCATATGAGAGTGTTTATATAACTACACAGCTATTTCATGTACACACATACCAGGTGTATAACACACATCTATGCAGCAATCTATTTTAAAAATGTAATGCTTTGAAGGAGGGCAAAGGAGTATCCAAAGATGAATCCATGGCCAAGAACCCAAATCACATGCAGAGTTCACCTACGAAATGAACCAGGCTAGATTACAGATGAAGACCACATACGATGTGTAATGTGGTCATGAAGTAATATACAGATCAAGTATTTACCCACTGTACACTGCTCTTCAAAAATAAGGACACACACATGGATGTGTTTTCTCACACTGTTCTGATACACAATCTCCCTTCCTCCCTCGGCCTAAGTATCTCTCACACACCCACACTCAAGGAACTTGTTCCTGATTTAGCTGCTGCTACTTATTCCTTGCCCCTTTCCTGTGTTGCTGCTTGTTCATTCAGAAGGGTACTCTACCTCGAAAAGGCTGCTGGGCTGGCCATAACAACAAGCTCAAACCTCAGCCTCCTGTAGGAGGCCAGAGCAGTAAATGAGCAAGGCTGCTAAACTGGCTCCTTTTTTGCTATCACTAGTGAGGGTGTGACTCAGGATAGAAGACAACCACTAGGAGTGATGCAGTACAGTGGTACCTCCGGTTGTGCTCGGGATCCATTCCGGAGCTCCGGTTGGATCCTGAGGTGTGCATATCTGGAGGTGTTGCTTCTGTGCATGTGCATGGTGCAAAAAACGCTTCTGCGCATGTGCGCATGGCGAAACCCGGAACAATACTTCCGGGTTTGCTGCATGCGTATTCCAAAGGATATGTAACCAGAGGTGAACATAAGTAGAGGTACCACTGTACTTGATAGCTGTTTCTCACATCTGCACAACTAGGGATGAGGTGAGCAGTCAAAGCAGAGGTGCTTCAATATATAGGTATCCCTGCTCAAAAGACTGAGTTGGCATGGAGCAAAGAGCAACTCACCACTGAAGACCCCCTAGTCCCAAGGCTTTTCAGTGCTGGGTCACTTTTACTACACTTATCAGCTATTTTAGAAGTGTACAGTGGATTTAAGTGTCCTTCAGAAATCAGATGGGGATCACCATTGATTTCAAGTGATGGGTGGGGGAAGATATGAGACTTTAACCTGCTGCATACCCTCAAAGGGCTAGTTGCAAGGTAGCATCAGAAGCAACCCACCCCTGAAGCTTTGGGCAAATCTGTGTATTGAAATGAATGGGGATATTACACCTCCATTGATTTCAATGGGAACACCAGGTTCTTCTAAGCATTGTTTTCCGAGCACTATTTTCTGTAAACAGTTGAAGGAAGTTGTCACAAAACCATGAACAATTGCAGGCGGACAACTCTTTGAAATGCTTGTGCATCCTTACTACAACACACACATACAGCTTGGCCTCTGGTTCATCATGAATGCAAAGGCAAAATAAATAAAACTAATATTTTTTTTAAGCAGAAATTGGACAGGCATGGGATTACTGACTTTTTATATATTTTTCAAAACAAGGGGCCTTCATACCTGCCAGGGTGGTTGTTTTCTGGTTAGTTGCCAACGTATTTCCCCAAATATAAATCCAGAATGCTACAACACTTCAAGCATTTTATACAATCCAATTATCTGGCTTGTTCTGAAGTTCACTGTTAATGCTAAGAAATGCTCCTGAATATTGCAGTGCTTCCCACACTCTCTCTTGCCCTTTGAAGTCTCCTGTAAATGCAGATATTTTATGGGGGCTAATGTTACGCTGCATGAAGACTGGAAACGCTTCAAGGAACACTCATTTTAAAAGGGGGGAGGGGAAGGAAGGAAGGAAGGAAAGAAGGATAAAAGACCAAATTAGATCAGCATAGCAGTTCAAAGATCTGCAGAGTACTACTGAATGACCCGCATACAGCTGGCTATTCGTCTGAAATTATTTCTTTGTCTTGTTCTATCTTACAAATGTACTTAAGTAGAAACAGTGAGAAAACCTGAAATACAGTACTGCAAAATTTCATTAGAACTCACAAGAATCCTAGCCTTCATTGGGAAAAGTTTCTGACCCTCATGACTTAAAAAGGAAACAGGATGCAATACCATGCTTTCAGAACCTGGCAAAACACAGTAACCCTAAGGTTAACCATGGTGAAGGTTAACACCAGTAGTGTCAGTGCTTCCCATTTAACAGGATTAAATGGCTGGGGGAAGGTAACACACAGAAGACTAGGAAGAGACTGGGAATGAGCATTCTTGAGCTGGGTCCCCCATGATTCATAGGGAGTGATTTGCGCATGCAGTGAAGGCATATAAAGGGAGCTCCCATTGATAATGATATTCAGATAATTTCACCTTCAAGAACTGATTCCAGCTTTCAGTTGTTTTCATAATAATAATAATAATAATAATAATAATAATAATAATATTGTAGATTTAGAGTACGTGGGGGAAATCAAAATATGAAACTTGGCAACAATCATGATACTACATTAATAACATCCATATTCAGTAGTTCACTATCTATATCTAACACAGCTCTAACGTTTGACACAGAGGATGGGCTCTTTAAGGACAAGTGGCCCTCACATGTTCTAAAAGCCAACATTTTAGGGCATGCAACTCTTAGCAATCAATGGTTTGTTTGTTTGTTTGTTTTACTAACTTTCTATACCACACTTCATCCGATGATCACAGGGCAGTTTACAATATGAAAACACAAAAATGCATAACATATATTATGAAATAGCACCCTAAAATTTATACTTTTATTGCAATCATTATGTGGTCTTCAGCAAGCATGGTAAAGTCTTCAGATACCACAGAACAACATTACAACTGCTAAGTGCAAACACTCCATCAGGAAATTGTATGTGAAGCAGGGTAAGAAAGCAGGCAACTTTAAAACCTGTTAGGGTTCTCTCCATATTTACACCCCACTATCTAAATACAAGAACAATGGAGAGTAACAGTTACAGGTGTGCAGGTCAGAAATAAAAGCAAAATAAATAAATGAAAGCTATGAAATTGGTGAATGAGGACCACTTACTAGAATTCCAAGAAACCGAATTAAGGCTACACTTTCCTTGTAACATGCCCTAAAATCATTATTAAAAAATGGTGGAGGAGAAGCCACAAAAGCATTATCTGCTTATCACATGTGATCAAGACAAGCAAAGCCACATTTACCATTCCACTGTTCAAAGCCTTTTCGCCCTAGCAAGTCTCGATCAATATATGGCATTGCCACAACCCAAAGATGCAGACCCTTGTTGGATTGAAAGCATGGCTGCAGCATGACTACTCAAGCTCAAAGCTAAACAATATATCAAAGACTGAAGCAATTCTGCTAGACATTCCTGCCAGCTAGTCTTTGATTCAGCAGCAGATCAATGTCCCAAGGTGCCAAAGAATGCACATCAAACAGAGCTACATGCAGGTTCACTTGGAAAAAATCCCTCATCTCAACTTGTTACTTGAAACCTTGGAAAGAGAGGTCTACAATCTACCGTACATAACAAGACAACCACCCTACTTTCTGTACCAAAATAAAATGTAACATTTCAATATTACAAGGTTCCAAGTAACACAAATGGGTTAAGGTTATCCTGTACTGTATTGTTCCAGTACATTATAAAGAGGCTCCATTTCTCTGTAAGACATTATCTTGCTGTCTACCCTCCTCTGGTTCTAACCATTTGTGTGATGATTTTTACCATGCAAATGATGTCCCAGATTTTAGTTGTCCATTCTCTCATAGATGGGGTTCTTTCTCCTATGCCCCTCCCTCATTTTGACAAATAATAAAGTATAGGTAAAGTATAGGTAAGTATAGTTCATTATTACTTTGATTTCCACAGATCAACTTTTCAAATAAAGGTGTGAATTTGTGATTCACACAGTATTTATTATATTATTTATATATTCATTTACAGACTGCCCTTCATCTAATTAGGATCAAAAGTGATGTTCACATTACAGTAAAAAAGCACTACACATAAAGCTCTTAACCAGTAAAGTTCAGACAGAAACAGCAATTGGCAACTAATGTCAAAATAGCTCTGTAAGTTACTGAAGTCCATCCTATAGATATGAATATTTAGAGAGCTAAAGAATTTTTTTTAAAAAATAATAAGAATGTGTATCCTTTAAAACGAATAACATCATGTAAAAAACACCGTAACACAGGCAAAAATACAAATATATGTGTCTGATACCGAGAAAGCTTTTATTCTTCTTCATTATTATTTACAGTATTTCTACACTGCTTGTCAGGCAGACCACTGATACAATGTTATTGATAAAATACCAGTTTTTTAAAAAAGTTGCATCTTACCTGAACATAGTTGTTCAACTTTTGTGTAGTTTAAAGCTACTATATCGTTCACCCATGCAATGATGTCATGTCTGCTCATAGTCTCTTGGGTTATAGAGGTAGAATACACGTTGACCGCCATTCCCCAACTGCAAAATCAAATAAACAGATATATAAGATTGGTTATAATTTTATGAGGCGCATGTTATCAACAATGTAATTCTCCCCTTACAATCTTCATGTCATAGAGGTCCTCTTAAGAGCTCCAAGCTCAGCTTTTGTTATTATTGAAACAGCATACAAATATAAAATCAAATCATATTTGAAAAACATTGTAAAGATTCTAGTTAGCACATCCTGAAACACTTTTAAGAAAATTAGCATTTAGGGTATATATTACGCCTCTAGGCACTTATCTCTTGGAAATGCTAAGTCACTGCATCACATAAAATTGCAACAAGACTCGTCTAATCAAAAGTGAGCCAGCCCTCTCTTAAGAAGGCTTTATCAGGAAGCTGAAATACATGTGTCAACCCCAGCCCCATTTTTTAACAGGAAAATGAGGAGTTGCATCTTTTTGTAATTGGTGTTTGACCAGAGACAGTATTTCAATGCATTCTTATCCTGAACTCTCTCCCCCAAAAGCAACATTTAATAGGTGTGACATGCATTTTCTTACTGTGCATATGGGTTTTTAACAGCATTCAGATCTTTATCTTATACTGGGACTTATCACCTGGTTTGGTAAATCTGTTTTACTTGGGAACTGGACTTACAGATTTACTAGGATGTGCTTATATTTTGAAATTCTGAAAGCATTTGCAAAATTAGGAGTGATGCACTATGTAATGCTCTATGTAAATATAAAGGTAAAGGTAAAGGTACCCCTGCCCGTACGGGCCAGTCTTGACAGACTCTGGGGTTGTGCGCCCATCTCACTTAAGAGGCCAGGGGCCAGCGCTGTCCGGAGACACTTCCGGGTCATGTGGCCAGCGTGACATTGCTGCTCTGGCGAGCCAGAGCCGCACACGGAAACGCCGTTTACCTTCCCGCTGGTAAGGGGTCCCTATTTATCTACTTGCACCCGGGGGTGCTTTCGAACTGCTAGGTTGGCAGGCGCTGAGACCGAGCAGTGGGAGCGCACCCCGCCGCGGGGATTCGAACCACCGACCTTTCGATCGGCAAGCCCTAGGCGCTGAGGCTTTTACCCACAGCGCCACCCGCGTCCCTTTCTATGTAAATATAGTGCATTATAAATGTGTAGATGAGCTTTCTTGTTGTAGAATGAATTTTTTTTAAAAAAAGGATGCTATGAATGGTGGCTACATGGTAGCATTTGCTTTTTGCTCCAGGAGAACTCTGTATCAGGATTACTTAGTGGGATCAGAAACAAGGCTATGAGAACACAAAATGCCCAAACGATGCTTCAGGGGTGGGGACACTTTTTTTTTTGTAGGCAACCTCTGGGATCCAAGTGCCAGTGGTGGGCAAAGCAATGGATGTGACAATAGGCTATGCAAAAGACAGAGGTGTCTTCATTCTCCCTTGCCTTCATTTACACATCTCTGCATCCTCCTTCTAGACAAACAGGAGCCATTATAATAGTTCCAGGACAGAGTTCAAGAACAGTTGAAGGAAGATGTGACACAGGACTGGTGATGAGCATTGTTGGGGTTGAGGGTTAGGGGTAGTCCTGAGGGCTGAACACAGAGGACTGGAGTATTTCCCACCCCGTTCTAGTCCTTGGCAAGGATGGGGGGAAATCACATGTGACAAGTAGTATCTATGGACATAGTCAAACTGATGCTTTGCATACTTGAGACAGAAAGGAATTTGGCTCTTCGGATATTCTTCATGTCATCAATTCCTCAGCCCCCAAATTTGCAGAGCAGCCTTTGGCCTTCAACTTACTCAAAGCAGACCCATTTAAATCAATGAACATGACTAAGTTAGGTCCATTAATTTCAATAGGTCTACTAGGAGGAAAAATCAGTTGAATACCACCCTGGGCCAAATGACCATACCCAGCAACAAATGACTGATTTAGCAAACCAGAGATTTTAAAAAAATAAAATAAATAAAAGATAATGCATTTGAACTGAGCTGGAAACAACTAACAAGATTTTACATCATGTTTATATTATTTTTATTAGCACACATGTGTTCTGAGCAATCTTGCACACACATTACTGGCAACTGATTAATATTTTATTTACCACAGGAAAATGCAGTGATTCTGCCTGTGGGGCAAGGCCCTGTGAAGCAGAGTTAGTAGCCTGAATAAAGAGAATGAAAACATTAAATATATGTGTATGGGTAATGTAAGCTGTTAAAGCACCTTTTGCAAAAGCATGTCACATGTGTGCGGGCACACACACATCCCTACAGACAAGGTTTACTGGAAGAAATGGTCAGGTTTTAAAAAAATAAACACTGCTTACAATTAAGCAACATATTCATATACTGACACCACCACTATGCTCCATTAATGAGCTAAACTGGCTCAAGGCTAATATCAGATTGCCTGCCTGTCACTTTTCTTTCTTCCTCTAACACTCTTGCCATTTCCTTTTTCAGCTGCTTTGATCTGGGTGGGCTTTTCGGATGGTCTGGGTTAACACCAGGGGAAAAACTGGGTCATCTCAGCTCACTCTGCATCTCCCCCTCCATTCACAGCTCAGCTGAGTCTCAACCTTTTAGCCTGACATATTACAAGCATCATTCATCCTGGAGAGTGGAGGAGAGAATGAGAAAGAATTTACATTTCAATCCCCTGACTGCCCTCAAGATTATTGCCTTCTGTGTTTTACGTTCTGTACATACCAGTCTCTTCAAGTAGTTTTGTGACAAGAGCTAATTGGATTTCTGCAACTGCATAGGGTGACAAGATACAGTCTGAGTAGCTGCCGGTTTCTCACAACTTGTGAGGGTCCATAGGTTGGCATGACTAAGGCCAAGTTCACATGACTGCTAACTCCACATCCAGTGTGCTCCCCAATGTTGTTGTTTTTTTTAAAGGGGGTGGACTTGTTTTTATTTTACTTTCCAGAAGAGCACCTTTCTCGTTTTCATTTCCAAAAGAGGGATTACCAAAAAAAAAAAAAAAAAAAAAAAAAGATATTCGGTTCCAGGTGTCACAGGAAAAAAGAACAGCAGGCCAAGCGCTTCCAAAGGCAGTTGCCTCAAGGCTGGGACGCTTCGACCTTCCCAAGGAATTGCCAAGGTGCCACTGTTCCTCTGGCAAAAGAGAGGTGTGGGTCGGGCCTGCGTCATTGCTCCTTGACAAACTGCCCATGGAGAAGGCAAGGAGACCGGAAGTCATGCTGGCAGTTTGAATAAGCCATTCCTAAGCCCATTCCTGACCCGAGAGTGATGATGGGCCACACCTTCCTTTTGAAGATGATGATCGAGAAGACAACACCCAACCCAAAGCCAGCACCCAGCTTGACGGTGGAGTCAGCCAAGCACCGGTCCCACTTCCTGCCCAAATCACCCTCCGACGCCATCTTGGCCACCGCCTCCTTTGTGCTCCCCAATGTTAATTTTGGAAGCAGCCATCACACATTAGCCACAATCCATGCTGATCCTGTAGTCTGACAAATACTGCTATTTGATGCATTTATTTCTCAAACCAGCTTCAATTTGCTTATAATACTGAATGCAGAGCACAGATGACAAGCTTAATGAACAGGAGTTCCCAGAGGGCTCCAGAGGTGGGGGAACCAAAAAGATCATGCATATCAGGTGAAGACATCCCTGCTCCATCTCTGATATGAACAATGTGGCTTGAAAGAAACAGGGGTGGGGGTGGGGGTGGGGGAATGAGCTCACTGTGTTTCAAGCTGCTAATGTGAACATACCCTCCTAAGGCTCAGCTGATTGCTGCCATGTTCTCTGGCCTTAATGCCCACTGTCTCAAAGGGAAATAAGGGAGGAGACAAGGCAGAGAGCTATCCTCCGCACTGTGCAACCTGTCAGGCCAGAGGACATGGCTTTACCCAGCTCCTCAGATTCTGAGAATACCCTCCTTTCAATGGTCTCCTCACTACCAACATGCCATAGGAACCGGCACAATTGAGCAATGGTCTTTTAAGAAACTGACTGGGCAGGGTTAACAGCAGCTCCAGACCAGCAAACCTTCATAAGGCCTAAGCATGTCAATGAGACAACAGTTGTATGAGTTCCAGCCAGCATCTGTCATAGCCCATGATCTTGACAGATCGTGCTCTGCACTTCCTATCATGATCCTACATAGGGAAAGGCCAAGGCAGCCTATCCAACAACAGCCTGCTCCTCCTGTAAGAGATGCAGCTTCAGCTCAGCCTCCCATGTAAGACTTGAACCAAGCTAGGGCAGGCTTACCACCCTGCCTTTGAGAACCACGCTGGGACAGGGTATATTATTGGTCAGGGCTTCTTTGATATCTTCACTGTATCTGGGAACCCATAAGAAAATGAGACATAAGGCTGTTATGGGTTTCCAGGTTTTCATGCCACTGGGCATTAGTCACCTCAAATAACTCTGCTGACAGTCCTGTCTGGTTGACTTTGTTGGAGTGTAGTTTTTCTGCACTGGACCGTTTCCTGTCTGAGTTATATTTACATTACAGAAACATAAAGTAGTGGCCAAAGTTCAAATTTGTCCTTTGTCTCCTATTTCTTTCCTGGGTCCTGGACCAACAGCAAATGAACTGGGTTGGTACAGGGAATCAGGTTCAAAGAGGAGACCCAGATTCAAAAGCTAGTTTAGTCATGAAGTTCATGGGTTACCTTTCACAAGTCCAAATCTAAATCTTATTGCTCAGGCTATTTGCACAGACAGGCAATAAAAACAAGATAGGTACACAAAAACAAATTGATCTATACTAAGGTATGATTAAAAGTTATAATACCCTAGTCTTTTTTGTGGATGAAAAGTATATGTATGTACATATACTGTATTGCAACTCAACCTAATTCATTGTATGAGAAGTCTAAAATAAGGTTGTAATTTGAGACATATTAGATTTGTTGTTCAAGTTTTTTTTTAATCATCTAAAAGATTTATATACCATCCCATCAGCAGTTTCCAGGGTGTTTTTCAAAAGCAAGATAAAACAAACATAACAACCAACATGTTAAAAGAGGACAAAAGACATTTAAAGGCCTGAGAGAATAAATATACCTTTGCCAGGCACTGAAAAGAGTAAAATGTCAGTGCCAACCAGGCCTTTCTAGGGAGAAATTTGCTCAGTAAGGGCACAACTACTGAGAAGGCCCTCTCTCTAGTTTCCATGCACTTTCTCTCAGAGGGGGAAGGCATGAGGAAGAGACACTCTGAAGCTCAATACATAGGCCATAGGGCACTGGTGGTCAGCATGGTGCCCTCCAGATGTTCTGAACTACTATTCTCTTGACCCTTACCAGAATAGTCAATGGTCAAGGATGATGAGAGTTGTAGCCCAACAAAATGTGTAGGGCACCTTGTTGGCTAGCTCTGGTAAACGGGCAGATATTCCTTCTGGTTCTTTGGTCCTAAACCAGGAGTCAGCAACCTTTTTCAGCCATGGGCCGGTCCACCGTCCCTCAGACCATGTGGTGGGCCGGACTATATTTTGAAAAAAAATATGAACGAATTCCTAAGTCCCACTAATAACCCAGAGATGCATTTTAAATAAAAGCAAACATTCTACTCATGTAGAAATACCAGGCAGGCTCCACAAATAACCTGGAGATGCATTTTAAATAAAAGGACACATTCTACTCATGTAAAACACTCATGCTGGATTGAGAAGGCGATCGGGCTGCATCTGGCCCATGGGCCTTAGGTTGCCTACCCCTGTCCTAAACCATGCAGGGCTTGGAAAGTAAGTACTAACAATTTGAACTGTTATTGAAGACAAAAGTGAAATCAAGTGAAGCTAACACCATTGAGATATGTTACCATTGACTAGTTAACAAGCAAAGTAGCTATCATATTTTTCTATCTATAAGATGCCCCCATGTACAGTGGTGCCCCGCAAGACGAATGCCTCGCAAGACGGAAAACTCGCTAGACGAAAGAGTTTTCCGTTTTGGAGGTGCTTCGCAAAACGAATTTCCTATGGGCTTGCTTATGTCTTGCGAGTTCCTGTGGGTTTTTTTTCCTCCCCCCTTTTTTCTAAGCCGCTAAGCTGCTTATCTGCTGATCCGATAAGCCGCTAAAAGCCGCTAAACCGCTAATAGCGCTAATCCGTCAATGGGCTTGCTTCGCAAGACGAAAAAACTGCTAGACGAAGAGACTCGCGGAACGGATTCTTTTCATCTTGCGAGGCACCACTGTATAAGACACCCCCTATTTTGGGGGACTCAGATTTAAGAAAATGGAGGGAGACACTATCCATGAATAAGACGCTCCCTAATTTTTGTCATTATTTTTTAGGGGGGAAAACCTACATAGTTTTATACACAGAGAAATATAGTATATTTTGCATAACCTGCAGTTTCCAAATAATCCTCAAAGGAAGCCTCAAGTACTATGCATTAACAGTACTCAAACCTGGGTGATGTCTAAGCAATTGAAGAGCACTACTTGCCACAGAGGAACGCGGGTGGCGCTGTGGGTTAAACCACAGAGCCTAGGACTTGCTGATCAGAAGGTCGGCAATTTCCCATGACAGGGTGAGCTCCCGTTGCTCAGTCCCTGCTCCTGCCAACCTAGCAGTTCGAAAGCACGTGAAGGTGCAAGTAGATAAATAGGTACTGCTCCGGCGGGAAGGTAAACGGCTTTTCCGTGCGCTACTCTGGTTCGCCAGAAGCAGCTTTGTCATGCTGGCCACATGACCCGGAAGATGTACGCCGGTTCCCTCGGCCAATAAAGCGAGATGAGCGCCACAACCCCAGAGTCGGTCACGACTGGACCTAATAGTCAGGGGTCCCTTTACCTTTACTTTACTTGCCACAGAATCTACCTGAAACAATCCTGGATACACCTAGATGATGAATTTAAGCACACTTATGACACATCCCCTCAATTCCGTGAATTACTTCTCCCAGCAATTTCATGTAAAATGTTAAAAACTATGTGAGACAAGATACGCAATGGGGTCCTGCAGAGTTCCAAGCAGAATGGAGCTAAGCAGCAGTCCTTGAGCAACACCTTCTGGAACTACTCCTTCACAGTGGCGTAGCGTGGGGGGTGCAGGGGGGGCCTGCCGCACCGGGCGCAACATCTGGGGGTTAGGGAAATCCACGGGTTAGGGGGCGCAAATCCATGGGTTAGGGGGCGCAAATTACTTGCCTTGCCCCGGGTGCTGATAACCCACGCTACACCACTGCTCCTTCAGGTAAGAATTTGACCCATGATGCCTCCAATCCCCCAATCCAAGGAATCTACCCAGAAGGATACAGTGGTTGATAGTATAGAACGCTATGGTTCAAGGAGAATTAGCAGAGTTACACTCCTCCATCAGGGTGACCAAGGCTGTATCCATTGCAAAATCAGGCCTGAAACCAGACAGTAATGGGCTCATATAAACAGTTTCACCCACCACTATCGCACAACCTTCATATGCTTGAGTATCTTTGCCCAATAAGGAGATATTAGCAGCCATGCAATAATTGTAACAATCCTTGATATCTAAGGAATACTTCTTTAGGACTATCAAAATATATAGGCCAATATGACAGATAAACTCTTCTAGAATTTGTTTTTTAGTTTTATAGATACCACACCTATCTTTCCAATAACAAACCAACAGTTTTACAATGCCTATTAATAATATGTGCACAAAATAAACAGGATATAATATATACCAAAAGATAGATAAGGGACACATTGTAGTATTTTTAAAACTATGATCAAAGTGTAACAGTACTGGGCTCTAGTAGACTACCTCAAGGAGAGTTCTACACCCTTAATGTTACAGTGGTACCTCGGGTTAAGAACTTAATTCATTCTGGAGGTCCGTTCTTAAACTGAAACTGTTCTTAACCGGAGGTACCACTTTAGCTAATGTGGCCTTCTGCTGCCACCACCGCGCGATTTCTGTTCTCATCCTGAAGCAAAGTTCTTAACCCGAGGTACTATTTCTGGGTTAGCGGAGTCTGTAACTTGAAGCATCTGTAACCTGAAGTGCCTGTAACCCAAGGTACTACTGTACAAGCAACTTGTTCCACATTGTAGCACATCTTATTTCCTGCATGGATAACTCCCAAACCAGGGCTTCCCTCACAGGGGGCTTCATTACTGCAACGTGACCAGAAATATCAGCTTGTGCAAAAAGGCTGCAATCAGATTGCCAACTGTTACTGGATAATCGATTACTCCAACATTCAACACTCTGCATTGCATATCTTTGTTTCTTCAACTGTTTCAGATTCAAAGTTCTTACATATAAATTAAGTGGTGCTGCAGACTCTATGGAATGCCTCCTTAAAGGAAGTCCACCTATCGGATACTCTATACCTTCAGGCAACAGGTAAAATCCTGCCTTTTTCACAGAAGGCTTATCTTGCTACAGATGCTATCATTTGCTCACTGCATTGTTTTTTGGGGGGCGGGGGGGGTTCAAAGGCTTTATTCATGCAGGAATTATTTACAGGATAGACAAAGATGAGAGAGAGAGAAAAACAACAACAGACATATTGTCTCAACAAGTTGGGAGAGAATAATAAGCAAAATGGCTCAGCTTTTAAGGGTGGAGTTAACTTAGAGAGCCACAAACAAATGCTGGATAGATTGCTGTATACACAGTACTCACTGCATTATTGTCTAGATTTTTGTTCACTGCTGCCACATAATCTTTACTATTTGCTTTTTGTGAAAGATATGTTTGTGCATCTCTCTCTCTCTCTCTCTCTCTCTCTCTCTCTCTCTGTGTGTGTGTGTGTGTGTGTGTGTGTGTCTCACCCATGAAAATATTTTGAAAATGTGATCTGAAAGCCACTTAGTATTTTATGACAAAAGGGGGGGGGGCAAAAAATTCAAAATAAAAAGGTGTATCCAAAAGGAGGGTGGATGATACAGGAGAAGTTACTCTCAATACACAAATGATTGTTTGAAGAAGCTGGATGGAAATGCCACTGCTTTTAGTGAGGGGCTTCACTTTTTTTCTTTTTCAAGAAAAGGAAGCTGCAAAATAGCAAGACAGGGCAGGATGCTGTCTGGTAAGAAAAACTGGAATTCTCAGACAACCACAATGAAGGATGAAGCATGATTGTAGATAACATTGGCCAAGGAGGAGAAAGTCCCTGAACCTTTACTCAATGTTTCTGCAGTAGTTTCCTCTCTTCCTAATAAAATGGCATGTTTAGAGGCCACCAGCTCTAGCTAGGGACTTTAAGCTGGAAAATAAACACTCTTGGTTCAACAAACTGGTGAACTGAAGCTTTGTTCCTTCTACTGCCTTTGCAAGCCAAAGATTTCAACATCTATGGACTGTAATAGCAAGATTTCAGAGGAAGAAGTCACCTAAAAGGAGAATACTCACCTGAAATATGATTATAAATTTTCCAGGCTGTATAACCTGCATGCTACCAATCTGCTGGGACGCAGGTGGCGCTGTGGGTTAAAGCCTCAGCGCCTAGGGCTTGCCGATCGAAAGGTCGGCGGTTCGAATCCCTGCGGCGGGGTGCGCTCCCGCTGCTCGGTCCCAGCGCCTGCCAACCTAGCAGTTCGAAAGCACCTCCGGGTGCAAGTAGATAAATAGGGACCGCTTACCAGCGGGAAGGTAAACGGCGTTTCCGTGTGCGGCTCTGGCTCGCCAGAGCAGCGATGTCACGCTGGCCACGTGACCCGGAAGTGTCTCCGGACAGCGCTGGCCCCTGGCCTCTTAAGTGAGATGGGCGCACAACCCCAGAGTCTGTCAAGACTGGCCCGTACGGGCAGGGGTACCTTTACCTTTTTTACCAATCTGCTATCAAGTCAAGTTCCAGGTGCTGGTACAAATATTTATGATCTCATACATTTCAGGACCAGGTTATTTGAATAATCATCTTGTTCCTTATATACACAGCCAATGGCTGCAGTCTGTGAGAGCTTTTACTGAATGTCTCAAGGATCTCAGAAGCAACTAGGAGCAGGGCTTTTAGTGTGGCTCTACCAGTTCTGTGGAATGGCATTCCTGTAGAGATATGACAGGTGCCAACGATCTATACTTTCCGGAAACAACTGAAGACATTTTTGTTTCAAAAGGCTTTCCCAGCTGGAAAAATAGGTCTTTGCCATGAGTATCTATTTTGTATGGTGCCAGTTTAGCTTTAAATGAATTTACGGTTGTATTGTATTTTAAACTGTTTTTTTTATTGATTGTATTGAACAGTGCCTTAAGATGGTTGTATAGACGGTGGTTAATAAATTAACAATAACAGATAATAAAATAAAGTTCTACACAGTCAGAGAGCTAGTATTCGTACAGTTTAAATAAAGGAAAGTTAGAACCGGCAGTATTTTATTTTTTGCTGCTTGCTCACTTTGACAGGTGTCACACAGTATAAAGAAAGGGAGAGCTGGATTAGCAGATCAAAGCTGTTGCTCAGCAAGGGGAAATGAGAGGGGATAGTCTTAGATATCAGTGCTAATGAACAGGTACCCCTTCCTTTTAAGGTTCTCTGGCTTAGAATATGTGCTTACACTCTGAACAACTCTATTCATGATGCATTGCCAAAGTTAATAGTTCTTAACTTTAGACAGACTACTAATACATCCAAGGGAATACTTGCAGACAGAAGAAAGAAGCATAGATAGAAGTAGAGAAAGGAAGACATTTCCTGGAAGTGCAAAAGAAAATCAATAAACCTAAGCATTTTGAACTTTATGTTAGTCTATCCATCCTTGGTTCCAACTTTGAACAACATAGGGATTGCGGGTGCATTTTTAGAACAGAAACCTCAACACCATGCTATATTCTCAAACTGGTTCCAAAAGTTTATTAGCAACTTTAACAACTTCAGAGGGACCCAATCATCTTTTCCAAGGCTGCATATTAATGACCACATAATGCAATTAGTTAACCCTTAACTTGAGCAATTTAACTGTACCCACATGAGGACAGTAGACAGACTTCCTCCACCCTTTCAGTCTAGTGCAGGAGTGGGGAGCAGAAAAAAATGATGTTTGCTATGGTTATATGAACCTGCTTAGGATTGGGGCATTAGCCATGTTTAAAAGTTGAAATTGAAAACGATAAAAGCTAGAGTGCTTTTATTGCTTCAAACACCATCAATTGTAAAGTCTACTTCTATGCTAATTTTATTTTTGTAGGTTTTGTTTGCCATAATATGCAATTATGAATATTTTGACAAAAGCAAGCTTACAATTGGGCCTTGCAACCTAAATAAGACATTCTTCTAAGCAGCCTGCCACTACTAAAGGATTTCTGATAAATGCTACGTCCTTAATCCTCCTCTCACTGATTAATGTTTACATTTCCTTGTGATGAAGAGAAGTATTTTCAAAAGTGCAGTAGGAAAAAGAAATCCTACTACATCTCGTTCCCACTAAGAATGCTAGACATTACATGCGAGAACATTAAATGGGTCAAGGGCAATCACTCAAAAGCCAAATTTTATTTAGGATTCCACACGCTTTGTGTTCTGATGAATATATTAAACACTGCCCAAAAGTACTCTTATAGATCACCAGATCCATATGTGTCTACTCAAGTCCTTATGAGTTCAATACTGTTTTCTCCCAGGTAAGTGCACATAGAACTGCAACCTTTAGCAAACAAATTGAACTGAAACCATCGCAGTTACTGGAGTAGGCGGACGTAGCATTCAAAGGTGCAGTGAAAATAGTTTAGACACCAGCCACTGAAGTGGACAGAATACAACAGGCAACCCATGGGTCATCACATGTATCAGCAGAGCACACAAAAGCCCATTCCACCCTCTTTTCCAGCCCCTTCTGGGTTGCAGCAATGTGCATGTGTGCAGTTGGCCGCCAATTGGAAGTGTGTAAATCGTTCATTGCCTGTAGTTTGCTTCTGCCAGACTAAAAAGCTGTTCTCAAAAATTTAGAAATTTTGAGGTCAGTTTTGCATGCCCCTCTTTGATGTATGTATATTCTTATTACTAAGAATGGGTGATAGATCTCCTTCCTAATTATTCATATGATGTCATCAGTTCCATATTCTCTAGAAGAGAATGAGAAAGCTGACAATGGATTGGAAAACCCAACTCTGGAAGAAGAAGAAATAGCAAGATATATTTCTCTATTCTGGATGGTGGTCACACTCAGCCAGAAGGAGCAGATTTGCAGCCTGGAGGTCTGGCAATGATTCTGGCTAGGCAAACCTTTAATCAGCAAAAGCCAATGAGCTGACTGAAACCCTTTATTTGATGAAAGGGACTTGGGCCATATATATATACAACCCCCATCACTCCTGACCACTGGCTATCCTGGCTGGGGCTGATGGGATCTGAAGTCCAACAACATCTGGAGGATCACAGGTTCTCCGTTCTTGGTCTAGAAACTTCCATTTATGAAACATCCCACTTTCCTATCTCATAATAGAAATGGGCTGTGGAGAAAATATGAGACTAAGTCTTATTCAGTAGTCAAGTTTTACAGTGTCAAGATTTGCATTCCAAGCATTTCACAAAAGCCACAATTAAATATGTTTTATTTCTATTGACACAATTAAAAGTAATTGTGTGAAAGTCTCATCTCATTTGAATAACCAAATGAAATCACTAGTACATCTGGCATTGCTAAAAATACAGAAATCCCCATTAATACACTTGAAATAATATTAGATAGGAAGGTAGATATGGGGTTCCTATTTGTATTCTGGCTACAGCACTTTAAAAAGTACATTGCTCTTGTGTATACCAAAATAGTTGCAATCATGAAGACTGGTCATTTTTCAGTATTTTTAAATAAAAACTGGATTTGGCGCCACAAGCCTATACTGTAAACTGCAAAACAAAGGAAACACAAAGCAGCGAAACTGCCTTGGGACTGAACCAAATGTTCCTCTGTCCAGGGTTTCCAGCATCCTCATCTGCAAATCCCCCTTTCAAAATCCAACCAAATATAACAGTGCAGCAGACTCTTTGACCTCCATATATTCTTATTTTTAAAAGGTTTTCTTATTGCATCGCCAATGAATTAAACTTATTCAAATATCTGTCAACCAAAGCGGCAGATTAGCTGCGATAGTAAGACCTAATATGTAGCCTTCTAGTGCAGTAAAGACTTTTTTATGCAGGAATCTAGGTGATCCAGATTGTTAACACACACTCTGTCTCAGTCTAAAAACAACTGTAGAATCACAGCTGGGATTTAACCCCGGCTGCACAGAAGGTTTGGTCTCCATAACAGCTATGCAGACAGGCTGAAAACCAATGCCAAATTGTTACATTCGTATCCTGTTCTTCTCTCTAAGGAACTAGCAGAAGCATTTATTTTCACAACAATAGTTAGGTATGGGTAAGCCAAGAGAATGTACTTGCTCAAAAAGCAACAGAGCAATCTTCATAAATAAATGGAAACATGTATCCGAGTTGCCTTAATCTGACTGTGCCAAACTTACTTGTTAAATAACATTTCTCACCTACATCATAGGATTGAGAACCTATGGTAAACACAGGGTGATGCAGGCAGACCAGTGCTTGGCTGTACTACATTTTAATGCATATTAAAAAGCAGAGGCATGACCTGACCCCAATTCTGCAACAGCAGCAGTAATATGTGCTCTTGTGGAGAAACGTGTGCCTGTAATTATGCTATATTTCCCATAATAGTAGGCATTATATGGTGTGGGCTTGCTATTCTCAGCTGTGGCCTGTCCTAAGCTGGAATGCAATGTAAAGCTAACTCCCGAGTCCCACAGCAGACGGTGAGTGTGGTGATTGTATAGCACAGCAGCACCCAGGCTGTATCACGCTGTACGATAGATTACCAGTATGCTCCAAGTAGCCACATCTAAATTTCCAATCATTTTACACGAGTCCCAAATCCTCAAGGAAAACTTCCATGCATCTAATGAAGTATTCAGATCTTAACACTTCAAAACATCCATCAAACTGGGGACTTGAAAACAGTGGTCCCAGAACTGGCCTCAAAGAGAGGTGCTGTCTTGTCTCATTTGTGCAGGGTTCTTCACATTGCTCCCTGCAACTGCAACAGAACTAGGAAGAGTGGGTTTATGCCAAGAACAAATAATGGCTTGGTTTACTGGCCAGTCAAATTTATGGGCTCATTAAGACATCCTTTGTCCACCATCTCTGGTCAAGGTGGAGACTAAGTTGAAGAGTAGTTGCCTCATTAAACGCAATCCATTTTTCAGTTAGCACTTCTATTTTGCAGGGCCCACAGGAAGCAGGCAGTTGATTATAAGGAAGGAGCTGTTTCTGAATGCAGGATTAAGACACCAGAAATGTGTTGATGAAAATGTATCGTTCAGTTATTGGCAAATATAAATAGCACTCACAAACCCATTTTGTTAGTACACAGCTTTAGAAAATACATTAACTGGGTGATTGCTATGAAGAATAAGACTGAAATACTTGGCCTTTGCAGACTTCGTTTGTCTATTTCTGCACTTCCTGATGAGTTTTCACCTCATTTTACACCAGTGTTATTTGCTACAATGCCAGTAACAAAGAATGGCAACCAATTCTGGAAAGTTCTGGGCACTTATCTCTATAAGTAAGAGATCTTAGGCTAAATTCAGACAGACAAACCTCAAGCCATAGTTGTGATAAATTAGGGGAAGCTCCATATGCTTGCATGCTCCCTCTTCCCCACTCAAGAGGGGTGGGGGAAAGACCATGCAAGCCCATAACGAGTAGTTAACTCCTGGAGAAGGGATTACCAACCCTTTTGGGCCCATGAGTACATTTGGAACTGTCAAAGTGCCATGGGTACTATCCTCTCTGGTTGCTTCTCTCCTCAATTCCCCAGCTCAACCACGTTGCCCAACAGACAGAAAGAGAAAAAGCATGCACTCATGCACTCATGCACACATTTGCTTTTCCAAGGGGTTTGGGTCAAAGTTAGGCTCTGTAGAATAAAAACAGAGGAAAAACCACGAGGAAATCATGGAACAAATCTGTGTACACAGAGGTGATCTATGATTTGATGGCTGTTCTAGAAGGGATTCCTTCTAGAAATATACAAGGAATAGATAAAATATAGAAGAAGCCATGGCTTGGATTCTCAACCAAAACAGTACCAGGTTTCGGATTCTCCCCTTTCAGTCAATGGAGACAGGTGTGTCTGTGTACAAATTCACACTCACATACATCTTTTCCCTCTCTCTGGCACTCCATTTTCTCTTCACCCCTCAACTCCTGTGTCAATCAGATTTCTTCATGATGCCTCCCTACATTGCTATCCTGCCCCACAATTGACCAGATATCTCCCTGTCACCTCAGTCACTACACTGCCTGTTCAGCTGCTATGAGTATTGAGAAAAACAAAAAAAGGGGAGGGGCAGACACCACATGACAGTGAAGCAGGGAGAGAGGGCTCAGAAGACCCATGGCCACCTGAGTAAGTCTGCAAGGGTGTCACTGTACCCATGGATATAACCTTTGAGGCCACAGATCACCTGGACTGAGCCTTACTAATGTCCTTGCGTGCATACTTTGAAAGGAAAACAACTTCAAAATTAAGCTTCTTATGTTATCTTCTTACTATCAATGTCTGCTAGCCGCAATGGCTATGCGCTGTGTCTACTGTTGGATATATGTCTCTGAATACCAGTTTTGGGGAAACTGCAGAACAGGAAAATGTTGCTGCACTCAGGTTCTGCTTGTGGGCTTCCCATGGGCATCCGCTTGACCACTGTGAGGACAGAATGCTGGCCTAGATGGGCTTTTGGCTTGATCCAAAAGGCCTGTTCTAACAAGTTTCTGCTTGGCTATCCAAATAACCAAATTCTGTAATTCAACAAGCATGTGAGCTGCATGACTTTTTTTTATTATTATGCTCCTAGGTACAATGAAGTATCTATTTAGTTGCAAACAGATATACTTTGCTAATGCAGCCAGTTAGTGTGCACGTTTTTTCAGGAATTATGTGAATTAAATGACGGGATATTAATTAGACAATTGGAAACATTATCTAACTTGGTTTAAATAACTGGACTTTGGCTACATAATAAAGATTTAGATAACTGGCTTTTTTTCAGGAGGATGCCTTGCCTGAACCATCTTTAGGTGTGACTATGAGAGTGTCTTGTTTTCACCAGCTTAATCTGATGTATCTGAGAGTCTTCATCACTGAACACAGTGCAATTCATTTCTATGTAGGCATGCACAGGGTCTCATTGAAAATATAAGCAAGACTTGCATCATAGTTGCACAGATTTCCTTCTGGAAGTCAGTACAGAAGGAATAATACAGTATAATGCTAGTTGGCATCCTGCTGCATCACAAATTGCTGCTATATTTGTTCACTTTCATATAAAGGCTCCCATCTCAAGTTGATCTTGGCATACTTCAGAGAACCAGACCAACTGAGGTAATGACAATTTCATGGTGGCTGCTAAGAATGCACCCTGTTGAAATTCGAACTGCCTGATCTACCACTTTCAGAACCCAGTCTTCAGATTATTCATGGATTTGGGTTTTAAGAGTTTTTATTTTGTTCAGTTTTTGTCTTAAATATATATATATATAGAACTACAAGCGCTATGAGTTGCACAACAGAGTCATACAGTTAGTAGGTGTCAGAGTCAAGAACACAGAGTCCATCGTCCAGTTCCAATTAGTGTACTGGAGGCAACGCTCAACATTAAATCAGCTCCAAAATCCCTTACACAAATATCCAGGAAAGAGGAGGGAAAAGAACAAGCCAAAAGCTTTATAAACTGAGTAATGCTGTGATAAAGTAATCCCACACTAGCAAATGATAGAAGGTCAGGGCCTGTATTATCAGACTCCTAAAAGACTATCTGCAGTTATCCCCAAAGTCATATGCTACATTCCATCCCACATCGATCATCAAGCCAATTCCACACAATGTAGTTTTCGGAACATCTTGGATTAGGCTTTTATGAACGAAAACCCTATTTTTATCCTGATGAAAAATTCCCATTGTAACTGGCTGAAGCATTCTTTTTTAAAAGAATCTGCATGTATTATTAAGCAATAATTTAAGCAGTCCTATGGAACATGGTATTATTTTCGCTTAGCAGTTTATAAACATACACAAAGCACTCTTTTCGTTCAAGACATACTGATGTAATTAAAATGAAGCAGTTACTAGTTTTCACATTTTTGTGGGGTGGGGGGGAAAATAGGCCAAATTATGTCCATTTCTCTTAACAGGAAGCTGTTCAGAAGAATTAAGAAATGTGAACAGAGGAAATGAGGGTTTCAGTTTATTATCCGTTAAGGCTTTTTAAAAGCTAAAAAATTTTAAATTGACAGAACAGTTGACACCAAATCCCCATTCTATATTTCAATTTTCAAATGGCTCAGCACCTTTTTATTCTCTTACTGAATATACTTAAAAGTATCTGCACAGTCTTAAGAAGCCACTGTGTTTTTGAAGAAGTGCTGGCTAAATGTATGTGTTAAAGGGGGGCAGAGGGGGTGGAGAAGCACTTGGATTCCAAAAATAATTCAGCACCTTAAGTCTTAAAAACATTGTTGTGGCCTTACCTACTAAAGTAGGAAAGGAAGGGTCTTTAGTTTTCACTGAGCTGGTGGCAAACAGAGCAAAGCCATTTCTACACAATATTCACAGGCTATCCAATACTCAGCTGAGCAAACACACACACTTTTTGTTCCAATTCTACATTTCACTACGCACTGTAGCTTAGCCAAATATTTTTATAACGGTTTCAGGGACAGTTTCATTTCCTGTAGCTTGCTCAATGGCATGAACTCTTTCTTTTTTTTTAAGCAAGCAAGCAAACAACAACAACACATCACAACACAACCCCAAGCATGATTCTGGGGTGGGGGGAGGGGAAAGGGCAGGAAGGAAATTCACTTAGATATGCCTGGCTGTATCTCTTCTACTATTCTAACCTTTCAGAGTGCACATGCTGATAAAAGCCCCTCAAAACTAGTTGCATTATTTGCTATAGTGTTATACTTGCTGAAGCAATCTTAATGAGCTTATCTAGAGGAACATATTGTCAGATATGTTAATGCAAAAAAGAAAAAAAAACCACCCTGCTGCCAAAAGGTGCAACATGCCAAGCCATTAATCAAAAATGCTGAGGAAAATAGGCACCATCCTCCTTTTCAAGCAAGGAACACAATGAAAATGTATCACACACACACATACAAATAACACTAAGCAGGAAGGTCAGTGTCCCCATAAGAAAGCATGATGATACGGCACATAGGCGAGGTGCCACTTGCTTTTAGAAGCCTCTGCACAACCCACCTCATTTCAAAACCCAATATTTGTAGGAGGAATTTTTTTTAGTGTATTCCTGACACCCTGACCTCTGCTGTCAAGCTTTCCACCAATCAGGATGTACAATTCTTACAAAGCTCCATCAATCTGGTGGTTTAACATCACAGACTGCAGTTTAATCTAGAGGATTCCATTTTCCCTTCCACACAACCAAGGCAGTGCACCACCACCATCACAAGACCCTGTGTTCTTTCTTCTCTCCCCCAGCCTTCCCTTTCTCTGTCCCCGAAATGTCTCCTCTGACAGACACACAGACCAAGAGGACATTGGTATTACAGCTATTATTTATTTATTTGCGCGCACCTCCCTCCCACGCCAGGCGGCTCGTAAACGTTATCAATACGCACAGCAGAAAGCAAAAAAGCGCGGGGGGGAGGGGAGGGGAGGGGATCAAGACAGGCGGAGTATTCGCAAGATGTTTTCCATTTGGACAATGCAAAGCGCCCGTTCAAACAGAGCTAGACCACGCTGCACGCTTAGGAGAGGAGACACGCCAGATTAGGTTTAAAGCGCCGCTGTTTTTGTTATGCAATACGCTGCAACCCCCGCTCCTCCTCCTCCTCCTCCCCTCCACCCGGCTCTGCTGCAGCAGTTCCCCGTGTGTGTGTGTGTGTGTGTGTGTGTGTGTGTCCGTCCGTCGGTCCACGCACACGTACGCGCACGCCCAACACACACAGAGAGAGAAAGAGAGCGGCTTACCTGTAGGAACGCTCCCCTCGCACTGTGTGCTTCCTGAAAGGGATGATGGTGGTGCCGTTATCTTGGATGATGTCGTTGTTGTTCTCTCCATTTGGGGACAGCGCTTGGGTAGGTCCAGGCATTGGAGCGCTCCCAAAGGCAAGCAGCCCTCAGCCGGGTGCCTGTGTGCGGAGAAGCTGGGGCGGGCGGGCTCGCCGTGCGCGCGTCGACTCCTTCGCTACTGACTCGCTCCGTCTCTCTCTGCGCCGCCGGCCCCCTCCCCTTTCCTCCCTGGCCGGTGACGTCAAACCGCCGGGAGCAGCGCCCGGGCCACGTGACACGGCTCCTCGCCATAGCAACCAGCTAACTCATCAGATCTCCCCAATTCACACAGGGCTCGAGCATGACCACAGCCAGGCAGCCAAACAGGCGCACGGGGCAGGCCTAACATCTGGCACGTAAAAGCACCAAGCCAGGCGCCCTCCCTCTCTTCCTCCTCGGCTTCCCCTTCAGTCTCACCCTCCGTAAATGCAGCTGTATATACAAAGAGCTAGCCTCTCTTTCCTTTCCTTTTTAAAGAAGGGATCGGGGGCTTAAAAAGGCCAACACTATCCACCCACCCCCTTAAAAAAAAAAAAATTAGCCATGCAACAATGCAATGCGGAAACCTTCCTGAACGTATCAGAAAATAAGGTCCAGTTGCAACCACACTAGTCCCAATGTAAGCGGGGGCTGATGGGCGTGGGCAAAACATGCGACGAAACGCGTGGAAAGCCTCAGGTTTAAAATTATGGGGGTCTCTCAAAATGAGCATTTTGTAATCATCACCCTCGGAAGCTTGGATGAAGCACAACACGAGTTCTCAATGGCAAAAGGAAGGGGGCGGGATGGCAGCTTTCCACGAGTATATTTACAAGGCTATTAACCTCTTCTTATTTTAAGGAGCATTTAAGAGAATTTCAGGGGAAGGGCTGCATAGCAAAATGCACGTTCTTCCGCCAAGATAAGCACAGAGACAGAAAAGACACAGCATCCCTCCTCCCCCAACAATCCCTTGCTCTTAAGCACTCAAGTCGTTTATTTTTTGTCCTACATTTAAGAGACACAAACAAAACAAAATAAAAACCCAAGCTTTTCCCCCTCAAAGCCTCATAATCCATCATCATCTATTCCCCGGATAATACCAGGTTATTTTTGGTCTCAAGCTACTGGAATTAGTATCAAAACCAGGCTCTCATGTACTAAACCCAGATGGCAGCAATAATCCAAACATCAGCAACAGGGCACACAGTCTCTAGTTTTCCTTACAGATTAAAAGAACATGTAGTATATTCTGATCCCGGCTATTTCAAAAATTGCTTCATCCTTCGAATGCATAATGATTTCTCCCCCCCCCTTATTTATTGGTAATAAAAAAACCTGAATGAGAAACAGCGGCTGGATTTTTACAATGTATTTTAATAACAAAGTATTTTAATAACTGCTCATATTCCTAATAAAATGTTTTTCAACATTCTGTTACAAACCACTGGCAGGAAAGGGTGTCTAAGAACTCTTTTCTTAGACAAAGACTGCTGAAATCACCTTGAAAAGTTCAAATGCATTTAACAGCCTCAGGCCATATACTGAAGCCATTGATGGCTTTCTTCCTTTTGAATATGCTTGCATGAAGAGGGGGTGGGATAGAGGTATATTTGCAAGAATCTACTTGCATTAACACTTTGTTAAGGGATCTTTAAAATAGACATGTTAAGTATCTTCCTTTTGTTTTGCTGCTCCTGATAGCATCATAGTATCAGACAGATTCCTTGGTCTCCAGTGTCTCTGCATGGCAACAGTTCTTGCTAGATTAGCATATGGTGGTAAACAAACCTTTGATCTTGAAAACTATTTTAAATATCAGGAAACTATATTCACCAGAGTCAAAGGCTATGGGGTAACAAAAACTATACTACTGTATTGCCATTCTTTCTGTCAGACAATGGGATATTCAGTACAACTTCTGCTATGTCAGTTCAGATGAGAAAGCAAAAGTCTTCAATATCTTAAGATATATCTAGAGATGATAGTTGTGTTTGTTGCCACAAAAAAGCACATTCTTGAGGCATTTCAAAAGCTAACATGCCCCCCCAAAATTAAGGCGCTACAAGACTCTCATTTTCTTTTTCTGTGTTTAATCATCATTCTACTAAATATGTATGTCATCTTTCCTCCAAAGTAGCACTGGATAGCTAGTGTACATGGTTATTTCTGAATGTTATACTTACATGATATGAGGTGTAGGTGAGAGACTGTGACTGGTCCTAGGTCACACAATGAGATTCACAGGCTGAGTGGAGATCTGAACATAAACCCTCCTGGTCCTTAGAAAACACTCCAAAATCACAACACCACACTTAACTCAGCTTTTAGTATGGTCAATCCATGTTTCCAAATGAATTGTGATGGGGTTGAAAGATGCCTGCCCACCTGCCTCCAGAGGGATTTCTGGGGGATGAAGAGCGTGGTAAGAGAGATGCATAGCACAGAAGCAGAGGCAGAAATCAGCTGCAGTAAGGGATGGAACTTGTGGAGAGAGAACTTTAACAGGGAAGCATTGTGCATATCTAACAAAATTAACGAATCTCAGAGAAACTAAGGAATCTCAGAGGAAGGGACCTCATAACCTGCCATAATTATCCAGATGAGTTAGTTGCCCAGGTAAGGACTTTACCAACCAAAATTCACACCTCCAGCCTGTGTTGCAGCTAGGCCTTGCACCTTTACCATTCAACAGAAAGGGTATCAAACTATCTTCTTGACTAGAAAGGAAAGCCTTTAGGAAGCCATCCCAACTCCTTCCGCCAGCCTAGGATAGCCCCTCCCTCTGACACAGCCCACCCACCTATTCAGTAGCTAAGGAAATCGCCACCCACCTCACAAACACAGTATGCTTTGCCTGTTCTGTTGTACTGTATCTTTGTATTAAGGCAACAAACTATATTGCTTAAGCAAAGCATGCTTCCTGAGCTTTATTTCAGCGTTACCACATTGTGGCATTCTTTCAGGGCATAATCTGAGCCAGAATCCACCAAAACCTATATAAACTCATGCAGACTCCAAAAGTGCTTTAAGGGCTGAGCTCTAAAACATGTAAAACAACATAAAGAGACTGAAGGGTACACATTTCCCTCACATTTTGCCCTCACTTAGCATGGATTAGAGAAGGTCCAGTCACAGTCTCAACAATTCTCATTTTCGAATAATAGGCACTCCAAATATGTGTTGGCACCTTATACTGCAAAATGATGCCAAGAGGATGACAAATATCAAACCAGCAAAAATAAAAAAATATTTCCATTCACAAACATCTACTTTGATCCTTTTTTCACAAGCCTCCACCACACACAATGGAACTATCATGAAAGCAATGAAAAACATCACTTCCTTCCAGCCAACAGAAGTGCAGTGACAAAATTTGCTGCCTTCCACAGGCAGCCAGGTTAGTAAAGATGAAAAAACATATTCAGCTCTCTGTTCAACACTAATTGGAAGACTTTGGGCAAGTCTCTCAGCCTGACCTTCCTACCTTATAGGCAATCAAGAGGCAAAATGCTCTGACCTCATCTGAGAAGGGGCAAGAGACCAAAAACAAAAACAAAACCCCACACCTATTGCAACCTTGAAATAGGTAGTCTGCTATCTCTTATTGTCAAATCAACCAGAGGGCAGTAGTTCTTGCTCAGCGTAACAGCTTTTACAATTTTGCATACAGAAGCCAGCACACCCTACAATTTTCATTAAAATATATAATATCATAGAGGTTCATAAAAGCTCAAAGTCCAAATCTTGGGAGCTTCAGGGGTATAAATGTAGGCATCACATCTAAAAGTTGGGCAACAGATGGAAGGCTCAGATTCTCTTTACTTGGGTAGATCCTGTCAGCTGATTCAGAATATGCTTCATTGGGTGCCAAGTGCTATCTCCAAGTCAGTAGTCAGAGTGCTGAAATTCAGTGTCTGTCCTGCAGCAATGCTCTAATTCTAAACCTAACCTACTTTTTACTGTGTTATTAAAAGAATAAAAAAAAAATTAGAAGGGTTAATGCAGATTTTTTGCATTTATTTCCCCCCTCACCCAATATATAGTACACCTCAAATATGTAACAGGACAGAGGTACAGAAGCAATGTGGGAAGGCAATTATAGGCTCTTCATTTATGGTGTAAAAAAAAGGACGTTTGAAAGAAAAGCAAATTTAAACTTGTAATCTAACAACTTTCTTTTTAAGCATACAGAGTGTGCACATCTTCCAATTGCCCTCCACAGATCTGCAGGCAGAGAATTGATGTACCATCTCTTATAAGAAATGTGTCCTGTGTAAATATCTTTGTAGTATCAGATGTTGGATTCAGTCAGCCTGCTCATTGAGAGGGTGTGGCATCAGGCATTGCTTTCCGTACAGTTTCTTCCTAAGAATTGAACATGCTGTCAGTGATGCCACAGATATAGCAATCCTGTGTCCATCTAGAACACAGCAAGGAAAGCATGCGCCCTCATTTACTAATGGTAGACTTGTGAATAATGATACCAAGAATACTGATGGCATAACAGGTTTGGGGTCCCCCCCCCCGTTTCATTATGTTGCTTAATAAGTTGCTGTATATTAATTATGTTAAGAGTTTTGTAAGCTGCTACCTCCCTGCTTATTTAACTTATATGCAGAATTCATCATGCGAAAGGCTGGGCTGGATGAATCCCAAGCCGGAATTAAGATTGCCAGAAGAAATACCAACAACCTCAGATATGCAGATGACACAACCTTGATGGCAGAAAGTGAGGAGGAATTAAAGAACCTTTTAATGAGGGTGAAAGAGGAGAGTGCAAAATATGGTCTGAAGCTCAACATCAAAAAAACTAAGATCATGGCCACTGGGCCCATCACCTCCTGGCAAATAGAAGGGGAAGAAATGGAGGCAGTGAGAGATTTTACTTTCTTGGGCTCCATGATTACTGCAGATGGTGACAGCAGTCACAAAATTAAAAGACGCCTGCTTCTTGGGAGAAGAGCAATGACAACCTAGACAGCATCTTAAAAAGCAGAGACATCACCTTGCCGACAAAGGTCCGTATAGTTAAAGGGGAGGTGCTTTAATCTTCCATTTCCTATGCTTTCTGCCTGCTTTGGTGACAAACTCACTGAACAATTGTCAACATAATGGGACATAGCCTGTTGAACAGGCACATAGACTTAACTCAATTACTTTTTCATCTTCACCCCCCATATTTAGTCCATTGGGTCCTCCAAATTACCTATTCGTTTTGCTTGCACAAAGCTTACATGTAGGTTAGACTATGTCTGGTCTTTATTGAGAATCCATTCTGATTTATTTATGGAGGAATTACATGAAAATGAACATTCATCCCAATTTGTTTGCAGGGTGTCTACACATATTTCCATTAGTCATTCATTTACCTCATGCTTTCCAATGCATTTGTCTATGACTTTCCAAACCACAAAATATCCATTTGTTTATAAGTGGGTTTGTGGTGCCAGAACAACAGAGCACTTTAACAGCACAAACCTATAGTTCTGATATGTGCTTGGCTCTCTCCTGCAAGATATGGACAGTTTGAAAGCACCCCATGGTCAGGTCAGGTCACTTCTCCCTGCCCCCATCAACAGAAATTCTGGTCATGTTTGGCCATTTCTCAGCTATACCCTACTGTCTTCTCCTCTGGTCTCCCCTTGTCTCACCAGAGTTCCCTTACATCTATCCACGACTGTGCTGTCAAATATTTTATCTCTATAAGAGATCTGACCACATGGCACCCTACATTTAATCCTTCCTATATACCGTACTAAAGGGACGCAGGTGGCGCTGTGGGTTAAAGCCTCAGCGCCTAGGACTTGCCGATCGAAAGGTCGGCGGTTCGAATCCCTGCGGCGGGGTGCGCTCCCGCTGCTTGGTCCCAGCGCCTGCCAACCTAGCAGTTCGAAAGCACCTCCGGGTGCAAGTAGATAAATAGGGACCGCTTACCAGCGGGAAGGTAAACGGCGTTTCCGTGTGCGGCTCTGGCTCGCCAGAGCAGCGATGTCACGCTGGCCACGTGACCCGGAAGTGTCTCCGGACAGCGCTGGCCCCTGGCCTCTTAAGTGAGATGGGCGCACAACCCCAGAGTCTGTCAAGACTGGCCCGTACGGGCAGGGGTACCTTTACCTTTATATACCGTACTCCCTAATCCTACAGAAGGTCCTTGTCCTTACCTTTACATCTATCCATGTTCTTGCTCCCTTATTCTCGCTACTGTTATATCTCAATACTTTCCTGTGATCTTCACTCCTCCAGTTACATTACCCTCAACCACCCAAAGGTGTCCTGCTCCCTCAAAAGACTTTGGCCTTTCTCCCCCATATGCTTGGAACTGCCTCCTAGAACACCTGCATGATGTCAACCTGTCCCCAGTTGTTCCTTTGCAGATGTGGTTTGCATTCAGCACTGTTTAAATCTGGCACCAAATGGAAGTCATGGCTGCAAAGGAACAATCAGGAGCACACTCTAAGCTGTGCATGCCTGATAGGTCCCCCTCCCCCGTGCCTGACATCATATGCCAGTTGATGGGTGTGGCCATTTGCCTGTCAATCCACCTAATCTGGCTTACAGAAGGTTGGCCACTTCTGGTTCCCACCCTCTGGCCAAAAGGGTGCTTTCCTGTAACTAAGCTGAAGCACACGTAACCAAGGTAATATTTCTTCCTTGTTAGCCTTTCCTTACTTCTGTCCCCTTCGATTTCCTCTTTGTTCAATTCCAGTTGTAAGCTCCTCAGGAAAGGGATCTCTGTTCTTCTAAAAGCATCATTGAGGATGATGACAGTATATAAATGATAACGATAAAATGGCACATAAGGTTTCCCATGGCTTGCCAGAAGTGAGGAATGAAAGATGAGCTTTGACACATGCTTGTGCATTTAAAAGACCAATTACAACAACCACAAAAAGTAATTGACAGGTAGGCAAATGGATACTGGTTGGATGAGAACTCATTTCAGTGTAGAGATGAGAACTTGATAGCCCCCAAATGTCCTAGAACATGAAGATTTGCCGTTCTCTGATGAAAATAGAGATGTCCCATTCCATAATGATAATTTTACTATTTATACCCCACACATCTTACTGGGTTGCCCCAGCACTCTGGGCAGCTTCCAACATATATAAAAACATAATAAAACATTTTAAAAAACCCTTCCCCATACAGAATTGCCTTCAGATGGCTCTGGGGTTGAAAAACTCCATTTCCTCCCACATATCTCCAATGAAAATACAGTGGTACCTCAAGTTAAGTATTTAATTTGTTTCGGAGGTCTGTTCTTAACCTGAAACTGTTCTTAACCTGAAGCACCACTTTACCTAAGGGGGCCTGCTGCTGCTGCCGTGCCACCGGAGCACAATTTTTGTTCTCATTCTGAAGCAAAGTTCTTAACCCGAGGTATTATTTATGGGTTAGCGGAGTCGGTAACCTGAAGCGTATGTAACCTGAAGTGTATGTAACATGAGGTCCCACTGTAGGGACATCCTAGGAAAAGCGGGACATTCTGGGATCAAACCAGAAACTGGGATGTCTCTGAAAAATAGGGACACTTGGAGAGTCTGGGAGAACAAAACAGAAAATGAAATGCCTGCTTATTTTCACTACTTTGGGTGGGACGGGGACACACACACACACATATCAAACTAAGAGTATGAAATGGCAGCATTTTTTTGTTGTTGTTGTTAATGTAGCTGCAGCACATTTACTACTTTTCCTGGCAGATCTGAACCCCTTAAATGCTCTTTTCTTCTCACTGTGTCTCTTAAAATTATGGTGCAAGCACAGAGAGGGGAGGGGAAGCATTATCTGAAAAGTCTTCTTTCCCTTTACAGCTACAACCCTGCCAATGCAATACTGAGAACAGAGGGGAGGAATAATATGGGTTCCATATGGATGACATACCTTTTGGCCTAGCTGACATTTCAACATTTTGAAACAATGCACATATTACAGATGTAGTTAATTTGGTCCTTACTGCAAACCACTACATATACAGTAAATCATCTTGTAGGTTTCCTCCTCCCACATTCATAGCTGTGTGCAGAACAATTCCAATAAGCAGCAGACCAACTGACATAAAATGTAGACCACAAGCCAGTTGTTAGAATGCAATTCCAGTCTCTAGAGAGTGCCTTTAAGTAAACAGAAGGAACAACAGTTTGGAGGGTTGGAGGTTTATAACCGAAGCGGGTGTAATGCTAATGAAAGCCAAAGATTTCTTATCAAATGTTACTTCAGTGAATAATAGGAGAAACCTCTTTTTTAATGGACAGTCTGCTTCTTCTGTGGCTTCTGTCTCTGAAATTCCCTTCCTTTTCATATGAGATTTCATTCAAAAGGAGCACTTTCAGGAAATTCCAACAATATTTTCGGTCCATAATGCAAATACTCAATTTGACCAATTCTTACTAGAATATGAAAATAATCTGGTAATCTAAATTTGTAGTAATCTACATTTTGGAAAAACCGACAAGCAGCATTTCAGGAAAGTGCTTTATTTTCACAATTTCTTTATTGATTATGTTGTCTACCAAATTAGTGTACAGGCCAAAAACTTTTATAAGGTTGTCCAGATTGTGCACAGATGAGCATCCTATTCCACACAAGTGATGTCAACACAGACTTGGAGACTGATCCAGGAAAAAGAAAGAGACTTTTCAACATGTGTAATAAAAATGCAATATCTGTGTTGTTAGAATGCTCTTCCACACTACAGCCACTTTCTCTATCGCATTCATATTGATCATATGTTCACATGATTAGCAGAAGAGAGACTCAAAGGAGATTTCACCCTAAGAATGTTTTGTGAGCAATGACTGCTCTCCTACGCCTTCAGTGCTAAGCTGTCAAGGCACTTGTCCAGCTATCCAGATGCAGCACAGCAAAGCTTTAATTCTCTGAGAATAGAAAGGTGGTTGAGCAGTTAAATTGCCCAAGTACTTGGGGTGACCAAAAACAAACTTTTAAAAATCTGTGGGATTATCTCATCATCCCAGTAATGCACTAGAACTTTGGATACCCAAGTTAAATTCCCTTCTCAGCACTGAAGATCACCTTCAGTGACTCCTCCTTAGTCTAACCAGCCACATTAAGTTGTCATATGGATAAAATATGTGATGGAGAGCTATATTAAGGTTACCAGATTTTTTTCAATGAATCTGGGGACACTTTTCAACTTCAATGGATTTTGTATGGGGACTGATTTGTAAATCCAGGGACTGTCCCTGGGAAACGGGGGCGCCTGGTAACCTTACCATATATGCCATCTTGAGCTCCTTGGAAGGAAGGCAGGATGTAAGTGTAATAAATAGATAAATAAACTGAAAGAGCCTAAGCCATTTCTGGATCAATATGGCAACCCTACCTTCTTTTTTTCTAAGCCATCATAGGGTTAGACTAGTGCAAACTTAGGGTATGTTTACCAGTGCATGGTATTTCTAATGAATTTTAAGAGTCAGCACAGACATACATACAAACTTCCCAGCACTATTCCCTTCCTTGGGCAGGAGCTCATTTTCACACTACATGCTCAAAAAGGTGCATATTAGAGCTAAAAACTAGATAGATATTTTATTCCTCTTTTATGAGGTGTTTGCAATTCCTCCTACTTGTGTGTTATCTGCAAATCTAAGGATCCTCTCCACCTCAAGTCATTGAAGATTGTTTGGTCCAGGACAGAGTACTGAGGCACCCAACTTGAAACCTCCCTCAAAAGTTTGATGAGAAACCACTGGTACTCTTTGAGTATGAATTTACAACCAGCTGTGAATCCACTCAACGGTACAGTGTGCCCAGAGTTTTGATGATCTGCTTTTTCAGTCTCATCCCAACAGTGTTTTCCTTTAAAATACGTATATTATTTCTATGGTCAGGTTTATATTTATTCAATGAGAACTTTATTCTGCCAGGAAGCTGGACAACAAAATGTCATTTAGCAATTGCTCAATAGGCAGATGTAATTAAGCAACTTATTTATGGTACATAGACTCATGACACATTATAATAACCAATAATGTATTGCTATTTTGCATTATCACATGCATATGCTAGACTAACAAGTAGCAGCTAACAACCATCTTGAGCACATCAGATCAGACACAGTATATAGCATTTATACTAAGGTTTTGCAGGAAGAGTACATATTTCATTTGCTTACCATAGGCTATTGTAACCACACTGGTTAGCCCACTGAGAATATCTAAATGTTATAATAAATCTTATCTCAGGACTTTACTATCAGTTTGATAAACATTTCAGGTAATTTCAGTAGTGACATTACAAACTACATATCTTTAAGAACAGAATAGTAAAGACACTACAAACTTCCTCCCACACTTCCTGTATATAAAGAGCAAGCCTTCCTATTCTTTTATGATACAATACTGCCGTTTCCTGGTACCCTATTTTGTTACTCACAGAAAGGGTCCACAAACATGTATCCCCCACATGAAAGGGATTGACATCGATGTAGAACAAAGGAGTCGCTTCCTCTAAGAGAAGCCCCCCACCACCACCACCATAAAAAGAACATTCAACTTGTTGCTTAATTTAGTACTACCATTGCAGATAGCATCATGGTGAGTGGGTCAGGGGAGCCACACAAAAAGAGGAGGGAAAGGTAGCGTTGGCAGAGTTCCATCACCGTATTTTTTATTATTGGTAGCCTCAGCCATAAGTTTTTTTGGGGACAGTCACAAAAGCCAAACTGATCTGGCAGGAAAGAGAGATGACGGCAATGAATTATATAGATGGAAATAGGCAAGTATGCTGAAGTTTATGGCACAGCAGGAAGCTAGGCCATATTGTGCTACATACTAGGCTTGTTGCAAATGCAAAAGAACTGATTTGTTCCCAATAATTAACACAGTCTTCAAAAAGGAAAAAGAAAGCCAGTCAATAGAGCTCAGGAACCTGCTTGTAGGTCAGCAACATCACCCAGAACTGAGGCTAAGTTGGAGTAGGGAACTGGGTCTGAAAAATGACTTCTTGTGCCTTTGAGAACTGGAGAGCACCAAAAAAGACATGTTTTAACAGTGAGGGAAGCACTACAAAGGGATGCATGTAGGTGAGGCCTTTCCTTTCAATAGATACTCATGGATAGGGACTGCATGCCTAATCCTTACCAGAGTCAGGACTACTTTCCTTCTGTTCCGCAGTGACACATTCAGACACAACCAAAGAAGTTTATTGCTGGTTTGGCCTTCCTTACATTGTGTAACAGTATAGACCATGGCAAAGGACTGTGGTAAGGAAGCGCAGTATGGAAAGCTGAATGAAAATATAAAAACACTAGGAAAGTGTTCCGGAGTTGTGTCACACATTTATTACAGCAGAAAGAAAAAATCACTATTCCTCTGTGCTAATAAAACCCCACATATTTATATTTAAAAAACTTAAATTTAGGTGTTACATTTTCACATTTCTCTTATTTGTTATCAATATTTATTACATATATATACTGCCCTCTATCTGAGGAACAGAGCAGTTTACAGTATAACTGGGGATTGTGTACACTGGGTATTAAAAGGGGGAGAAACTATCCCAACTCCATGTCTGAATTTCATGCAAGTTCAAATTCAGTGCACTTTGTGTCAGCTTTCATATATTTGAAATATATATTTGAAATACACATCTGAACACTAGAATTTTTAATGAGGTATCACATAAAAAATGTGTTGTGCGTTCTCTGTATTTTTTATCATGTTTTCCTAAAGATATTACAGATGGGCTTCATAGAACATTAACTGCAAATATTACTAGATCCTGTCTTCACATGCAGGGGAAGTCCCTAACGCACAGAGGGTTTGAGACTCATTGGCTACCCTCACCTTGATAAGCCAGCCAGTTGAAGCCATTCCTCTGATATGGCTTTTGTTGCATGCTAGCAGCTTCTAGGAGCCACAGGTGAGAGCTGAGTGCAGGGTGGGGACCAAAGGTGGACAAACCTTTGCCTTCAGCTATGGATGGCAAGGAGCAGGTGGCCATGCACTGCCACTCCACCACCTTTCTGCCTAGCCTTGGTCCACTGCCTGAGTCATGAGACTCGCTTTGCCTCACTGGAGGAACAGCCCTGCACCCAGTAACCAGAGTAATTTGCTGGGAGGTGGTATGTTCCTGTTACAGTGCTACCTTGGGTTACAGATGCTTCAGGTTACAGACGCTTCAGGTTACAGACTCCGCTAACCCAGAAATAGTACCTCGGGTTAAGAACTTTGCTTCAGGATGAGAACAGAAATCGTGCGGCAGTGGCAGCAGCAGGAGACCCCATTAGCTAAAGTGGTACCTCAGGTTAAGAACAGTTTCAGGTTAAGAACAGACCTCCAGAATGAATTAAGTTCTTAAGCCGAGGTACCACTGTATTTCTGGACTCAATTTAAAATGCTAGTCTTAGCTCAGGGGTCAGCAACCTTTCACAGCAGTGGGCCGGTCCACTGTCCCTCACACCATGTGGTGGGCCGGACTATTTTTTTTTTTGGGGGGGGGGGGGGAGAATGAACAAATTCCTATGCCCCACAAATAACCCAGAGACGCATTTTAAATAAAATGACACATTCTACTCATGTAAAAACACGCTGATTCCCGGACCATCCGGGGGCCGGATTGAGAAGGCGATTGGACCACATCTGGCCCATGGGCCTTAGGTTGCCTACCCCTGTCTTAGCCTATAAAGCTCTAAGAAACTTTGATGAAGTTGGGTGGAAGATGGAATCTTCTTTGTGGTCACACCAATATGAATCATTGTAGAGCAAGGGTGGAGAATCTTAGGTCTGGTGACCAAACACAACGCTCCAAGCCCCTCTCTATCCAGCTCTTGGGACCCTCTCCAGGCCATGTTTTTCACTGATGCTTCTCTACAACCAAACAGTCTCCCAACCACCCAGTGCTTTTGCCTGGCGGGATTGTTTCTGTGAACTGAATACTGTACTTCTTGCTTGCCTGAATAGAGGGTAGAGAGTGGAGAGGTGTGGCCGTGTGTAGAAATTTCTGGTTTTTGCATGGCTGGAATGCAGGGCTAATGTGCAAATGAAAGAGTTGCATTTCTTTTCACCCACTTTTCACAACTGACCACACCCACTTTTACTTCTGCTTCCCAAAAGCCTAAATTGTCCACATTTAGGCTGAAATAAGATTCCCTACTGCTGTTGTGGAGATTTGCCTGGCTCTTACCAGTTATCTTTCATATAGATATTTAAATTATTTTTATTCAAAAAGGCTTTTAATACCTCATTCTGTTACTGTGGTCAGTAATTTCAACAACTATTTTTCATGCCTAGTTTGTAACCTGCTCTAGCAGAAGGATGGCATATAGATACAAAAATAAATAATGAGTGCATCATATAATTTCTGGCAACTCTACACCCCATGAAAAGTTGCAGAGTCAGCCTCATATTCCTTAATTTTAGGGGTTTGTTGTTGTTTTTCCTTAAGCATGGGAAGACATTGATACTTTCCCCCTTGATGGGGAAATGTTAACTTAAATGGAATGTTTGTTTATACTTCTAGATTGCTTGTTTATTTTAGTAATGGTAAGCTAGGCTCAGTGCCCTTGTAAGGACCTGTTTAAAAATGATCTGGAATTTTTTATACAGCTCCCCCACCCCCGTTCTATTACTGGATATTATCCTTTGGGAGTTATACTAACTGACTAGTAATAAACCTGCCTCCTAGACAGCACAGTCCGATTCATTCAGACAAGTAATATAAAATGACAGTGAACAGTTGCAATTAATTCTGAATTAACAAAATTTCACTAATTTTGTAGAATCCTTTATGTTTGATTTTGGGAATGTGTTTCTGTTAGATATAGGTTCCAGTTGGAACCCAGAGTTTAGCAAGCATCTTGCAGCAAAAAAAAATTCTCCTTCAAATGTTGGTTATCTTGGAGATCTAGCACACATGACGATTTCCTTTTACCTTTGTCAAATGATCAAGATAATAGATTCTAGTAACCCCACCATACATCCTTTAAGCTTTGCTTTTATTCCTCTGCTGACATCTGTGTACTGCAGAATAGTATCTTCTTTCTAAAGGGGACCTGCTATTCCACTGACCCCCTGCTGTCTTATTGTTTCTTTGTGCTCCCTCTTCTCTTACTCCCTTGTTGTCTTTAGATTTATCACCTACCCTTTCCAAGGTCTTGGGGTTGAGTAACAATCTGTTTCCCTAAAAAAAAGCCCATGCTAGAATGCAAACATAAAGTTAATGCCTCTGTTTCTCTCCATAGACTTCAACCCAGTATGCTGACAGTGGTTGTTATCTGAAAGAGTGTTGTTAGTTGTCCCCCATGTTACAGAGGCCAACCAGAAGTTGTGCATTTAGTACCACTGGTTCCATGCTGCAGAAAACCCTTCCAAACAGAGACTCAGCAGGCATCCTTGCTTTTGCCTTTTGACTCTTGAAGACATTTTCATGCTGACAGGGCCTATACAGTTGTTTTGAATTTTCTTGAGTAGCCAGTCATTTCAATGATGGTACTGTACTATTTTTAATGGCTTATCTTTTTATATTGTTGTACACCACACTTACATTTTATGAGAGAGCTGCATATAAATACTTCTATAAATATAAATATATAGCAAACAATATGTTCAACATAAACTGGTAAAATATTTCAGGCCACGGGATAAATATAACTGCATATGAAAATTGTAATTGATTTTACAAGCCCCAGACAAGAACCAAGTAAAAGCTTCTGAACAAAACTTGCTACTTCTACATCACAATGAAGCCATGTAATGTGAAGTTGCAATGCAGCTTATTATGCTATAAAATATATTGTAATAGATGATGGCATCCCTTGGTGGGGGGGGGGAATATTACATGGCAGGCAGAATTCAATGGGGAATTATTTAGGAAACTGACTGTTGATCTAGGGAAGAGACACTCCCGGAAACATATGGCTTCCAAGATCAGTTTTTATTATCTATGGCACTGTTCTAAGTGGGCTTCTGTAGTCCCTTAGTGGTATTTAACATTCCTTCCACTTGTAAGTTATAACACTACCAGTTTTGATACACTAGTGTAGTGTAGTGTAGTGTAGTGTAGTGTAGTGTAGTGTAGTGTAGTGTAGGTTGTCATAATTGTTTTAAGAGCACTAGCAAGAAGCAGATACTCACAAGTAACAGCTAGACTTGGACCTGCTTTGCATGTAACTCTAAGCCAATGCTGGGAAAGCTGTGTAGCTGGACTCAAACTCCCACTATCCCTGACCACAGACCATGCTGGCTGGGGCTGAAATAAGTTGGAGATCAGTAACATCTAGAGGGCCATAGGTTCCCCAGCCCTGTCCAAAGCCAAACCATGGCTTAGCGTGACTGAGCAAATGTACAGGCTTCCAGTGAGAAGATTGTGGTTGTTTTGCTTCTGTATTGTAACTGTGGGCTAATCTGTCATTTGGCTTACTGTTACATCCTAACCTGGGCTCATGGTTTATCTCTTCCAGACAAACCACAAGCAATGCATCATAGAACAAGTATTGACTGCAGCTTATGGTTTGTCTGGAGCAAAATAAACCGTGAGCCCAGGTTTGGCTGCAATGCTAAGCCAAATCACAGTGAAGCTCAAAGCAGTGTGGCAGCAGCAAAACTAGGAGGAGCACAGCAGCTGCAATGTTCTCAATGGGAGCCCACATGTTTGCTCATTCAAGCTAAGCCATGGTTTCCTTTCATGTTAAGTGTGAATTGGCCATTAGTGGCATAACAGGCTATATGTTTCTTGAACCATCAGCAGAGGAAGCACCTCTGTCTTGCTTGAATTTAACATCAGCTTGTTTCCCTCATCCATCCCCAAACTGCACTAGTTTGAATTTCCACAGGCTCTGAGATTAAAAAAAAAGAAGTGGAGATGAGAGCTGGAAACTCAGAAACATACTAACAATACTATAGCTTAAACTTCCAGATGACTTTCCCCAGCATTATCATGATAGACGTTTAAGATCAGGAGGTACAATTATCGATTCTGTGGAACCCCTTTGGCCAAGGGCCAAGGAATGGAGCTAAGTCCTGCAGTATCACCTTATGGAAACAACCAAAACAATGCCTCCTAAGCCCAGCCCAAGAGATCCAGAAAGATACCGTGGTTGATGGTACTGAAACCAATGAGAGGTCCAGAAAAACTAGCAGGGTAGCGTTCCCCACATCTGTCAAGGCAACCAAAACTGTTTCCATCCCACAACCAAGCTTGAAACCAGATTGGAATTGATGTTTCATTCAAGTCTACCTTGAAATGACAGGATGCCCAATAAGACAGAATGCATGCATACATACATACATACATACATACATACATACTACATACTTAGACCAAACTCCTTGCATTTAAAATCCAGGGCACATAAAAGAAGAGTTAGTTTTCAAAAGATGCATTTTTAGAATAGTACATTCTGCCACAGCATCTTCTTATTTCACGCTTCTATTTTAGAAAGACTTTCTACACATTGCCACCTTGTGGATATATCACCTAACTGTATTATTGTTCTCCAGTCTTCACATCACATTGCTTTTCATGTTTTATACAGCTTGCTGCATATATTGGATTAGTTACTGGATCAGTTAGTTAAGTGAGATACTTAAACTAATATTTTAAAAATCCAATAAAATTCTCAGTCATTTGTCATTATAAATATGGTATGCCATTGAATGGCTTTATTGTTTAGAAATATTGATTGCAATGTTTTTGAATTGTTTTACATGTACTGCCAGCCACTTTAGGCTTCCTGTAGGAAGAAAAAGAAGGTCATAAATATGAAATTCAGTCAGTATCTATCTTAGTAATGCAACAAAAACACAGAACTTACTTTGTGCATTCATGCACCTTCCCCAATTGCTAGAATGAAATTATTCTTTGCAGCAATTCAGTTCTGAAAAAGAAAATAAAGTATTGTTTAGCTCAGCAAGAAAATCAGAAGCAGCAACCTAAGACATTTGTTTTTACAGAGGCACAGTCATGTAGCCATAGAAAGATGAGAAACTATTCATTACAGTGCACACTATCAAACACAGAGCTACTGTTAACAAGATGCATCTCCTATATTGTGATGTCTCCTTGATCTAGGCATAACACATGCCTGAAACATGAAAAACACAAAAGGTAATTGGAAAGATAGACTGTAATCACTTCTCCATTCTAATGAACAGGCCCCTCTAAGCCCTGGGAATTCAACATGGTGCAATCCTTACACAATTATTTATATAAATAGAGTGTGAATACCCATAGGACACATCAGGATATCTGTATGAATGTTACATCATGCTGCAGTACAAAAGGTGTTTATCTCCAAGATAAAAAAAAAACAGAGAGAGAGAGAAACTGTTCACAGATGTCTGAACCTAAGCAAAAAACAAAAAGTGTTTTATATGTCTTCTCCAGAATAAAACGCTGGTTGATATCCTAAATGTGAAAATACTGAAACTTAGGCCTGTAATATAAAATGAAGGATATGGCAGACAAGCAGTGTGGCTCTTGGGATTGGTTGTAGGTAAGAAAGCAGGCAGGTGCAGGGTGGGCTGAGGGCAGACTGAGGTTGGTGGGACGATCCCCATTCAGCAGCAGTAATATCCCACCTTGTTCTTCTTTTGGTATCTGCATACATGGAAAAGCACTATTTGTTTGCAATGTTCAGTCATGTAACACAGTGTGTGAGCTATCTGGGGTAGCTAAATACTTAGCCACCTCACAGCCATCTTCTAGTTACTATGGTTAGGTAAGATTTGTTCTCCTTGCACCCTCCAAACAGATTGCCTCTCAGGACACCGAGATCCTTCAGATTCATAGTGAAGCAATACCGTACTTTCCCCTCTTGAATGGCAACATTTGAAAATGCGTCAAGTGAACTGATATTACCCTTCATTTACTTTCCAGTTCTTAACAGCTTCCATTCGCTTCAGCATATCACTTGATATCTTCCAAGTACAAGCTGTCAGTTCCCCTGAAACTCTTACCCCTGAGCACCAAGACCTTGCCACATTTCCTTTCCAACACTTTCATGCACATGACAGAAAGGTGCAAACTTAAATTTCCCAGTTATATGGAGTGCTAAACCAAGTGATTTCAATGATTAATATTCATTAAATGATGCATGGAATAGGAAGCTGCTTAAGGAAGCAGGACGAAAAGCTGAGTCAGATCATTGCTCCATCCCACTGAGTATTGTCCAATGCAGCCAACGTGGTGCCCTCCAGGTGTTGTTGGGACTACAACTCCCATCAGTCCTAGTCAACATAGCCAATGCTCAGAGACAATGGAAGCCATAGTCCATCAACTATTGCTGACCTTGCACCACATATATATTTGTGTGGCTGGAACATGTCCTTGAGCTATAGTAATGTTTTTTCCTTAACTTAATGGATGGTAGAGAGGGGTGTGAAAGTCTGTGCAGAAGCTGGCCTAGTGTACAAAGATAAAATTCACACCCATTGCTTGGCTTGCTTTTGCCTCTGGCTTCATCCACCACTGGTGTGTGCCCCTCAGAAGATTGCTCAGCAAGGAATGGAGTCACTAGGCTGAAAATGGATTCTTAGCCCTGATTTAGGTAGAGGATCATTCTCTGAAGAGAAACTCCCTTAAGCTATTAGCTCACCTCAGTTCTCTAACCTTAGAAGCACACACTACTTTGCGTTCCATTACAACAAATGAAAATGTATTATAAGCCAGGCACAAAAGCTCTGCAAGATAAGGGAGATCACTAACTTCTGGACTATACCAGGTTCCTAGACTGATACATGGTAACCCTTCTGGCTTGTCAACCTAGCTTTTGTGTGTGCACAAGTAGGATAGCACTAGGGGCTGTGTGTGTGTGTGTGTGTGTGTGTGTGTGTGCGTGCACATACCTAGCACCAATTGAAGAGGGAAGATAAAGCTTTCTAACTTATGCTTTTATTCACAAATCTCTTAGTTCTTTCATTTTGGTAGGGGCAGGCAGTGTGGTACCCTCCAGATGTTTTGGACTCTAATACCCACCAGTTCCAGTCAGCATGGTCAGAGATCAGGGATGGTGGGAGTTGTAGCTTAAGAAGATCTGCATGGAATCATGCTGACTATTTTTGCCTCAATGAGTTGGCAGTTGGATGCCTCTCTCTCTTCTTGTCTTCAGAGGTTTCCTCTGCCAATCTCTGGTCAAATCAATTCTGCCCAGCAGCAACTCCTCTGCCTCAACTCAATTCGGGACGTCAAGCAGGCCACATTTTTCTTCTGTGTTCAGGGAATCTGACATCTTACAAGGTTGAAGGTATGACATATTATGTCAGTTGTTTTGCTTTGAGAAATCATGAGGAGGTGCAAAAAGCAATGAAAGGCACTGAAGCATCACTTCCAGACCACTGGAAATTCTAACCATTTGCCACCCTTGCCACCTTTACTGCCTTGCTTTGGTTGCTGACCGTTCTCCAGGCATAGCATACTTATAGACTTGGAAGGCTAATTTGCCAGTGGTACCACCAGGGCAGGACTTTGGGGCAGGTATCCAGAGCCTCACTCAGCAGAATGGGGTTCCCCCAAACACATCAGGGTTGGCTTACCACAATTTGAAGTGAATGAAGCAATACGGCCATCTAAAGAAGGGAGGCGCTATTAAACTACCAAGTTCGGAGTCTGAGGTTACTAAACTGTACTACTGAACTTGATTTAGAAAGGGGGGGAGGTGAATTAGATAAAAGGTTGACAATCTTAGGATGTTGGATCAATGGCAGTTTTCTATACAGTCCTGTTCATGATCCACCTCTGTGGTAAAACCACAAAAAATGGAGATACCACCAAAAACTAATGCAAAGAGAACTGGGAAGTTCCATAGAAAATTGATTCACACACACACAAAATTTAGAAGCCACAGTGAATCTTCTGCTACACAGACCTACTCTTGAAGAGAAATTGGGGGAAATGCTTTTTGCAAGTATTGCATAGAACTATCGCAGTAATCACAAACAATCGTCTTATGTTCCACTGTATTCTCTCCCATCATTATTATTTGCCCCAGCCTATGAGCCAGTTCTTTCATTATAGGAGCCACATGGCTACCACTCCCTTCTTACTCCACCCCACACTCCCCATAGCAACATAAGAATGTAGGGAACAACATGGGAGGGAAGGACATGATTGTATGGAAAAAATGATGCTGGCATCAGAGTGTGGAGGATTACCATGGCTCTTGCAGTGAGGTCCTTCCATGTGGTTTCTATGTGGTATGGGGCCCTCAAAGAGCAGTAACCACTAAGCTCTTGTAACATAAGAACAAAAGGGCAGAACATAAGAGCAAAAAGTCTGAAGCATTGGGGGAAGGGGAATGCCATCAGATGATGTGAAGATGTTCTGGATCTTCTATTGCTCTGGACACATGCAATGTATATGTTTTCCCCACCCCAACAATAGCCAAAGTCCATAAATTCTTTAGAGTAACAAGCTTTCATGTTATCAGTCCACGTATACAGGATATTCACTTCCACACTCAGGGGCTGGGATGCCTATTAGAGGGAATGATAGAACTGCAGAGACATTCCAGACCAGTCTGTACATGTAAGTAAAGGACTCAGAACTCTGCTAATGTCACATCAAAGACACCAGGGACATAGCTACATTAGTAAAGAAATAGTGTTTTAAATGCATTATAACAATGGGACACCAGATGGTGCTGTGGAGTTCCATCTTTCACCAATATGCTTTCCCATTACAGTGGTACCTTTGCTTCAGGTTACGCGATTTTGGGTTGTGCACTGCGCTGAACCCGAAAGTACCAGAACGGGTTACTTCCGGGTTTTGGTGCTCACGCATGCACAGAAGTGCTAAATCGTGCTTTGTGCAGAAGCACCGAATCATGACCCGCACACGCAGACGTGGCGCTGCGGGTTGTGAACACTGCGAGTTTCGAATGTGCCTCCCACACAGATCACATTAGCAACCCGAGGTTCCACTGTATGAGGTTTACAACACGTTTTCCCGAAACATTTTTTTGACGTGTCTAGATCCAGTCTGGTACTGCTAGATACTTACTCCAGTGCTGACGGTCAAATAATGACTTATGCAAATATAAAGACGGTGCTACTGGGCTGGTTTAGGCGGCAATCCTAAACATGCATTATGAAATCAGTTCCATGGAACTTAGCAGGACTTCATTCCAAACAAACTTGTTTAAGACTGGATTGTTAGTTTCAGAAGTCGATAATCATCCACTTAAATGCCCAGTAGACACACACAGCAACAGCAACACGAGAAACATTTCACTGTAGAAAACAATGTGAGATTATTTTTAGTGCCATTTAAGTCTCTGCAATAAACGCACTTTAAAGCTCTTACCAACATTATGTCCCCTAATCTTCAGGGCCAAGGATACCACTTTTCATTATCAATGAGCCTGACAAGCATTCATCTGAACAACTCTCACTTGAGCCCTCTGGTGCTCAATTGATTTCACAGTGAGTTAAGAGCTTGCAGCACCTGACATTCCATAACAAGATCTATAGAATTCGCTCAAGGCCACAGGCAGAACTGTCGAAGTTCTCCATCATGCTGTCTAAAGATGCCTTCAAAGTTTTCATAGGCAAGTGATCATATCCATAGGAATACAGTCATAAATATTTTATTGGTTACTATTAAACCATGGACAACAGAGCAAACAGAACAAGTATGTGGCCTTTTGTAATTGTAAGTAAGCCTATGCAAAGCTATCCAAACTGCTTCCAGATTAGAATACTAGTTGCTGTAGTTTCTTGTGCTGAACTTAACTGAACAAAAGCTATCTATCTCACAGTCAAATGAAGTAGGACATCAGTGATGCATTAATACAATTCCAATGTCTCTTTGCTCTCTCAGTCTTTTTGCTAATTGTAGCCACTGGGCATTCAAAGTTGGATCAGATTGTGTCAGGAGGGCGGAAGGCCTTTAACGGCTACTTTCAGCCAAAGGGAGAGAAAGAGACAGATGCCTTCACACATCTAACACCATGTCGAGTTTGGCTCCCAGCTATATAGTTTTGCTCACAAATATCTTATCAGAACATTCTTGTGGTATTTCAGCCCCAGGAACTTGACTTTCTGAAGTATCAAGGAGTCAGGGGTTATTAAAGTGAACACCAGGTTAACTGCCTGATATAATAACATGAAAAGGCCCTGCTCCATTTGCTTTTCTCCAGAGACAGTTCTGTAAATCAAAAGAGGCAACCTGTTTCAAAGTTAGCCTTTACTCTGCATTTCTATTCCCAGTCCAACCATTGGCCCAAGGCCCAGATCCCAGCAGCAAGTGATCATGTACTGAGGCACACAGTCACATGGAAAAATGTTAAGTGGGACTCAGCTGCATACACAGGGGAATCCACAGCAATTTCTGTTACTGGTCTAGAAGTTATGGTTCCTGAATATATGCTCGCATGGAGAAGATAAAGCACTGCCTGCTTATGTGAATCAGCTCTATGGTATATTTAAAGCATTGCCCAAAATCACTCTTTCTTTTTCCTTCACGATAACCTTTGAGTGCCCATAGCTGCATGCAAAATGTCCTAGGTTAAAATTGTGGCTACTCCAACTAAAAGTATCATGGGGGGCTGAGAAAGATTTATTCCCAAGACTTTGGAGTGCTATTGCCAAAGCAGACAGTACTAGATGGACAAACGGTCTGGCTAAGTATAAAGCATCTGTATAAGATGACATTTATGCACCACTATATTAATCCAAGCACCATTCCAGAGTGCGTTTCCTGTGTTTTAAAATGCTAAAGGAAAAAGGCCGAGAATCTTTAGAAAGGTTGTTCAAAACATAGGGAAACAGCCATCGCCGATTCTTTCTCAGAAACCATCAGTGCATCCTGAAACTATTCTGCATCTGGCAGAGACTATTGTAATGAAGTATTCCTACCATCCCCTGTAATCCACCTTAACACTACTACATACAACAGACTTTGCAGTCTCCCAACAAACATCATGCCCAGGCAGGACAAGTGCAAGACATTCCACTATCTCAAGATGGGATGGTGTTGTGACCACCTTCTCCTCATTTTCCCCGCTGCAACCTCTTCCATCTTCCTTCTCTTCCTTCAGCGCTGCTGCCAATCCCCCATGCTGCCAACAAAGTGGCAGCAGTGCAGACATTCCATGTCTTGCACAAAGGGGTCATTCCACAGAGAGAAGCATTGTGGGCAAGGTTGACTAGAGGGCACATATGCCACTGATGCTTAACCACAATGGTGGCAAATTTCCTGTCTAAAATTACACGAAACCTTTAAAAGTATCTGGACTATTCCAGTTTCTTTACTGTGAAGTAGAAACGATAACCCAAAGACATACTGAGACTTTTAAAAGGACCTAGCTACACTTACAGCCAGCTTTAAAAAGGTTATTTTATAAAAGCAACTGTAGCTATGATCAGATCTCTAACAGCAAGACTACGAGTATGATCAGTAGGAAGAATTGGAGGACAGTGATATATGTTGCTACCCTCAACACTGAACCTGCCCTGATTTAGACCATTTATTCATGGCTGAGATCAGACGCCATCACTTTGCTTGCAGATGGGAAGTCTGGAATCTTACTTGTTGATTTTACTAGCTCTAACTTGTGACTTAGTTACAGGGGACATAAGCCCACTGGAGTAAGAAAGCCAGTCTGTAAAAAGTACCCCTATTCCAAAAAGGATAGAGTTGTTACTTTTTAAAAAGCAACAACAACAACACCAAACAAGCCAGGGATCTGTTCTATTTAGAAATGCAGTAAGGAATTGTATTTTGTAGCGATGTTCAACAGATGATCAGCAATGCCAGGCACAAAGAAGGGTTGCTTTCTAATAGGTCAGTTAAAAGGGAAATGGATTAACGGCTCCATCCAACTGAGTGTGATTCATTTCAAGGAACAAAAGCAGTGCCAGTAACCAGTAGCTCTTTTCAAGTAGAAGAAAACAATATCTATGCCCCCATTCAGGAAGATATGTCTGGCTGCCAAGAAATCATCAGTGTTTTAGGTCCTATCATTTTGCAACCTTATCAAAGTATTCTGTTTCCTTTTCCACCACATTTGTTTGCCAGCTGAAGCCCAGAACAAACTCCGCATAAAACAACCTCTGCAAAAATGCAGGCTTATTAGAAACCTCTAATGTGTAATCTTTTTGACAATTACATCTTATGCAACAAAAGTTAATAGTTTCAGAAAACTTCACTTAGATAAGGAAATCTGATTTAAACTCAGACCTGTAATTAAACATTATACAGTTACTCAAATATTATAAACATTAGTTATTGAAATGTTGAAATAAAAGTACAAATAGCACATAATAGTTATCACAAACAACTTATCAGAAGAGAACAAATGTCACTATGCTATTTAAATAAACTCAAACACAATGCTGTAAATGACACAAAATGACTATAAATATTATTACTAAATTGCAGTAGAATGTTGCAGAGTAATTTTTTTTTGGTAAATCTACACAGTATTCAATACTGAGCACATAGAACGGTTTCAACCTACAGTCACCTGACTGGACCAAAAAAGACTGTCAAACACCTTAGCGGTAAAGTTTATTTTAGTGTGCTTACAAAATTGAAAAGCAGTGTACATTTTTTTCAAATACTGTAACTGCAAACTGAACTTCAGCTATGTGTATCTAGGTTCTGCAGTTTCTGCTCTCTGCTACAAAAGTCAGACCACACTCATTTCTTCTTCAACCCAAATCCTATAGGAGACAACAGCTGCCAGCTTGACTGCAGAGCAATGAACCACGAGGTGACAATCTAACAACAGGAGATGTCTCCTGGTTAGCAGCCGTATCTGTACTTGGGATTACAAGCACTGATAGCAGTATTTGACATATGCATAGCTAGTGGCTCTGCACTGAGGAACTCAATGGAGGTCTAGGCAGCACTGATCATGTGTCATGAAAGGACAGTAGGGTATTAGAAATTTAAGGATTTCATTTGATAAGGGTTTGCCGTTCTGTGGCTGCATACATACAATACAAAGCACCCACCCACACCAAGTCATGGGAATTGTGGGTGCTGGGAACTGTAGCTCTGTGAGAGGTAAATTACAGCTCCCAAAGCCTTTTTTTGGGGGGGGTGCAGATGTGCTTTAAATGTATGGTGTGTATACAGCTATGTGCTCAATGTTGCAATGCTATGCACACATCCCTATGAGGAAGATCCACTGAATAAAGGGCAATGCCTGGTCTTCTTTTCAGCAACCTTACTATTCACCCAGGCCTTTTAAAATTTAAGTTTTGCAATTTCTCTGTTTGGCCTGCAAAGTTACCAGATGTGACACTGTTCCATCCTCCAGACTCCAGTGCCTTACAATCCCAGATAACATAACTGATCTATCTGTTAGCCACACTTTCTCTAGCTAAATATACTGTAATTTTAGAGAGCCAAGTTCTGCCTAATTTTTGAATTTTAGTACTGTATACTCAATCCTTGATGTGATGGGTCTCTGAACATTTACCTCGCTCCCATATATATTGTATAACATTCATAACCTAAACTGAAATCTAAATTTGAAGCAAATAGCAAGCAAGACAAAAATATTAATTAGCCATGCAATTTTTTATTCGTCTGGGACAAATCAGAGCTGTGCCAAGGCAAGGATTCAAGATTCAGCTGCATTGCTGCTGCTCTTTTTGCTCATCTTCCCATAGCTTCAGTTTCCTTTATCACTGCTACAACCAACAAAATGTGGTACACCTCCATAACAAACAGCTTTGTATAAACTCTCTTCTAGTTCATGCTTTTTTTAAGGGGACGCAGGTGGCGCTGTGGGTTAAAGCCTCAGCGCCTAGGACTTGCCGATCGAAAGGTCGGCGGTTCGAATCCCTGCGGCGGGGTGCGCTCCCGCTGCTCGGTCCCAGCGCCTGCCAACCTAGCAGTTCGAAAGCACCTCCAGGTGCAAGTAGATAAATAGGGACTGCTTACCAGCGGGAAGGTAAACGGCGTTTCCGTGTGCGGCTCTGGCTCGCCAGAGCAGCGATGTCACGCTGGCCACGTGACCCGGAAGTGTCTCCGGACAGCGCTGGCCCCTGGCCTCTTAAGTGAGATGGGCGCACAACCCCAGAGTCTGTCAAGACTGGCCCGTACGGGCAGGGGTACCTTTACCTTTACCTTAGTTCATGCTTTATATGGAAAATGCCCTAAAGCCCAGAATAAGAAAGACATGTGTTCTAATACCAACTCAAAAAGAGCAGCAATCATTGCAGAACCCACACAGGAAGTAGCGGCAACAGAGGAGGAGCTGCAGTGAGAAAAGTTGCTGATAGACAGAAAGGGAGAATCAGTCCAGAGAACTGATTCTTCAAGACAGTTGATGACCTTTTGCTACAATGCACAAACTCCATTTAAATGCAGGCACACTTAACATAAATAGGTTAATATGTATCTTGGAGGCTCTAAAACCACTACATAGCAGAGGACAGCTTTTGCCAGCAGGGTACCCTCTAAATATATTGGACTACAACTCACATCAGCCCCAACCATCATGTGCTGGTGTAGGACATCAGAAAATCAAAAGGTATTGCAGTAGAAGGCACTATGACACCAGTTAGGATCAAAGGACTCTAAGCTACAGCAAGCATGCAATTAGATGCAGGGCAATCCCTATGACTTCCACATGGAAAGGATAGTATTAATACTTTCTTACATGGGGTGCACAAGAAAATAATGGCATTCACTTCTATACTCAGTTTTGCAGTGTTTCTAAATCCTAGAGAGTCCATTACATTCTGCAAAGGTGGATATAAAAAACTATGGCAGCTCCCTTGCTTACCTTGCATTATTCAGCATAAGAGGCGTTTAAAGAGCTATTCCCTACAGGGAAGATTTTGAAGTGCCTTGGCATGGGAACCACAAAGTAAGGCATTAAGCAAACCAGAGTACAATTATAAGGATGAATACAGTGCTTTAAAGCTTTCTTTGAAATACAGCAAGCCACCCAGAGAAGCATCTTTTATAAGCCTGCTCATGGGGTAGAGATTCACGTTTTCACCTTTCCTAACTTTGCCTAGAGTTAGCATAGAACAGCCTTCCCCAACCTCATGCCTTCCAGAGGTCCCCATCCGCTCCAGCCAGGACAATCATCCCAATCAGGTTTTGTTTACAGTGGTACCTTGGGTTACAGACGCTTCAGGTTACAGACTCCTCTAACCCAGAAATAGTACCTCAAGTTAAGAACTTTGCTTCCGGATGAGAACAGAAATCGTGCTCCAGTGGCAGCAGGAGGCCCCATTAGCTAAAGTGGTGCTTCAGGTTAAGAACAGTTTCAGGTTAAGAACGGACCTCCAGAACGAATTAAGTTTTTTATCCAAGGTACCACTGTACTGGTGGAGTGACAAACAGGTTTTGTGTATCAGTTTAAAGGGTATGGAGAAAGAGTAGCCCACACTACACAACCAAGTTGTTTCTGATAATTTATGATCTACATGTGACCTGGTGCACACTGACACATTTACTCAGAAGTAAGTCCCATTGAGTTTATAGGGATCACTCTTAGCCCAGCTAAATGGTGTGTATCTGGGAGTACTGCAATCTATTGCTGTTCATTATTTCAAAGCTGTATAAACAAAAATGAGAAGTCTGAGCAGAAGGTAATTTCTAAAGCAATCTTAGTTTGCTTTAAAAAGAAAAGAAAAAAGCCCAGTGATTTTTCACACTTTCTTGGTTTGCTCACATCTCTGTCATAGCCCAAGTTGTTTTATATCACATTAGTTCCTATCCAGAATGGGGAAGTAATTCTGACTTTTCATCAGTTATGTCATCACTGAGAATAGAATACTATCTGTAGGCGTTCTGGAGTGGAATCCGCATATGAGCTATTTGGTGGTATTCCAACATCTAGCCATGTCCCTAACATTTTACAGTTGTCTCATATGCTTTCACAGGCTATGCATTTCCTAACAAGAACTGCACAAGCAACAGCCCACCAACAACTACCTTAACCACTTCCTTTGTTTAAGCCTGATGACAGGGCTTTCCTTCCTGAAGTGAATTAGCAAGCAAGGACTTTATTCTGAAGCCCCTCATTTACTAACACAAACACTTTCCCTTTTTGATATCTTTATCTAGCTTTGGAAGAAAGTAAGAGACAGTTTGAAAGTATTCTTTAGACTGCAACCTTTTAACAACTACTTTGGACTCTATTAAACACAGAGGGATGAACTTAGAAGTAAAATTGATAGGTCTTTACTGCTAGATAAATCAATATCCATATTTTCAGCATCACAAACTAAGTACTTCTTGCCTGAATTTTTAACTAGACTTTAACTAGTAGCCTTGGGAGTCAAGCTGGATGACATTAGGAGTTGGTTGGAAGAAAGAAAAGAAAGAAGAAAACAGCTTAGGAGAGACAGGGAAGGAAGTAACTATACTTGCAGTTCTGCTTACCTAGGAGTAAGCCCCACTGGGTTAAATGTAACTTACGCCATGGCTAAGGAGCACACTGTAACTAACAGCACCTTGCATTTAAAGGTTATTCAATGCACTATAGAACACATGACTCCCTCACAGAATCCTAGGAAGTGTAGTTTCCCCCTCACAGAGCTTCAATTACCAGCACTCTTAAACTACACTTCCCAGGATTCTTTGGGGGCTGGAGTCATGCGCTTTGAATATGTGTTGAATAAGCTTTAAATGTATGGTGAAGATCTGCCCCACCTGGGGCATTCAGAAAGAAGGGAATAGAGCTGTCTCCTGCTTTCTTTTTATCCCTCTGCAATTTTATAGAAAAAAGCTTTGCTTTAGCTAGTTTTAAAAATTGTACTCCTGGGAAATACCATTGATTATAAATAGCTTCTACTCAAAGTTTGTTTGTTTGGCACTATGATTCATAATTTCTTTGAACAGATTTAATGACTCATGCACCATAGCACACAGTATAAAGAAAATGTGGTTTAAAATCCATCTAACGAAGTTTAATGTTGTACAGTTGTACCTTGGGTTACAGACGCTTCAGGTTACATACGCTTCAGGTTACAGACTCCTCTAACCCAGAAATATTGCTTCAGGTTAAGAACTTTGCTTCAGGATGAGAACAGAAATTGTGCTCCTGCAGCGCAGCAGCAGCAGGAGGCCCCATTAGCTAAAGTGGTGCTTCAGGTTAAGAACGGACCTCCGGAACAAATTAAGTACTTAACCCGAGGTACCACTGTACTTCAATACTTGTTAATTTCAAGATGTTGTAAAGTAGTTCTTGTCTTGACCATTTTAGTGAGGATCCCATAGGGAACTTGAGATGATGTGTGTGAAAGTAATGGAATGTGTATTATTAAAAATTTCCCTAGGTCTAGCTGCATACAGAAAGTAATAGCAAGCATGTCCTGTTCTCCTTTCCCAAGGCATTAATTTCCTTCCTTAAGCATTTCATTTGCTGGGTGGCCTTAGCTTTGCTCTGTCATACCAGATAGTGAAACTAAGTATTAAACTTAGATGTAAAACAAGGAATCTTTTTCTGATACTAATCTAATAAAAGGAAAGAGCTCAGCCACAAGATGTAGTAGCTCACTTGCTAGAGCATGAGGCTCTTAATCTTAGGGTTGTGGGTTCAAGCCCCGTGTTGGGCAAATGTTTTCTGCACTGCAGAGGGTTGGACTAGATGATCCTCGGGGTCCCTTCCAACTCTACTATTCTATGATTCCAAGTTACAAAGCTGTTACAACTCTGAGAATAAGTGCCATTATAACTGCAAGAAAGGTTACTCTAAAATTAAATGCAACTTCACAGTTTGATAGAAGACCTATATGATATGAGCTGAGTCATATTTCTATCATCTTTGATAAAGATGAAATTAACTGAAAATAGTTGTTTATATTTTAGCAATTATCATTTAATAGCTCATCTACTGAAGTCTAGGGCACAAGTCTAGGGCTGTAGTAAGTTGCACTACAGACAAGCTTTATTTGCTTAGATAGATTAAAAGGTAAAAACTACAGTATTTTAATTAGGGAGGCATTAATGAAATCCAGAAGCCCCAGATTCTTCCCCACATCTATTTTAGTCATTATGATCCCCATGCTGTTAAGGGGGTTCCCCCTGCAATTCAAACACTGCAAAATTTCCTACAAAAGCACACTGTCACATTGGCAGAAATCCTGTTTACTGTTATCCACAGTTAACTGCAAAGTCCTGCAATTCCATTCTGCTATGGCAACAGCTTTGGGTTCACTGTACAAGATCTCAGTCTAGTTCCTGTCCTATTGGAGTCAAACACCACCTTGGGATGCAAATGGTAGTAGTACTGCCTGCTCTGGTATTTTGGGTATGCTGTACAAATGTATTATTTGGCACAGGACAGCGCCCCTGGTGGAACAGTGATTCTAAAAATAATATTTCCATTGCAATTAAAATGGGTGCACAAGTTGTTTCAAATGCTGATAAGAGAGTGGGGGATATGGTTGGAAGGTCAGAAAGGTCTTTAGAGTGAGAATGGCCAGGTGCAAATCAAGCTTGCAGGATAGCTTCAGGCCTTCTGCAAGGCCCATTTGTCAAACTCATATCTGTTCCTTCTCAAATTAAATAACTGAGCAAAGGAAAGTTCATTTCCAAAGTGCCCTATATCTGTAGTGGCTAAGCGTATTTCCAAGAGAGAGAAATGCAACTTGAAAGTGAAACATGTCCTGTGGTATATTTTGACAACATCTCCCCTGATCCAAATTTATGTATTCAGATGTAGTGTGTGAAACACCTCAGGTTTCTCTTATGGCTGGGCTGCTTTTGGAAGATATTTTCTGAAAGAGGAAACAGGGATCCAAACTGACTCCTTACACTGAAAGAGATGCTACCACATTTACATGTTATCAAGTGAGAACTGCACCAACTACCAAAGCTCAAAGTCCCCTGTAGTGTTCACCTTTTAATGGTGCTGAATTCTCAAAGAGGCATTTCACAGAATATTTTATTTCAGGGCTATATCCACAAATGGATTTACTAGGATAGTCCCCCTCTTCTAAACTCCAACTCTAATCACCCACAGAGCAACTGATTCTCCTTACCTTTTCAACCTTCAGAATCCTATTTCACAGTAGTTTACCAATATTATGTGGCCTTTCCACTGCAATAGGGCAACTTCCAAGCATTGGGCAGTCAGTAGGTCCTTGTGGCTAATCTGCTGTGAGTGCTATTCAAAATAAAGGTGGCTTTCAGCCTTAGAATTTGTTTCAGCCTTAGAATTTGTTTGAGCCTTTGAATTTGTTTGTGCCTTTGAATTTTAAGTCAGTTTGTAATCCATGTGGAAATTGAAGAAGAACAACTAAAGGAGAGACAATGGCAGCAGAATAAAATCCCCTGCCAAAATTCTTCTGGGCAGTTCCTTCACCACTGTCTCTTTCAAGAACAATGCAATATTGTGCATGTCTACTGACTAGCAAGTCCTCACTCCCACCAGAGCATTGAGTCCCGATAGTGTCCCCTAGTTTTTAAGACTTAGCTGTCATTCCTAGTTAAACACCACCTATATTACAGCACCTATCTTAACCTGTTTTTCTGATGTATTGTTAAGGGCTCCAAAAGCAGAGTTATTCATGCATAATTTATTCTGCAGCATTTTCCCCACGCTTGGGTATACTGGGTGGAGCACCAGCTCTGCCCTTACTCTGAAGCCACAAACTGAGTTGTTTATATCTCTTGACATATTTAATCATAGAACAGGATGATTAAAAGAGCATGGGAAGTTAGCTTAAGTTACAAAAAAGGTTAAGGGTTGAAAGAACAATCAACGATGCAAAAATTTTAGCCAGCTTCTGTCCTAGATGACATATGAAGCAAAATCAGTAGTGAGGACCGTAATTCACAAACTTTAGGTGTGTATTTTAGGAGTAAATAACACAGGAATCCTATACTAAATGATTTCCCATAATTTCTGGTGTCCATTCATTTCTCCCCTTAATTTTGCACATTACTTTAAGTTCATGGTCCTTACCTCTAAAGCTGTCTGCCCGTGTCCCCAAATACTCTTCCATGATTTCCCCTTTCTCCCATTTCTATTCTCTTGTTCATCGCATCTACTATTATTAGTATTCTATGTCTACATAGTGCCATCAGAGTGCCCAGAGTTGTACAGAACTTAGAAGTAACCAAGTCCTTGCTCACCAGACCTGCTTGACAACACAAGGCTAGCACTGGTTTCCACTGCAGATGTGTTTTCTTTTGTTCTGCCCCACAGGATAGACTAATGATCCTGGGTACTGTAGTTTGTTAACGTGGCTGGGAATTGTAGGGGCAAGGCATGTCTTTTAAATGTGTGTTGTACATGTTCTAAAAGTATAGTGTGGATTTGCCTTCCATCCCTCCCTTTAAGCCTTTCCTCAAAGCTTATTTGGACTTTGCCCAAATTTATTCATTCTGTGCTCACTGTCTGCTACCATCTAACTCCCTTAACTTTACTATAAAACACAGATCCTTTTCTCTGAAATTGTGTCCATCTCATTTAGTGTAAAAAACCCACAGCTCAAGTGACCCCGTCAGTTCTGCGTGCTGTACAATGTCCAGCACACATTGTTGGTGGGTTACTAATAATAATCTAACCTTGAATAACACAAGCAACAGACTGGTGGCTGATTGCCCAAAAAACTATTTTTAAACCCAGACTTCTGTCTTACTCATATTTAAAAGCGAAGTACTTATGCAGCTAGCAGATAAGAGCTGCCCAGCATACGAGCAAATTAACTCCTGACATAAGCCCATGAAGTGGAGCAAGTTCAAAGCAGGATCCCCATAATTCTGAATCATACTCAGTGTTGGGTGTAGCCTGAGAGTAATTTGTTGCCTACTTCTGCTGCAAACTATTTGACTTTCCACTGTGATAACAAACAGTTCAGTCCCTAACGTCATTCAACCCTATTTAGAGGAAGGTCCTAGAAGAGGATAGATTCTAAAAACATTGTATTTTGAGGGGGGAAGGAGTCAGGATAAAAATTTCAGTGACTGCTTTTCCACCCTGCTTATATTATTCTTTCAGTAGACCTCCAGTGACCTCCCCCCATATGACTCAGTAGGATTAAACACTGTCACAAATCATAGGCTTCAACAAGGGGTCAACAAATCGTCATGTCTGGACTTCCGGTCGGCGCCAGCGCTTAATGGCGGTCCGAGCCTCGAGCTCCGAGGCAGGACTGCTCCGTTAGTTCGGGTCTCACCCGCTACGGCAAGCGGGGGACCCCTAAAATCACAGGCGCGGAGCCTGTGAACAAAGGAGATTCGGTGGGCACCCTTTGCGCCCCCCGGTACTGTGAGGGAGCCTTTTTAAAGGCTTCTGAGCGGCATCGGGGTAAGCGCGGTGCTGAGAGTCGTCACCCAGCTAGCGGAGTGAAGCCGCGTCGCCATGAGCGGAGAGCGCCGATTCCTTCCTGCAATTGGAATTTGACCACAACACCCGTGAGTAAGATTGGAAAAGTAACGGGACTTTTAAAAAAAAATTTGGCTGAAAACGGGAAAGGCAAAAATTAAGGAAGTCTGCCTCCCCGGAACTGCAGAAGGAATAAAGCAACGAAAATCAAGCTGCACTTAAAGGGAACCTTTCTAATTTTTTTTAAGCTGTCAAACTGACATCGGACTTAAAACCTCCCCCCAGATTGGCAGGAGAAGGGGGGAAGGGATTGGAACGTTGTTAATCTGCTGGAAAATTAATGGAAAATTAAGACCTTCCATTGCCAAATCCCCTGGGGTCGGGCTGCCCAAACAAGACACCGGGACGTGGACTGTCAAACTTTGAGAAGTGAGGACTTGTTTGCAAAAAAGTTATCGGACCTTAGATGTACTTTGCTGCATTTTGGCCACATAGAAAAATAGAGACTTTACAATTTGGACATTGGAAACTTTTGGCTACTGTTATACTCCCTTGCTTCTTTGTTTTTTTCTATCTCTGCCATTTGGATACAATTGAATGCTCCCTCTAGAGGGCTCTATCTGAAACTGTTGCACTTGAAAAAGTAACAGTGGGATTTTCCACCTGGGAATCAACTCTGTGAAAACGACCTTGAGGATATGAGTGCCCCTACAGAAGAGATAGTAACAAGGCAGAAAGCAAAACAATCTCACAAGAAAAGGGCCTCTATATCAGGAACTGCAGCTGTGCAGGAAAAAACACCAGCTTCTATGGATCCTATGACTCAGGCTCTACTTAAAATAAATCAATCCCTGGAAGCATTGACAAAACTTTCGACAGAGAATTCTAAAAAATTAACAGAGTTGACAACAAGGTTGGATGTGAATACGGCTAGTGTTGCATCGAACACAGATTCTATAAATAGATTAATTCAGGAAAGTTCAGAAACACGAAAGATTGCAGAAAGTGCAAAAATAACGGCTGAAGAGACAAGGGAAAAATTTGGGCCTATTATTAAAAAAGTGAATGAGCATGATGCAGCCCTCTCCTTACTGGAACTTCAACGTAAAGAGAAGAATTTAAAATTTAGATTGGTGCCTGAAGGGGAAGGGGACAACCTTGTGAAATTTCTCACAGAGAACATCATAACTTTTTGGCGGGAGGAATGGGAGGAAGATGAGGAACTTGAGATAATATCAGCCTTTCGACTGGGTAGAAGGCAGGACAAAAAACCAAGGGACTGCCTAATTACATTGAGATCAAAAGAAGAAAGAGATAGAATATTGAATTTGCATTACCAAAAGGCACTGGTGATCCAAAATTGTCAGATACAGATTTTTAAGGACATTCCTAAATACATTTTAGAGGTGAGAACATATTACAAGAGTTTAGTAGACCTGCTGAAGAAAAACACTATACCATTCAGATGGGAATTTCCACAAGGATTGTCCTTTAACTTCAATGGAAGGAAGATTAAAATAAAAACAATTCAGGACAAAGAACTATTTCTAGAGAAGTATCTGGAGGATCTGCAGAAAGGAACCGTGGAGGAGAGGGAACCACCCGATATAGCAAATTTGTCATTTGGACTTTCACTACCACCATCGGAGGAAGAGCAGAAGCTTGGAGCAGTTGGAGGAACAGCTACCTAAATACAAAATGTCTCTGCAACTCCTTAGTTGGAACTGTAATGGTTTGAACCTTCCTCGGAAAAGAAGACAGGTTTTTCACATTTTGAAGAAAGAACAATTAGACATAATATGTTTGCAAGAAACCCATATTGCCAGGATACACAGGAAATTATTAATAAATAAGAGACTCGGTCAAGAATTTATCTCATCAGACAAAGTAAAGAAAAGAGGTGTGGTGATCTATGCAAAGGAAAAGTTGGCTCCAAAATTGATATTTAAAGATGAACAAGGAAGATACCTGGCAATTGAAATACAAATTCAAGGAGAAAAGATATTAATTGTGGGAGTTTATGCCCCAAATGAAGGGAAGGCTGAATTTTTTAGGAAGTTGCATGAGACATTAGTTGACTTTTTAGATTATAAAATCCTAATGATGGGAGATATGAATGGAGTTGTCTCAACAAACATGGACAAAGCACAGAGACAAGTGATCTCGAAAGAAGGGAGACTACCAAGGATCTTTTTTGAAATGACTGAAACAATGGACTTGATTGACATTTGGAGAACAAAGAATCCTTTAGAGAGAGAGGGAACTTTCTTCTCAGAAGCAAAAATGACATGGACAAGAATAGACCAAATTTGGATTTCTAGTAGTCTGGCGTCAAGAACAAAAAAAGTAGAAATCTGCCCAAAAACGTGCTCCGACCATAATGCGGTCAAGATGGAGATGAAACTAACAACAACTGGTTCCTTTAGATGGAGAATGAATGACACCCTATTCAAGGACGAAGAGATCCATAAGAAGGCCCTTAAAACATTAAAAGATTATTTTGAGATCAACAGGAAAACAGATGTGGAAAAAAGAATAATTTGGGACGCAAGCAAAGCCGTGATGCGAGGTTTCCTAATTCAACAAAATTCTATTAAGAGGAAGCAACAAAATGAAAAGAAGGAAAAAATCTTAGAAAAAATAAAAGAAGGAGAGAAGAAGTTGAGGTTCAAACCAAAGTCTCATGAGATTTTGAGAGAAATAAAGTTTCATCAGATGCAATACATGGAACTCATGAACCAACAAATAGAATGGAAGATAAAGCAAATGAGACAAAAAACTTTTGAATCAGCGGATAAATGTGGGAAACTTCTGTCATGGCAATTGAAAAAAAGGCAGAAAATGAATACGGTAACAAGTTTAGAAATGGATGGAAAGATTATCCACAAACCCAACGAGATCAACAATTGTTTTCAAAGCTTTTTTAAGAAATTGTATGCACAAGGGCCAACCAACGAGCAAGAAATAGAAGAATTCATCAGAAAATACGGTTTACCAAAAATCTCAGAACAAAGTAAAAGGATCTTAAACGAGGAAATAACAGAACAAGAAATAGAGGGTGCCATTCAAAATATGAAATTGGGAAAATCACCAGGACCAGATGGCCTGACGGCCAAATACTACAAAATGCTGAAAGAATGGCTGATACAACCATTGAAGGAAGTTTGCAATGAAATTTTGAAGGGGAAAAAGGCACCTGAATCGTGGAAAGAGGCTTTCATCTCACTTATACCGAAAACAGAGACTGAGAAGAACCAAGTTAAAAACTACCGCCCTATATCTTTACTCAATGTGGATTACAAAATTTTTGCAGACATTTTGGCAAAAAGATTGAAAAGAGTGTTGGCAGAAGAGATTCATAAGGACCAAACAGGCTTTCTCCCAGGTAGACATATGTCAGACAATGTGAGGAACATTATAGACATTTTGGAGCTACTGGACGTTGACATTAATAGGAAAGCAGTTTTGATTTTTGTGGATGCGGAGAAAGCCTTTGACAACATTTGTTGGACTTTTATGAAAAAGAATCTCCAAGGGATGGGGGTAGGCCAAGGTTTTGAAAACGGTATAGGTGCAATATATTCTCAACAAAAAGCCAAATTAATTGTAAATAATGTGGTAACAGAAGAAATACCTATAGAAAAAGGTACACGACAAGGTTGCCCAATATCCCCTTTACTTTTTATATCAGTCCTGGAGGTTTTGTTAAACATGATCAGAAAGGACCAGTTGGTTAAAGGAGTTCAGGTCGGAGTTAGACATTATAAATTAAGAGCATTTGCAGATGATCTAGTATTGACCTTGCAACAGCCAGACACTAGTACTAAAAGAGTATTAGAACTAATTGAAATATTTGGTCGAGTAGCAGGTTTTAAATTGAACAGACAAAAAACGAAAGTGTTGGAAAAAAATTTAACAATGGAAGAAAGAGAGAGTTTTCAGAATGAAACAGGCTTGGAAATAACAAAAAGGGTAAAATACCTGGGGGTAAACTTAACATCCAAGAATGTGAATTTATTTAAGGATAATTATGAAAAATGTTGGTCAGAAGTTAAAAAGGATCTGGAAATATGGTCAAGGCTGAAACTTTCCTTGTTAGGCCGAATTGCTACTATTAAGATGAATGTATTGCCTAGAATGCTGTTTTTATTCCAGACGCTGCAGATTGTGGACAAGATGGACTGTTTCAAGAAGTGGCAGAAAGACATATCAAAATTTGTCTGGCAGGGCAAAAAGCCCAGAATTAAATTTAAGATTTTAACTGATGCAAAGGATAGAGGGGGGTTTGCCCTGCCGGACTTAAGACTCTACTATGAATCAGCAGCTTTTTGCTGGTTGAAACACTGGCTACTTCTTGAGAATACTGACATTTTGGATCTGGAAGGGTATGACAATAGTTTTGGTTGGCATGCATATTTATGGTACGACAAGGTAAAGGTGTATAAAAGTTTTAAAAACCATATTGTAAGGAAAGCATTGTATAACGTTTGGACTAGATACAAAGATTTGTTGGAAAGTAAAACCCCTAGGTGGGTGTCACCAATGGAAGCTAGGGAAGTAAAAAAGCTTAATATGGATTCTAAATGGCCAAAATATCATGAGATTATAGAATACGATGGTGAAAGGGTGAAACTTCAGAGTTATGAGAAACTAAAACCTAAGGTTCGAGATTGGTTGCATTACCATCAGATAAATGAGACGTTTAAACAGGACAGGAAAATAGGATTTCAGAAAGAGAAGTCAAAATTAGAAACAGAATTGTTGGAACCCAATACTAAGAATTTATCAAGAATGTATAACTTGCTGTTAAAATGGAATACACAGGATGAAACGGTGAAATCAGCTATGATTAAATGGGCACAAGATATAGGTCATGATATTATGTTTGCTGACTGGGAACAGTTATGGACCACCGGTATCAAATTTACTGCATGTAATGCTTTAAAAGAAAATATTATGAAAATGATCTACCGGTGGTACATGACCCCAGTCAAGCTAGCAAAAATTTATCATCTGCCTAATAATAAGTGTTGGAAATGTAATGAGACTGAAGGCACTTTCTACCACCTTTGGTGGACCTGCCCAAAGGTTAAAGCTTTCTGGGAAATGATCTATAATGAAATTAAGAAGGTCCTTAAATGGACTTTTCCTAAGAAACCAGAGGCTTTCCTCTTGGGTATGGTGGGCCAAGTGGTGTTAAGGAAGGATAGGACATTCTTTATGTATGCCACTACAGCAGCAAGAATTCTACTGGCAAAGTATTGGAAGACGCAAGAACTACCTACTCTGGAAGAATGGCAAACAAAGGTGATTGACTTTATGGGACTGGCTGAGATGACGGGCAGAATCCGGGACCAGGGGAAAGAGACAGTGGAAGAGGACTGGAAGAATTTCAAAATATATCTTAAAAATAATTGTAAAATTGAGGAATGTTAAGATGTCAGGGGGTAAGAAGTAAAGAATTGCAGCAGTAAACAAAAAAACTTAAGAAATATTTACGAAAAGGAACTAAGACAATGGACTTAAGGGTTGCTAAAGAATTATTAAACAAGGATGCAGGGATGGGGAGGTATGGGGAAGTCAAAGAAAAAAGGCTATGAACCGATGAGTATGAAGTTATATTGTGTTACATTGTTCTTTATTTTATGTGTGGAAAATTAATAAAAATTATTATAAAAAAAAAAACAAATCGTCATGTCTGAATCCTGCCCTAAAGTATTCCCTTTATAACAATAAAATGTAGATTCCAGGCTTGCTGTTGACAGAAGAAGCATAAGGGCAGATATTCTTCTCCTTTGACAGGCCCACTGTGAGTTGCATTCTGACACATCATGTACGAGGCACATTAGAGTGGCTGGCACAATTCTTGTTCACCAAAGAATTGTTTCTTCTCAAGGTACAGACAGACATACCGTATACTCGGGTTAAGTACTTAATTCGTTCCAGAGGTCCGTAGTTAACCTGAAGCTGTTCTTAACCTGAAGCGCCACATTAGCTAATGGGGCCTCCTGCTGCTCCCGCGCTGCCAGAGCACGATTTCTGTTCTCATCCTGAAGCAAAGTTCTTAACCTGAAGCACTATTTCTGGGTTAGCGGAGTCTGTAACCTGAAGCGCATGTAACCTGAACCGTATGTAACCCGAGGTACCACTGTATTCTAAAATTTCAGTCATGTGCTCACTTCCCTGGGAGAAAGCCCCACTGAACTAAGTTGGGTGTACTTATGAGTAGGTGTGTATAGGATTGCACTACTAATAGGGTGGAGGTGGTTTGAATGCACAATTATCTGCCTCAGAAACATGCCTCATAACGCAGTGAATGTGGTGGCAAATGCACTTCCACCACACCCCAAGCACTCCCTACCACATCAGCTCCTTGTCAGTTTCACTCAAGAGTTTACAGTGTTTGACAATGAATACCTAAGTGCTGATTGCTTTAACAATGTTGTTCCATATTTCTCTAGTCCTAATTGATATGGTGAGGCACAACGCAAACAAAAGGAGCGGTGGCTATGAAAGGCATACAGGCACCTGCACAGAAATGGGTCCAGACTACGTAGCATTTGATCACCTGCAATCTGACTTGCATACTCTTCATTTTGAAATAAGGCTTGGCCTAATTTGCAAAGCTATTCATAAATAGACTTTTAAAAGAGAACATATAGACATATAAATATTTTATGCAAAGAATATGTAAAGTATGAGATGTTAAATAGAAATGTCTTGGCCTTTTATCTCTAAAGCTATACAGTGGTACCTCGGGTTAAGAACTTAATTTGTTCCGGAGGTCCATTCTTAACCTGAAACTGTTCTTAACCTGAAGAATCCCCTTTAGCTAATGGGGCCTCCTGCTGCCACCATGCCGCCACAGCGTGATTTCTGTTCTCATCCTGAAGCAAAATTCGTAACCCAAGGTACCGCAATTTAACGGAACCACCTTTACCACCGGGGCCTTGTAAAGACCCCAAGATCTCCTGCAATGATTTTGCAAAGTTTTTTGCAGATAAAATCACTCATATTCGGAAGGAGCTAGACACCACCGTGGGAGCAGGGCTGGGGTGAGAGAGTGCTAGAGCCCTGTCTGGTCAAGTTGCATGGAATCAATTTTAATCCGTTACCCCCGAGGATGTGGACAGGCTGCTTGGACGTGTGAAACCAACCACCTGTCTCCTTGATCCTTGCCCATCCTGGCTAATAAAAGCAAGCCGGGAAGGGCTGGGCGATGGGCTCTGCAGGGTGGTGAATGCTTCCCTCTGTGAGGGAACATTCCCAGATCCGCTGAAAGAGGCGGTCATTAAACCACTTCTTAAAAAACCATCTTTAGACCCGGCCAGTATGGCCAACTATCGCCCAGTCTCAAATCTTCCATCCTTGGGCAAGGTGATTGAGCGTGTGGTTGCTGAACAACTCCAGGCATGCCTGGAGGATGCGGACCATTTGGATCCCTTCCAATCGGGATTCAGGCCTCACCATGGGACTGAAACTGCCTTGGTCGCGCTGGCTGATGATCTCTGGCGAGCTAGGGACAAAGGTCAGAGTTGTTTCCTGGTTCTGCTGGATCTCTCAGCGGCCTTTGATACAATCGACCATAACATCCTTCTGGACCGTCTAGAGGGGCTGGGAGCTGGGGGCACTGTTATACAGTGGTTTCGCTCCTTCCTCCTGGGCCGTGTTCAGAAAGTGGTGGTGGGGGATGAGTGTTCAGACCCCTGGGTCCTCACTTGTGGGGTGCCTCAGGGTTCCGTCCTCTCCCCCATGCTTTTTAACATCTATATGAAGCCGCTGGGAGAGATCATCAGGGGGTTTGGACTGGGTGTCCATCAATATGAAGATGATACCCAGCTCTACCTCTCTTTCAAATCAGAACCAGTGAAGGCGGTGAAGGTCCTGTGTGAGTGCCTGGAGGCGGTTGGAGGATGGATGGCGGCTAATGGATTGAAGTTGAATCCTGACAAGACAGAAGTACTGTTTTTGGGGGACAGGGGGCAGGCTGGTGTGGAGGACTCCCTGGTCCTGAATAGGGTAACTGTGCCCCTGAAAGACCAGGTGCGCAGCCTGGGAGTCATTTTGGACTCACAACTGTCCATGGAGGCGCAGGTCAATTCTGTATCCAGGGCAGCTGTCTACCAACTCCACCTGGTACGCAGGCTGAGACCCTACCTGCCCGCGGACTGTCTCGCCAGAGTGGTGCATGCTCTAGTTATCTCCCGCTTGGACTACTGCAATGCGCTCTACGTGGGGCTACCTTTGAAGGTGACTCGGAAACTACAACTAATCGAGAATGCGGCAGCTAGACTGGTGACTGGGGGCAGCCACCAAGACCACATAGGTCTTGAAAGACCTACATTGGCTCCCAGTACGTTTCCGAGCACAATTCAAAGTGTTGGTGTTGACCTTTAAAGCCCTAAACGGCCTCGGCCCAGTATACCTAAAGGAGCGTCTCCACCCCCATCGTTCTGCCCAGACGCTGAGGTCCAGTGCCGAGGGCCTTCTGGCGGTTCCCTCATTGCGAGAAGCAAAGCTACAGGGAACCAGGCAGAGGGCTTTCTTGGTAGTGGCGCCCGCCCTGTGGAACGCCCTCCCATCAGATGTCAAAGCGATAAACAACTACCTGACATTCAGAAGATATCTTAAGACAGCCCTGTTCAGGGAAGTTTTTAATGTGTGATATTTTAGTGTTTTTTGGTTTCTATGGAAGCCGCCCAGAGTGGCTGGGGAAACCCAGCCAGATGGGCGGGGTACAAATAAATTATTATTATTATTATTATTATTATTATTAATAATAATATTTCTGGGTTAGAGGAGTCTGTAACCTGAAGCGTCTGTAACCTGAGATACCACTGTACATCCTTTGCACCCAAAAGGAAGCTGTCTCAAACTTACATGGATGTAGCTCAATAATATCTTACCCCCTCAAAATGGGTACTTGTTCCCATTAGAAAGTAACGTTTGCCAAACTTTTGAATAAGCCATGCTTTTAACAAACAGGATATTTGTTTGAGCATAAGAAATTTGACCACCATCTAATTCCTCTTTAGGATAGGTGGTGTTAAATGATGCCCTGGACGTAAGTTAAAATAAGGAAATCCATATCCCATTTTAAACTTTTAGAATATACCTTTGTTTGACTTCAAACTAGTGAGCATGCATCTGAGTGCAACAGAATGTGCTTGTACCAAAATAAGCAGATCTGCCACACAAAGGCGTACCTAGGCTCCCTTGAGCCCCTGGCAATGAGCTGTGTTGGCACCCTTCCATCTCTTGTGCCCTTGCCAGAGGAACCTGTGCACTTTGCCCAGTTGCCCAGAGCAGCAGAGGAGCAACCCAGGAAGCGTGTGGATGGGCAAACAGGCTTCTAGCCATTCTGAGCCACAGGCCCTTGGCATAAGCTGCCCTAACCAACCCCTAGATACACCTCTGCTCCCACATACTGTTGGGATTTAAGGGTATATTATCCCTCTCAAGATTGCAATGTAAGTAACGCTTACCACTGTTTGGAACAATCAGTAGATGTGCCTGTGTAGGAAACAGAACTGTGAAGTTAATAATTTATCCAAGTTAAGTTCTTCTGCAGAACCTTACATGAAGTTTTGCTGTAGTTTGAGCCTTTTTATGACTGCTATTCTCAATAAAGACCAAGTAGCAAATTCTCCTAGTGTCTCTCAGGGTCCATAGAAAAAGTGGCTCTAGTTAACTACTACTTAACTATTGCAAAAAGATTTCTAGTTTACATAATCGAAAGGTATTGATACTGTATGCAATGGCAAATAAATACAATGGTCCCAATCCATCTATAGCTAGTTGTGTAACTAACAGTGCAATCCTATGTATATTTGCTCAGAAGTCTCACTGTTTTCAGTTAACTTGTCCCATTGGCTTCAATGGAATTTGGTTACAGCTAACTTTAGATGAATCAGGACAGGACCTCATTGCAGCCTGTTCATCAGTTGTATAGCCAAAGGGGGGGGGGGACCCAGCTAAAACTAAGTTTATATTTCAGTATTAAATGGTCCCCGTTCTTTTTTTACACAGCTTAATTACAGGAAGGATTTCTACCACCTACAGTTGTTGCATTTACTTTCTACATGGCAGCATCAGCTGTGCACTCTCAATTAATGCCACCTTCCCCTGCAAGAAACAGCGGAACAAAGTGCCTTTAATAAGATTTAGTAGCCAAATGATTCCTGACATTAGTCAATACGCCTTGTCCCTCCCCTGTGGCTGTTATGGCACTTTCAGATGCCTGCTTCCCCGCACCCCCCACCCCGAGATCATAGTGCTTTTGAGAGCGCCTATCACACTGATATGCTAAACACCTACAAGCCAGATGTAAAATTTATTCCCATTTCAAACATACTAGCAGGATCAGCAGAGGAGAAAAACAACCACACACATAACATAACATAACATAACATAACATAACATAACATAACATAACATAACATAACATAACACACACACACACACACACACACACACACAAAGCCCTGCAACACCTTTATAAGATACTTCCTGCTTTTCTGTAAGGTTTATTTATTTAATAACATGCTTTGTTTTAATCCAAAAAAGGTATCCAAGGTGGTTAACAAATCAATAAAAGTTAAAAGAAATTTTAAAAAATCAGCATATTAACATCTTCATTTATATAGGGGCAGTGGTTAAAACTTTCAAAACTTTGAAATGAAACAGTAAAATAGCCTGGTAAGGGCCTTGGTATAACCAAGTTTCTATTGGTCTCCTTAGAGACAAAGCCTAGCAGACTTCACTTGGCAGAGCATTCTACAGGGTAGGTGCCACTACAGAAAATACTCTTTCCCTGGTAGCTGCCCTCTGGGCTTCACAGGGTTGAAGGCTCTGAAGTAGAGCCTCTGTTGATGAGCAGAGCATGCAGGGAAGAATGCAAGAAGAAGCTAGTCCTTAAAAGACTCAGATCTCATGCCATTTTGGGCTTTAAAGGTTAACACCAGCACCTTCAATTCAGCATGGAAACAAACTGTATCTTACTTTTCTCCACTGTGAAACAAGACTAATGTCAAATAGACTTTCAGTTAAAAACACCGCTGTGTTTTTGTTAGACTCTACCACCATTCCTATCACACAACTGAGCATGGAGAACAAGGTTTCCTTGAAAAGCCTAGTCTATATACCTACTGCCCCTGAGAGCAGCTGGAGATAACACATATATTGGAATATTTCAGGGCACAGGGGAATCTTGGATGTTAACTAGCTGCTGAGGTCACACCAGTTAATGTTCAATTCAAACAGCTGTGCATTTTATCTACTGAATTTTTTATTAAACTCTTTCTCTCCCCTCCCCTCACACACTTGCTCTCTAGCTCAGCAGCAAGACCTAACTAAAGCATTTAGCATAAATAAATCAGCAGCCTTTACTGATTTTAAGACAGAATAATCATGAGAGTGACTGTAACTCAAAGCAACCAAAGATTTATTATTTCCATATCTAGCAGTAGTACTGTCCATACACAATGCTAGATGAACTATGCAAAGCTGGGGTGGGGGGAGTGAATAGCTAGCACAGAAACATTATTTTTGTAGCTATTCTGCTCATTTGCACGACATCCATAATTTGTACAGGGCTTGGTTTGTTAAGGAGATCACTGAACAGATCAGGCCAAGTTTGCTTTTTTTTAAAAGTGAAGTGAGAAACTGAATCTTTCCTGCCTCCAGATCGTATATAACCTTTTAGACATCCTTGATGAATGTAGCTGTTCTTCAAGATGAGCATGTCTTAAAATAGATAACTAATGAGCAAATCCCTATGCCCAATGAAATTAAATACCCTCTTCCCTACATACACACCGGGTTCACAGCTTGCCAGAGTTATTTGTGTGTGCATGAATCCCTTTGCCCACCCACAGAAAGAGGCCAAATGGTTTAAGCTGAACCACTCTCTCTATGGAATTGATTTGCAAACTTTGAAGTGGTCCCCCATAGGGTGTGTGTGAAATACACCTGTGTGCGTGGCATGCATGTGTACATACTGAAGTTTGGGGGAGGATAGAAACCTGCACCAAAGCAGGGGCAGGAACACATTCCCGCCAGCTACAGTGATCTAGCATTACAGACATCAAAATGCCAAGCATGAGTGCCTCAGAGAACTTTTCATTCCAGCCTCCTTCCGCAGCTTTAGGAGGGAATCTAAGGGCCAAAGTTTAAACAAACATCCTTCGCCTGGAAGTTTTTGCTTTGTAGAAAAAGCAGTGATGGCCCCCAGATCCAGAACATGCACCTGATCAGGGTCAGAGTCCCAGACCAGTTTTCTGCTGAAGATGGCCACCTGCCTGCCTGCCTGCTATTTGGCCCAAGTGTACTCATTTCAGAGAAGTGGTTTGCAGCAGAAAACTGGTGTTGGTCCATGATCCAAATCAAGAGAACATTGTGGTCCCTCCCAGTTCTATGATTCTATGGGACATCTGCAGCTGTTTTCCTCCCCATTATAGAAGTGACAAGATTAAGTAAGCTTGCTCGTTTAAACACACAACCAACGTCACAGGCAGTTCCAGTACAGCATTGGCTTAGGGCCCCTGCCCATAGATCTCTGGGCACACAGCAATGCTTACATACAGCTGTGCGTATGCAGGAGGGCCCTGTGTGTTGCCAAAAGATTGGCTAGGACTGAGGTAGGAAAGTCAGCTAAATTTTGATGGCGCTCAAGTTTAAAAAGTTTGAAAGTAACTGCTCTGTGTTAAAACACAGAATGCCCTCAATAGCTAACATTTCAGTTGAACGTCTGGCAAGTTTAAGATCAATGCTTCAACTACTTCAATTCCTACACCAAGCAATCCAGCCCCTTCCAACAAGGAAACACCTATTTCCAAGGGAACAGGTAGGGTTGCTGCCATCTAAAAAGTATTTGCACACTTGCCTATCCAGTGTGCTTGCCAATGTTTGGGAAGCAGGTGTTTACTATGCCTACTAAGCCTCAATTTCGTTTTTAGGCAGCTTACTCACAGCTCACAGTCTGTCTCCTGGCAGCTTTTCTCCCTTCCTTCCAGGGATGCAGTGTTAGGAATGCAGCCTTAGATGACTCAAGCGGTGGTGCCATTTCTCCTGCTACTGAGACCACCTCCCAATCCACTAGTCCACCTTGTGCTCCTCCACTGAAACCTGCCAAGCAAAGCCCCTGACCTGTCAAAACTTCACGGAGCTCCGCCCACTAGCCCATCCTGCCTCTGCCCATTGGCCTGTTTTTTTAAACCTCAAGTTGGCAACCCAAGGCGCGCGCGGGGAGGGGAGTGCCGCGGGTTTCATCCCCAGCCCTGGCAGCTTTGTTTTGAGAGGCTCCTCCTGGGGCTGGCAGCGACTTCCCTCCTCGGCAAACAGGGCTTCTTTGTACCTCGGCTGCCTCTTGCCAATCTCCTGGCGCTTCGTGGCGAGTGCCTCCCTCTCCGCTTCCTCTCCTTCCCACGCAGACCAAAAACAACTCCTCTCTCCCCTTCCTCCCGAGCTTCACTTCAGCCGCGCAATGACGCCCCTGCCCACCGCGGAAGCGCGCGCCTCGGCTCCTTTCGCCGGCTCTGTGGAAAGCCCCTCAGAGCGCCGCTCGTCGCTCCTGCCAGCGTGGCAGCTCCGAGTTCCCCCCTCGCCCAGGCAGCCCAGGCAAGAGCGAGTCCCGTTCCCTCGCACCAGGCAGACGGCGAACCCAACCTGGAGCCAGCCGGCCAGCTACCTACCGGCGGGCTGCTCTGCGGGCAACTAAGTCTGAGGCGCGAGCTGAGGTGAGGGGAGAGAAGCGCCGCCGCCGCCGCCGCCGCCGCCACCTTCTTCTCCTCACGCGGCACGTCACTCACCTGCTACTGCCGGGCTGGGCCAAACGCGCCGCTCTCCTCCTTTGACAGCTGCCTTTTGTTTTCCCCACCCTCCTCGGTCTCCGCTTCGGCTGCCGCTCCACCCCGAGAGCCACGTGAATCAAGCCGGGCGGGCGAGGCGGGCTACTCCGGGGAGGGGCGGTCCTGGCGCGCCGCGAGGGAGCGGCGGGCGAAAAAGGGAAGAGGGACTGGAGCCAACGGCGAGAGCCCAGCCCAGAGGCGGAGTGCGTCACGCGCCGGTGTGGGGCTGCCGGCGGAGGCGGGAGAGCTCTCTCTGTCACGCCGGCGACCAACGCCGCGCGCCTTCCTTATCTTCCTGCCTGCTCAGTCATCGCCTCGGTGAGCTCAGGTCACCTCCAGTAACAGCAGCATCCACAGCCCTGCTGCTCCTGCAGCAGCAGCAGCAGCACAAAGGAGCACTTCCTGTGTCGCTCTGCTCCTTAGGAGATGCTCTGCCTTTCAGCAGCTGCGAAATGGGAACTTTCAAGCCTGCACGTGCAGATGGAGGTCCGTTGTCTATGCAGAGGATGCCCTGCCTCTCTAGACAAGGACCTGATAATCTGGTGTCTCACAGAAAGGGGGAACCTGTGGCCGGCTGCAGGTGTTCTTGGACTCCAGCTCTCTTGGCCGAGGTCGTTGCTGGTTGCCAAACTTAATGTACTGCTATCAGAAGATTGCACACATAACCAGCCCTGCCATCTGTTAAACTGGACATGGAGTAAACATGGACCAGGGGAGGAGCAAGGTGGCAGTGAGGTCAGTGCAGGCACAGTGGCAGAGCCAGTCCAGTGCTTTTGCCACATGCCCACGCTGTGCCACTCTTCCTGCCACCTTGCCTCTTCCCCTCTCAGTTGCTGGCAGCGACGTCAACATTGGGAAGTTGGGGGAGCCATGTTGCCCCACGCTGCTCCTCTGGCTGCTACTGTGACTAGTTGATTAAAGGACAATGAATTAACACATGTATTTCTTGTTTAATTTTCTGGGAGTGTCTTTTTGCAAATCCTGATGGAAAAGAGGAAATTTGCCATCAGTGTAAGACTTAGACGCTGTTCTGTCACTGTGGCCACTTCAGCATGTGGCAGCTGTAAGTAGCACTGAGCTATTTCAGCCTGTGGAAAAGCTCGTCATACTGCACATATGCCTCCATCCACAGGATTCAGTTTCTGGTGGTGTTTTTGTTGGGGGGTGGTTGCACTAGCACGACAAAAGCCAACCACAGTGTGCACTACCAAAAGATCACAAACATAATTGGTTTACCAGCTGCTAATGTGATTGGGATCAAACACGGGCAAGACTCTTACCATGGCCATGAGTACCAAAAGATAAAGTCACAGGAACCTGTGAGACAATAATGGCTATAGCTTGGAAAATACATGTTTGTATTTTGTATTCAATCCGCATATACCTGTGTGTGTACATATGTAATAATATTGAAAAAAAACATTTCATTTCATTGTCTCTTGAGTTCCTGTCACTCTGTCAATGGGTACTTATATTTGCCAACTCCCTCATCTGTTTTTTTGCATTTTGTGTGATGGCCATCATGTCCTATCATGATTGTGGGACTAGTTTCTTTCATAAAACGTAGGTACTGCTTGATTGTAAAACAACAACCCTTAAATAATGCTTTGTTAAGGTAAAGGTAAAGGTACCCCTGCCCGTACGGGCCAGTCTCGACAGACTCTGGGGTTGTGCGCCCATCTCACTTAAGAGGCCAGGGGCCAGCGCTGTCCGGAGACACTTCCGGGTCACGTGGCCAGCGTGACATCGCTGCTCTGGCCAGAGCCAGAGCCAGAGCCGCACACGGAAACGCCGTTTACCTTCCCGCTGGTAAGTGGTCCCTATTTATCTACTTGCACCTGGAGGTGCTTTCGAACTGCTAGGTTGGCAGGCGCTGGGACCGAGCAGCGGGAGCGCACCCCGCCGCAGGGATTCGAACCGCCGACCTTTCGATCGGCAAGTCCTAGGCGCTGAGGCTTTAACCCACAGCGCCACCTGCGTCCCTAATGCTTTGTTACAATTTAACAAACTAAAGCTGCAGTCCTTGATAGGAGAGGATATATTGAATTGCAACTATTATGTACTGGTTTCTTATGTCATTATTTATAATTCTTATCTGTAATCTTGTAACCTACTTCCCCCTTATTATCTGTCAATTAGACACACTTCTGATTTAATCTCATTTATGTTTGTTCATGTTTTACCATCTCTTTATCATGCTTCAGAACCTGTCAATGTTGTAATTATTTTACAAGTTATATTAAAATGCAGTTTGGGACTTCTCTTGTTTGGTCAGGTGAATGGAAATCCAGTGCTGATAGAGGATGGAAGTGCAAAGTTGTGTCTTTACTAATGAATATCTGGAGTGGCGTTTAGCAGGCAATAGACTGCTGGCTTTGTTCAGGATAATTGGGTCTGGTAAGGTTAAAGATCCCATCACCACTGCAAAGGCCAATCTGACTGAGCTGTCTCCACTTGCCTGGAGCTCCAGGGCATCTGATCTCTAGGCTGGCCAGCAAGGTCAAAGCAACTTGGTCAGAAAAACAACAAAAGCCAGCCTGACTGAACTGCTGCTGCTGCTATTCAACCCATGAGGAGCATCTGATAATATAGACTGCAATGCAGTGCTTTTTTAAAGAAAAAAAGGTGCTGTTATTCACCATTAAGTTGTTACAGTAAGTGCCACACTTTTAATGTTTGGAAAAAAAAGGTGTCGGCACTCTGTACCCTTGAGTACTCCCAGAAAAAAAGTACTGGTACTGCTGCAATGGTTTGTGTGTGAGAGATGTGCATTTATATGTACACTTTAGTAAATTCATTTTTGTAGACATTCCTTGGCTAGAAAACTGTAATGCAAAATTCAGGGAAATGTGTACTTTGAAGGATATCTGTGTTTTGGTTTATGAACTGTTTTAGAATGCGCAGGTTTAGTAGGTTTGCCTTTAAATGTGAACTGACTCAAATTACTCCTCCATCCCTAGTTATGGTATAAGGCTCAACTGGGGATAGGAGCAGGGTTATAGAAAATTCTTTGTCCTGACAGCAAGATGCCCATTTTGTTTCCTCCCCTAATGAAATGGAATAAATAGGACAAATAAACAGGAATAATAAATATAGAATAAACAGGGAAAATGCATACAGTACTATGTTTTATTTGCCTTTTTAAAAAATGCATGTAGCTCTTTTTAAAAAAGAGTTTTACTCTTCATAAGCTTGAAAAATATGCAGATATTAACAGCACATATCTTATGGCACACCATGTATATAATAATGCCACTACAATAATGGATTGCTAAATATTCCCTCATATTTTATATAAGTGAATACCCAGGTTCAGAAATGAGCTACTTCATCCAGCATGGGTATGATTTAATGTCAAGCGCCAGGCAAGTTTTCCAAAATAGCAAAAGGCTGATGACACATGCCTGAACAAAGATAAAAAAACCTTTCAGTCCTCTAAGCTGTTAGTTCCCATAATAATAAGCATGAATATTAATATAATGTCAGCAGCATAAGAAGTAGCTAACACTTGCAGCATTGTTCATGCTTTCTCATGCATGTAGTATAATGTTCCAAGTTTTTTGTTTTTTGTTTAAAAAAAGCTGGTCTCTGTGGTTAGAGCTGTTTTTCTGCTAAGTTGGTCAAAGCCTCAATCTCCATCATTAATGTTGCTAGCACCATGTTTACAAGTGCAAGGATAGTAAGCTGAAAAGCTGGATGGAAGCATAGCAATGAAATACATCGTTCGGTGGTTTCATCTCAATTCCTTTAATAATTGCCTGGAGGAATATGGATTTAATGCTTGTCAATCAAATACACAAGCTCCTTGGATCTAGGGTGACAACTGCAACATTTTCCTTCACTCATGCTCTGTTCTTTGCATATTCTATCAACATTGAGAAAGATAACTAGTCGGCTGCTCCAAATATTTGAAAATAGCTATTAGGTAGATGGATCCAATGCAGCACCTGAAAAAGGGACTATTTTGCTTTCCACTGAACTCCAAAGTCCCCTTCAAAAAATGGGATTGCTCACTCACATTAAGTTCTCTGCTGCCATTCAGCAGATTGTTGTGTGGCTATTCCCTCCCCCCCACAGGTGGAATAAATGAAGACAACGGACACAGAGTTTTAGGTTAATGGGCGAAAAATGGCCACAACTTTATTGATTACAGGAAAGAAGGGTATTGGCTTTAGGCATTGGCCCTAACCGACTATCCGGTCTGACCGGGAAGGGTTAAACACCAACAGGGGGAGCCACCCGAGATGCATATCCCTGGGCGCTCCCCAAGGGGTTACCGCTCGGGGGCGCGCTTTAGGCCCTAGCCTCCGTAGGTTTCGGACGAGGCGTCGCCCCTCGGAGTCCTTTAACGAACTACCCTTCAAGCATTGGGGGAGGTGATGGCGTTCCTCCCCCCCCAACCTCATCTGCATGATAATACCCCGGCCAATGCCTACCGCCAAAACCGAGGGAGTTGTGACGATTTGCTACGAGGTAGGCGAAAAAACCAAGTGGCTCACAAAACCAGCCAATTAGCCAAATGGAAAAACTCCTACCAGGCCCCTTGCGGCGACCAGCCGAAGCCCATAGCAAGGTCAGTGGCAAAACCTAAAGGGCGGGTGGGTGGGAAACTGCGTCGTCTCCAGGGAAGAAAGGGGGTGAGCCAGGGGCTGCCCTGACCTTAAGTGGCCCTAGGAAGGCCCGCCCCTGCCGCCAGCCAATTGGCTGGCGCCACAGGGTATGCTAATTGGGTGAATCCCTGTCTCCTGCGAGGCT